>NC_057354.1:31217136-31539845 GCF_016509475.1 Prionailurus bengalensis | reverse complement strand
GCATCAATATTTGCCATTATTGGAAATTAAAACAGAAATCCCTAAAATACAAGAATACACCAATGTGGCGGTTCCTAAAAATATTAAACACAGAATTACAGTATGATCCGGCAATTCCACTTTGGGGTCTCTGCCCAAAATAACTGAAAGCAGAGATCCCAACAGATACTTGTACACCCATGTTTATGGCAGCATTATTCCCAATTTGGGTGGTTTGCAGGCTGGGGCTACTACCAAGAACACTGCTTTCACTATTCTAGAACTTATCTTTTAGTGAACATTATATACAGATTTCTACCAGGTAATCACCTAGGATCTATCCTAGGTCGTAAGATTTGTGTATAAAATAGGCATTAGTAAGTATCTGCCAAACAGTTTCCCAGAGTAATTGTACCAGTTTATACTATCCCAAACAGTATATGAACTCCACGTATGTGCCGTCCCTTAGTATTTTCAGTCTTCTTAATCCCAGCCATGCTGGTGGGTGTGCAGTGGAAATCTCATTGTGGCTAATGATGTTGGGCACATTTTCATATATTTATTGACCGTCTAAAGAGCCTTTTTAAAACTGAGTTGTCTTTTTTACATGTTCATTTTGTTGAAATTATTTATGTAGATTCTGGATATGAGTCTTGTGTCAAGTATTTTTTTTTATAAATATCTTCTCATCTGTAGACTTCCTTTTCATTTAGTTTAATAAACAGAAGTTCTTAATTTTAAGGTAGCTCTATTTATAGATTGTTTCTTTTATAGTTTGTGTTTTCATTAGGGACTTTTAAATATCACTATACAATTATCATGCCTATAAAAATTCATAATTCCTTTATATTAAATCTCCAATATTCAAATTTACACAAAATTTTCAATTCTTTTCTTTTCATAGCAGTTTCATTAAATCAAGATCCAAATGAGGTCCAGAAATCATTAACATGCCTTAAGTCTTTTAATATCATATCTATTGCTCACACACACACACCCTTTTTTTAAGTGGGTCAAGATGTCTCTTGCCATGTATTTTTTAAAGTAACCAGGTCATTTGTCCAGTGGTGTTTTTCAACGTGTTCTCCTGTCCTTTGAATTTCCTGTCAACTAGCACTTAGAACTAAAGTCTTGATCAGGCTCAGGTATGATTTTTGGACAAGATTCCTCCAACAGTAGTACTGTGTACTTCCATCAGGAGATCCACAGTGTCTGGCTGTCTCTGTCATGGTAGCAGCATGGATGGTTATGGTCTCATTCTATCAATTCAATGGGGAGTTGAATATATTAATATTCTATAACTCCTTTTCCATTTATTTACCCTATAAAAAGAAACTTTTTTTTTAATGCTTATTTATTTTTGAGAGAGAGCACGCGCCAACAGGGAAGGGGCACAGAGAGAGGAAGACAGAATCTGAAGCAGGCTCTAGGCTCTGAGCTGTCAGCACAGAGCCTGACACAGGGCTTCAACTCACAAAGCAATGAGATCATGACCTGAGCCAAGTCAGAGGCTTAACTGAGCCACCGGGGGGAGGGGGGGGTGCTGTAAAGAGAAACTTCTAATCAACTATTTGGTTACTCTAAGGTACAGTTCCTATGGGAGAAGCATGATAATGCCTCAAACCCCATTCTAAGCCCCATTATCCAGATGAGAAAACTGAGGCAAATTATTGGGGGAGCCAAGTTATAAACCAAGCAGTCCAACTAGGAGTCAGTGCTTATAATCACTAGGTTATAATGCCTCTTCTAAGATCAGGAAACAAATAAATACTCCATACGTCTCTGTGGGAGAGGAGAGACCACAGAGATAGACACTCTCATGAAGTTAGGGTGCTACAAATTTACTGCAGGAAGGAAACATATTAATTGTGTCAAAAGCTTAGACAACGTACATCCCTTTTTGAATCAGCAGTTCTAAACATAGAACTTATCTAAGTGCAGAAAGGGTTTTATGCAAGTGCAGAAAGGGTTTTTTGTGTTGTTTTGTTTTAACAAGGGTACTTCCTGCAGCATGCTTACAATAGCAAAAACACTTAAAACAACTTAAGAGCCTGATTGGTTCGATAAGTTAAGGTACAGCCACACAATGAAATGACACATGGCCAAAGAAAGGACACTGGTTCATTGTTTAAAGACTTGAACAATGTTTACGGCATATTCTTAAGTAAAACAGAGTTATAAAACAGTAGTATATATAATACAGGAAGGTGCAATGTGTATAAAAAGAAAGGCTATACACCAAAACACCAACAGTGGTTGGTTATCTCTGAATGGCAGGCTGAAGGTGATTTCTTTTCTTTTTGGTGCTTCTACAATGAATATCTTTTATTTCCATCTGTTTCTTTCATAATGAGAAAAAGTTTGATATATTGTTTACAAAGAACTTAATGAACCTTAACGATGTGGGAAAATGCTTCTGACAGCATAAAAAAGGAAGCTATCAGATCATACATGGTAACTACAATTACAGACATGTGTAGCAACATGCATTTGAACAATGGTTGTTTCTCTGCATTACAGGATTACAGATGGATTTTGTTCTCCTATGTATACATTTCTGTGATTTCTACAATAAATATATGCCTGGTAAAGTATTGAGATGGAGAAGATCCAAAATGGATTTTGAGAAAATAAGATTTAAATAGGTAGAGTGTAGAGAAAGAGCACAATTCAGGGGTTGGAGACAGCAAGAGCCAAGACTGATACCACAGGGTCACCAAGCAAGAGGAGGGACCAGTTAAGAGAGAAGGCTATGAAGGACCAAGTTTAAGAGATCTGAAAAAGGGGCCAGAATTCTTTTTTCCCCTGTAATTTACAGGATGGTTTCAGAGCTGTCAGAGGACAGAAAGGACAGATGGACTAGAACCGACCATGCAAATTCTGAAAGAACGGAGCTCAATTAGAAGGGTTCACAATACTGCTGAACTATGTGAAATACACAAGAGCAACAGGTAAGGAATCTGGGTAACACCTGGGTAGAACCTGTGACCTAGATGCGGTGAGGGAGCAGAGACACTGGGACCAACGGATTTTAAGCTGGAGCAACTCAGAGATAGGATTCTACTTGCACAGGAGACAGAAAGAGGCTCAATGTCTAGAACAAGACAAGTCAGATTTGAGATAGTCACTGATTAAGGGATATGCACTGGGGAATGTCCTCCAAGCCACTGGAACCACCAGGACTAGCAGGACACAGATTGTGGGGAGGAGGCTCTGAGAATCACCCACTGAGGAATCTGGGGTCAATGACAGAGATCCTCTCAACATCAGAGACCCAGGAGCAGAGAGCATTGTCAGGAAATCCTAGTCTCAAGGGCTCTTTCAAAAACACAGCGAAGGGGCGCCTGGGTGGCGCAGTCGGTTAAGCGTCCGACTTCAGCCAGGTCACGATCTCGCGGTCCGTGAGTTCGAGCCCCGCGTCAGGCTCTGGGCTGATGGCTCGGAGCCTGGAGCCTGTTTCCGATTCTGTGTCTCCCTCTCTCTCTGCCCCTCGCCCGTTCATGCTCTGTCTCTCTCTGTCCCAAAAAAAAAACAAAACAAAACAAAACAAAACAAAAAAAAACACAGCGGAGTCTCCAGAGAAGCCCCAGTCTGGCCCTGTGGTGACACTAATACAAAGGACATCCGACTTTGGAAAGACCTCTCAGGTCCCGCACCAACAGCAGGCATTCAGGAGCCCCACAACCTGGCTTGAGAGGCTGCCTCTGCGGAGAACTGGGTAGGAGCGAAGCTCCAAGTGTACCCTTTGCACCTTTTGAATTCTGAACCATGCACTGTCCAGTCAAAATGACACAATAAGGTCTTGAAAAGGTCACTCAACTGAATGGGCCCTATGCCATCCCCACTGCTGGGGCAAACAGCAGAAGAACAAAGATCAGGGACCAGCAGGGCGAGCTGCCTAGTGGAACCAGCCTACCATCACTGGCACTGCACCACCACGAGACAAGGCTTGGAAGTCAAGAACTCTGCCCAATGTCGGGAACAAATTTGTATTTTTCCAAAAAGACCCTGGCAAAAATACCAGTCAAGAGTCAGGGTCTCTATGTCTCTTTCACAAACCAGAGGCAGTACAGCACATGAAAGGCCATGCTTTCTCACACCCAGCAGCCTCCAGCACCAGTCAGGAAAGTCAGGGAGGCTGTCAGAGCACAGGGAACAAGAAGCTGTGTGCAGGAGAGTTACTCTGCAAGTCTGCAAACAAGTTCAACATACTCCACCTGGGTGGATCCGAGAACGGATGGAAGGGCGCACAAATCAGAAACACGGTAGCCCCTAGTCTGCAGTTTTGCCTTCCGAGGTCCCAGTTAACGGCAGTCAACCAGGGTCTGGAAGCAGGCGATCCTCCTGAGGTATCGTCAAAAGGTCAACAGTAGCCAACTGCCAAGTCACAGTGCCTACATCATTTACCTCACTGCACCTCATCATGTTGACGTTTTATCATCTCACATTGTCACAAGAAGGGCAAGTACAGAACAGTATTTTGAGAGAAAGAACACATGTAACTTTTATTATAGTACATGGCTATAATTATTCTATTTTAACACTGTTGTTAATCTCTTACTGCACCTAATGTACAAATTAAGCTTTAGCATAGGTATGTACGTATAGTAAAAAACACAGTATATACAGGGTTCGGTGAGATCTGTAGTTGTGGGCATCCACTAGGGTCCTGAAACACGTCCCCTGCAGATGGGGGGTGGGGGGCTACTGTATTGATGCTCACATTCTTTCAAACAGTTTAAAGGAGGATCATTTGCAACCTTTTGCAACTGTGAAATTAGTTACAAGATTCATTTAGGGGCAAAGTTAGATTTCTCCAAATATTTGGAGCCCAAACCGGTATAAAATCCTGAACATTTTCTTCACAAACACAGACACCAGCCCTCCTCCCTCAGAGACAACAAAGACTGAACACAGCAGACCCTGGATTCAGGGGATGTTCTAAGGAGAAGGTATGTTGAATACTGAGTGACTGATTACTGCTGGAACAGACAGTTCCGATACTATGAGTCATCATCCGGAAAGCAGGCTCATAGACAGCTCAGAGAGACAAGCCCGCACCATGCCGGGAGCTCCTTCCAAGGATACCCAAATGGCTCCCCCAAAGGATGGGCTTCAAAATCTAGAAATCACCAGTCATCCAGTAACGGGGAAAACTAGGCCTAATCAACTTTTTCTGCCAATTTTTTTCCCTCAGAATCTCCACATTTGAGAATTTTCACACATATATATACATATACACACACACATTGAAAAATGTTGCTATTTTTCTGATTTTTATAGCCACATAAGAAAAACAGGTGATATCTGGGCATGTTTTATATCAAAGCCAATCTGTACTGGAGCTTTTAAAGTCTGTAAATTAAGTCTATACCTGTGAAGGCAGCATATGCAACATGAGAAAAAAACAGAAATTAGAAAACCTTTATACTAGGACCCATTCTGCCTCTAACGAGCAGTGTGCTCTTCAGCAAGTAAACCCCCTGGGATGTGGTATCCTCTTGTATAAAATAATGACCCCTAAGATCCTTCTAGTTCTAATACCCAATGAGAATAATTTAAACTTTTTAAAAGATATAAATTCTTCTAATGAAATATCACAAATGTGTGCAAACACAAAACATTTCAAACAAAATTAGCTATTTTTTTTAAATGTTTATTTTTGAGAGAGAGAGACAGAGCGTGAGTGGGGGAGGAGCAGAGAGAGAGACAGAGTGTGAGTGGGGGAGGAGCAGCGAGAGAATCCAAAGCAGGGTCCAGGATCTGAGCTGTCAGCACAGAGCCCGACTTGGGGCTCGATCCCACCAATGGTGAGATCATGACCTGAGCCAAAGTCAGACACTTAACCGACTGAGCCACCCAGGTGCCCCCAAAATTAGCTTTTTGAACAAAAAAAGATTTTAAGTAAATTTCTACACCAAGAGTAGGGCTCAAACTTAACAACTCTGAGATCAAGAGTCACACGCTCTACCTACTGAGCCAGCTAAGTGCCTCAAAATTAGCTTTTTAAAAAAATTAATATTGAGTAGTCATAAAATGGGAGGTAATTGAGCTTTTAAAATTACAGTTTGATCAACATAAATAAGAAACTTAAAATGGCAGGTTATATGACAAATCTTGCACCTTCTCTCCCTGTTTAAGAGCCATAGTCGAGGGGCACCTTGGTGGCTTAGTCAGTTAAGTGTCTGACTTCGGCTCAGGTCGTGATCTCACGGCTTGTGAGTTCAAGCCCCGCATTGGGCTCTGTGCTGACAGCTCAGAGCCTGGAACCTGCTTAGGTTCTGTGTCTCCTTCCCTCTCTGCCCCTCCCCCACTTGTGCTCTCTGTCTCTCTCAGAAATGAACGTAAAAAAAACAAAAAAAGAAGAACCATAGTTAAAGTTTACTGATTTTTTCAATACCAAAGTATTTCTCAATGTTAAAAAAAAAAAGTTGAAATACAGCATTTCTCCTACATCTGTAGTTTTATAGCTCTTAAAATAAGATGTTATTTCAGTAGTTCACTCTTAAAAATCAGAAAAACAGGGGAGCCTGCATGCCAGCTAAGCATCTGACTCTTGATTTTGTTCAGGTCACGATCTCACGGTTTGTAGGATCGAGCCCAGTATCAGGAACTGTGCTGACAACGCAGAGCCTGCTTGGGATTCTCTCTCTCTCCCTCTCTCTGACCCTCCTTCCTTCACCCCCACCCCCACTCAAGGGCGCTTGCGTGCGCTCTCTCTCAAAATAAATAAACATTTTTTTAAAAATCAGAAAAACATTTTTAATTACTAACCACTGTCCTAAAACATATTATAGTTAGTGCAGTAAAGGGAAGATAACTGCATATAGCGATGCTGCTTCTACAGCCTGTGTTTCTGAGCACTGAAAAATTCAGCAAGAAAATGAAGTCAAAAGATAGGTCAAGGAAGGCCAAGCCCTATCTGTAACACTTTCCTTAAAAAGTGATGAATAGGGAAAGACTACTCCAAAAACTCATAACTTGATGATTTAATTATCTTACAAGAGTGGAAGGTGAAGATTATTTTTTCTATAAAACTGTATTTTAGCCAAAGACATTAGCTAACCCATTATCACAATGTGACAATTCCTGCCCTGCCCTACGTAACATGCATATTCATTTAATCCACAGGAATATCCTATGAAGCACATACTAATTTTATCACCCCCATTTTAGGAATGGACAAACTGAGGTGTTTATACAAGTGCCTTGCTCAGAGTTACCCTGCTGTGCTCAAAGTGGCACAGCCCCTTTCCAAATGATGTCACTATTTCCTCCCCATTCTGGTTTCATCCATCAAAGGAAGCTTTGAAACAAATAAAGCTCTAATTTAAGTAGCACTCTAGCACCTAAATACAGCAGCCTTCACTCTAACCTTCAAAACAAAGTCTCCTGAAATGTCAACCCAAACATAAATTTTAAGATGCCAATCTTTTGGCCCACGTTTCATCCTTTTCTTTTCTAACCTCCATTGGAAAAACGTGGTTGGGCGGAAAGAGGATCATTCCCAAAGCTTAAATTCCAAGTTTCTTAAATTTGGCAACAATACTGTGCTTTGGGGACTTTAAAATTATAAGCACGGCTCCCAGAGGAAAACATTTCCTTTATTAGCAATTGGCTTTGAAAATTCCATTCTAGGATGCTAAATATAACAAAATACCTTCTGACTTCTAATAAACACATTCTCCAGATTATTTTGAAACTAATGATTGCTTATTTACAAAACAATTTTGCCACAACCGTTAAGCAACTGGAACATTTTAAAGAGCCTTTTAAATTTGTTCCAGTTCTTTTAATGAATTGACCTGGTATTATTTTCTGGATTCTTCTACCATGAAATAAGAAAGTCCTCATTTCACAATTCATTTTTTTTTAAAGAGATATACTTGTTTTATTACTTCTAATTTTGTTTTAACACAAGAATATCAACAAAGCCAAAGTCACGGAAATAGGTGTTTCAAACTCTGAAATAGAGTAAATATTATTAAAGACTCTACTATATGCATTCATCAAAGGCAAAGAAAACATTTCACGGTTGTTAAACTGTACCTTTATTATTAAAAATACCATACGTGATAGTTCAGAAATACTGAGCGACTGGGTGAGGAGCTGAGTGCCCTGTTCTGGACTAATGGACTACATCAATCAGCTTTTAACTGAATGCAGTAGCCTCTGTGATTTAGGAACAAGCACTTAGTGGAGCTCACCACCCCAGGCATTGTCATTGTGTAAGTGGCTTAAGTGCAGCTGTGAAAATTTAAGGTATCTTTAGCTGGACAGCTCCTCCTGTCCTCCCTACCTAAAAACAAGGAAGGAGAAAGTAATTAAGACTCAACCGGCACTTTTTCTCTGGGAGGTGGACCCAAGGAGTTGGGTGGGGAGGCTAAAAACTTTCACCTCATAATCCCAAGGGTCGTGGGTAGGCGGTTTTGTTTTCACCAGTAAGTACGTCTATTACAAATAGCTTTTCAAAAATTATAGCCCACTGGCTATCATGCCTTCTTTTTATCTCCCTCTCTTCCCACCTTTTAGGCCACAAAGTCCCATTAACATGAGGTCTGATCTCTCACCCTTAAACAGGGCTACACACCTACAAACATTTGAATATTCACCAACTAGTACATGCAGGGTAGCACAGAGCTCTTTTAGGCCCAACCAGAACATTTAATAGGAAGATAAAGAGACTTCAAAGTACCGTTTCCCTGCAAGTGACTCCTAAACTTCCGCTGAAGCTCTAAATTTTCTCCAAAATTTGCCCTTGGACGATCCACTGTCAAGAACAAAAAACTTGTTTAACACCCTATTATCTTTCACCCAAAACACTGCTCCTAGTGTAACTGCTCTGTTGACACTGTCACCAAATCTTGTGTTTTCTTCCTCCTTCCTGGCGTCTCCCTAATGCCCCTTTCCTCCAGTTACCATGCAAGCAACATACATAAGTGGGTGCTGTAGGCCTGGTGTAGGGCAACAGGGATTGGTGGGAACTGCTGTTCCTCAGCTCCAGCCCGTTAATCAGGTGGGAATATGACGGCAGACCCTCCAACTCCCCACACAGGCCCGAAGTTCAGACAGTTGGGAGAAACCTTCTGGTTTTTAAAATAGCACGTCAACCAAAGCAAACATGTGCAGGTCACACACTGACAACCTCCAAGTTAACCAGTGTCTTCGATTCCGGCCCAGGCTCCCTCAGTCCATTCTACACATCACTGGCAGATGAATTTACCAAATACACTGCTCCTGAAGCTTGAAATACTACCGCGAAGTCCCAATCCTTAGGCTGTCATTCCACCTCCACAGAACAAACCACTCTCCACCTTCCTCAGCTCCCCTACACAAATCTTGCACTTCAGTCGGAGGTGTCGACTCCCCTCATCCCTCACCCCCCAACCAGCTGCATCCCCACCAAGATGGCCTCTTTTTACCTTCCTGCTCTAACCCATCAATGCTCACTCTCGAAGGAAGGAAGATATACGGGGAGTATACCTTCCATCACCTGCTGACGACGTGAGTCAAGAGACTTCTCTGCTTAATTGAAAGCCACGGGATTCAACTTTCAAGAAAGGATTTAAATCTCCTAAGAAGCAAAGCCCATGGCCTTGTCTTGATAGCCGCCTCCCTGCCCAAATAACATTTTAAAGGAGAGCAGAGAGCCTCAGACGAACTCAGGGGAGTCTCCTGCCAAAGAAGGCTTTACGGGGTCTTGACGTCTCCACACCAGGAAGGCCTCGGGGAGGTGAGAGAATGGAAGGGGACACCAACCAACCCTGCGAGGCAGGTGGCCGCGCGCAACCTCCCGCGCGCTCCCTCCTGCGCCCGGGAGATGCCACCCCGCAACCAGATCCCGGGGCCCGGACCTTCCGCCCCCTGATGCGCGCTCCGCCGGGGCCCCCACCCAAAGACCCTGGGCGCTACCCAGGCCCGGGGCCGCAGTGGGCCACGACAAAGGGTCAGAGAACCAGACGACCCCCAGCGCGCACCCCCGCCCCGCGAACCTGCGGGGAACGCCGCTGCCCATCCGCGCCCACTCCGACGACGCCGCTACCTTGTCCTCTGGCGGTGCGTCCGGTTCGCGGACCGCTCTCTGCCTCAGCTCGGTCATGCTTGGAGACCCCGGCGCGACGCCGCAGCAGGCGAGCAGCGCAGCCGCCGGAGCGGGCAGCTCAGTGCGGGCGCGCGCGGACTCCGCTGGGCCGGCCCCGCCCCGCCTGAGCCGCTTGCAGGACCCACCGCAGCCCGGCCGCCCGCCGTGGAACTCTGCCCCGCCCAGTGCTGCCGCCGCCCTTTCACCCAGGCGAAGCACGGTCAGCTTGCTCCACCACCCGCCCGCTAGCTCCTCTCGAGAGGGCGGCCCTGGAGCGATCGCGCACGCGCACAGCCGCCATCACGGCCCCAGAGACCCACCAATGGCGCGAATCCGCCAGGGAGGCGGGGCGGTAGGGGCGGGGCCGAGAGGACCGGAGAGGAGCGGAGAGGCGTGCATTGGACTATCAACGTGAGGAGGCGGGAAAAGGCGTGTGTTTCCGAAGGAGACTAGCCAATGGCAGCTCGGGCCTGACCTTGGTCGGCTGGCGCTGGCGCCCAGGATCCTAAAGGTAAAACTGGTAGCCGTGGGTAGAGGTGGGAGCCTTGAGGTTCTTGTCTGGGTGGTGTTTTGCTGATCTTAGCTTCGCGTCCTCTGTAACCGGGGCGCGTCCCTCACACGTATAAGCAGATACTTGTTAGGCCCTGAGTGGAAAGGCCTGCGGAGCCCACCTGTGTAGGAGAGACTCACGTGATAAGGAAGTGAAACCCAAACTTAAGTCGGCTTTGCCTCTCCAAGCTGTCTCTAGTACTTATTGAGTGTTAATTATGCTAGGCACTGAACTAAGTAATCGCCTTATCTATCTCACTTAATCTGCTTGGAAGTGGATATGATTTTCGTTTTACAGAGTTCTTACACGGCTTTTCAAATTTCTGTCTTCTGGACTGTTGAAAGACCTTTTCTTGGACGGGAATGCTGCCTTCTTCGTTCACAGTGGATCCCCGAAGTACCTGACACATCCTTGGTACTTGAATGGATTTAAAAGTTCTCCTAAAGAAAAATGATTTAACCAAGGTCTCAACAGCTAGAAAGTGCCCACTAGGAATTAGAACATAGATCTATTTGTTACCAAAGTCCACGATAACCATTGTACATACTGCCTGCCTTCGTAAATTCATTCATACCTGTGTGGTTCAAACATTTCTTTCAGCGGTTCCTATTCTCTGCTTTGTAAGTGATGTAAAACAAGTATGAAATGGGATGCCTTCCCATAAATATACTGTAATTTAGCGAGAGAAACTTGCACACGTAGGAGTTGCAATTTCGTATTAGCAATTTTGACCTTAGTTTTGGATGAAGTAGTCAGAATTCTGAGAAAGGCTTGTTTCCTTGATTTGTATAAGTATATTCCCAAGCTCCTGTTAACGTGCTTGAGAGTGACAGTAAAATAGGCATGGAGGAATACTGAATCCGGGTGTGCTTTTTTTTTTAATATTTATTTTTGAGAGACAGCGTGAGCAGGGGAGAGGCAGAGAGAGACACAGAATCCGAAGCAGGCTCTAGGCTCTGAGCTGTCAGCACAGGACCCAACTCGGGGCTCGAGCTCACCAACCACCAGATCATGACCTGAACTGAAGTTGGTCGCTTAACCCACTGAGCCACCCAGGCGCTCCTAGGTGTGCTTTGTTTTCTACCAACAATGTTGCACAAATACTTGGTGGGGTTTTTTTTGGGGGGGAGAAACAGATCACTCCTTTTAAGCCATACTTTATTTATAGAAAGCTTTGCTTGGGGCGCCTGGGTGGCTCAGTCGGTTAAGCATCTGACTTCAGCTCAGGTCATGATTGTCCGACTTCAGCTCAGATCATGATCTCACCGGTCCGTGGATTCGAACCCCGCGTCGGGCTCTGTGCTGACAGCTCAGAGCCTGGAGCCTGCTTCGGATTCTGTGTCTCCCTCTCTCTCTGCCCCTCCTCTGCTCATACTCTGTCTCTCTCTGTCTCAAAAAAATAAAATAAAAACATAAAAAAAAAAAACCTTTGCTTTTGTATTTTGTATTTTATTATAAAAGTAAATAACATACTAATGGTAATTTTAAAGCTCTTTTAATCTGTTGAGGACTGTGTGACCACCATTTTGGCCAATGTCAGCGGTTACTTCTTCATCTAAAGACCAGACACGTATTGAGTAAACTAACCAAGGTTTATTACCTAAAGGATGTAGAAGGATGTCAACACAGAGAGCCAACAAGGTCATCCTCTGAGACAGAAGGTGTTTGTATCCAGATCATTACTGTTAGGGTACTTACATAATTGTGAAAGGTCACAACTGAGAAGTAAGCATCACAGTAGTCCTTCCAGCTCAGCTGTTGCCTTTCAAACCCAGCCTAATATAAAGGAGGCTGGAGAGCTGTGCATACAAATCAGAGTTTCAGAATGGACAGTATGATTACTAGGGTAGATAAGCCCCTACAGTTTGGCCTGAACAAACTTCTCAGGCATTCCTCTCAGCCCTGCCAAGCTAACTGAGCTTAGACCAAGTACATTACTGAAATCAGTGCTGTAGAGAACAGGGAACAGGTACTCAGACCTCTGAAAGCCATACTAATAGGCCTTTAGGCAAGCTTTAGGGTCTAGCTCTCTCTCAACTGTAGAAAGAAATTTTTAAAAATCTCCCCTTATCTCCAGCCTGAAGAAAGATTTTGTTCCTTTACATTACCTTACACCTCCTCCTCTATTCCTGATTTTTCTTTTCTAATCCTCATAATAGCTCTTTCCCTAGGGTCATTTCTTCTGGGCTTGTAGCATATCTTGTTTACAGTGACTTTTTTTCATTGCATTCCTGCATTAGTTCCATTATTTTTAGATGTTACTTAGATCAGTTGAGGTAACTAACAAGAGAGTCTTAAACCCCCCGGAATATTCAGGCTGACTGTGAACTCAGTGTAAGTGGACAGCTATTGCTATAATTATTATTCTACAATAAAAACACCTCCCCCCTTTCTGATATTTGAAAACTACATTGGTACAGCAAGATAATTCTTCAGTTACCTGAAGAATTTTCTTCTATTACATCGGAAGAATTAATAATTCTTTAAACAGTAACTTCTTTTAAAAATTGTCAATAAACAAATACAGGCTTTATCTGCTTTTTATCTTGCCCTCCATATCGCCTTTCTAGTTCTTAGCCTGACAAGTGTTTTCAGGGAAACCTTACTCAGTTTAATGAGGCAACATGCAAAATGGAATTATGAGTGCACTCTGCAGAATTGTCAAACTTCTTAAAGCTTCAAAAATGCAAATCCTGCCCTCCCACAAACTTAGTCAATCATTAGACAGTCCGTTTAAACTATAATGTCAGTTTCCTTTTGGCAAATTGTAGGTCTGATTTTTTTCAAACCAATAGTCTACATGGAGGTGCTTTAAGCTGTAAGCAAATATTCATCTATTGATCACACATGGTGAGAGACAGTACTACTCAGGCCTCATTATTTATTAGAATTACCTGGAGAGCTTCTAAAAGGTACTAATGGAGGGCCCACCCTGGACCAACTAAATAAGAATCTCTGAGATGGAGCCTAGAGGAAATAAGCTTTTTTGTTGTTGTTAAGCTCCCCAGGTGTTTCTAATGGGCAGCTAGAATCGAGAATCACTCATACATGATACCACCTTGTAAAGAAATTTGCCAGAAATTATATAAAATAGTTTACAGCATTTTTCTCTCCCAACATTCATTAACATTTTCTGATCAACAATACATATCTGATGAAGAATGCAGAAAAATAAAATGGAAAATGCAGAAAAATATAATGGAAAACATTACAATCATTTATGGTATCACCAGCTACACATAATTATTGTTATCATTTACATTATTGCATTTTCATTCTATTTTCTGTGCACTTATACCTCAATATAACAATTTTAGAAAATTGGAATACTACTATTTATACCATTTCATAATCTGACTTTTCTCTTTATCATTATATGCCCTTTGAGAATGGTATTTCAAAGACCGTTTAGTATTCTTACAGATTTACCATAACAGCATTTTGTTACTTAACCGTATTTTGTTAGACCTCAAGGTTATTTCCACTTTCAGAGGAATTTTTTTTTTATAATTTGTTTTTAATGTTTGTTTATTTTTGAGCGAGAGTGAGCAGGGGATGGGCAGAGAGAGAGGGAGACAGAATCGGAAGCAGGCTCCCCATAGCGCAAAGCCAGATGTGGGGCTCAAACTCATCAATGTGATATCATGACCTGAGCCCACGTCTGATGTTCAACCTACTGAGCCACCCAGGCACCCCTCAGAGGAATTTTTAATAGTTCTACAAGAAATAAACATGCTTCATCTTGGTAAGTACCCCCATTACTTCTTTAGGAAAAAATCCTGGAGTTTGAATTTGTGTGTCAAAGAATAAATAAAATTTGAAGGCTTTCTGTACACATTACCTAATTCCTACGAGAAAAAGTAAACCATTTATACTCCTATTTTCAATGCATGAAAGTTCCCACTTCCTTGATTTCTTCCTATCAACAAATATTAACACAATTTTCATTAATTGGTAGGTTATAATTCTGTCTCCCTTTAATTTACTTTTCTTTGTTTATTAATGTGGGTGACCATTTTTTCCATACACTTACTAAGACTGAGCCTTGGACACTGGAAACTACCTACTTCGGCTTTTGTTTAGATTGATAAAGTCACCTTTTCTCTTGAAAAGTGAAAAGTTTGAATTAGGTTCTCTGCGTGGAACTTAAAATGTACTAACCAACCACAGTGCTCTCACGCATACTGAAGTTTTAAAACTTATGTTTTAAAAAAACATTTTAAAAAATTAAAAAAAACATTAAAAAAATTTTTTAAAAAGGGGGGCACATGGGGGGCTCAGTTGGTTAAGCATCTGACTTCGGCTCAGGTCATGATCTCATGATCCATGAGTTCAAGTCCCGCATCGGGCTCTGTGCTGACAGCTCTGAGCCTGGGGCCTGCTTCAGATTTTGTGTCTCCCTCTCTCTCTCTGCCCCTCTCCCACTCATGCTCTGTCTCTCTATGTCTCAAAAATAAATAAACATTAAAAAAAATTGTTTTTAAATTTATGTAGCCATTTCTTATGTTTTATGAGGTTTTTCCTTTTATATTTAGAAACCCATAGCAGGATCTCATAAATAATCACCAGAAGACTTCTACACATCTTTTTGGGTTTACATTTATTTGATTTTTTTTTTTTTTTTTTTAGATTTTATTTTTAAGTAATCTCTACACCCAATGTGGGGTTCAGACTTTACAACCCTGAGGTCAGGAGTCACATGCTGTACCAACTCACCAGACAGGCACCTCCATTCATTTGAATTTTAATTCTTTAATCTATTTATTTTGGAATCTATTTTGGTGAAGAGTTATTAGGAAGAGTCTATAGCTTTATTATTTCCTAGACATTTAATGAGTTTGATAATCAATACATTGTTTCTCTCGCTGATTGGAATAGCATCTTTACCAGATGTTGAAGTGATCCTCTAAAAACAAATTAGATCTTGTCAGTGACCTTCTGATAATTTTCCCTTGCACTTGCAAAGTCTCCAAGCTCTCATTTCTGCTTCCCTTTGCAGCTTCATCTTGTACCACACTCCCCTTTTCTCAATGTGTTCTAGACATATCAATCTTTGAGTTCTATTATATGTCAATTATATCTCAATAAAACTGGGGGAAATTGCCCATAAAAAAAAAAATCTTTGAATTCTAAAACAAACTACTATGTGAACATCTTCTAAGTATGCTGTCCTTTTTCAACGTACTATTCTTTCAGCCTAGAATGCTTTTTTTTTTAATGTTTGTTTATTTTTTGAGAGAGAGAGAGAGAGAGAGAGAGAGAGAGTGTGAGTGGGGGAAGGGCAGAGAGAGAGGGAGACACAGAATCTGAAGCAAGCTCCAGGTTCTGAGCTGTCAGCACAGAGCCCAACGGGGGCCTCAAACCCACAAACCCCAAGATTATGACCTGAGCTGAAGTCGCTTAGCCACCCAGGCGTCCCAGCCGAATATACTCTTTCTTCCACTCTCCAAACAGCTAGATTTTGTGTAAAATTCTACTACCTTGGAGGGCCTTCTCTGACCACAGATCATAGTCATTCATAGGTCTTCATTTCAACTGATCACCTGCACTGTGGGTGCGACATGGGTGGAATTTAATTGCCATTTAAAATGCCTTCAAATCCATTACACTTAGATCTGGCATTAAACCAAAATGTTATTATGTAAGCAAAAGGCAAAGAAACAGAGTAGCCGAGTTCCTGGAGGGAACACATTCCCCATTTTGCAAAGAATTCCCCATTTTGCAAACAGAATAAGAAAGGAAAATACAAATGAATGAAACTATTACGTTTTGATATTAAAATATATGCAAAAGAATAGTTGATCATACATAAAGCAAGAAGGTGCCAGTATCAAAATTTACAAATGCGAAACCATCAAAAAAATGAAAAGGCAACCTACTGAATGGGAGAAAATACTTGCAAATCATGTAACAGATAAGGGACTATCTTACACAACTCAATAGCAAAAACAATCCAATTTAAAAATTGGGCAGAAAATCTGAATAGACATTTTCCCAAAGAAGACATACAGATGGCCAACAGGCATATGAAAAGATGCTCAACATCATTAACCATCAGGGAAATGCAAATCAAAACTACAATGAGATATCATCTCACACCTATTATCAAAAAGAGAGAAAATAACAAGTATTGGCAAGGATATGAATAAAAGGAACCCTTGCACATTGTTGGAGAGAATGTAAATTGGTGCAGCCACAATGGAAAACAGTATGGGCGTTCCTCAAAATATTAAAAATAGAATTGCCAGGGGTACCTGGGTGGCTTAGTCGGTTAAGTGTCTGACTTTGGCACAGGTCATGATCTCATGGCTCGTAGGTTCAAGCTCCACTGACAGCTCAGAGCCTGGAGCCTGCTTCAGATACTGTCTCCCTCTCTTCCTGCCCCTCCCCTGCTCGCACTATGTCTCTGTCTCTCTGTGTCTCTCTCTCAAAATATAAATATTAAAAAATAATAAAAAATATAAATAGAACTACCATATAATCTAGCAAGTCCACTTCTGGATATTAATCCAAAGAAAATGAAAATATTAATTTGAAAAGATGGAGACAACCTAAGTATTCATTGATGAATTTATATAGAAATTATGATACATATATATGTGTATTTACACAATGGAATATTATTCACCCATAGAAAAGAATGGAATCTTGCCGTTTGCAACAGTATGGTTGGATCTTGAGGGCTTTTATGCTAAGTGAATAAGTCAGACAGAGAAAGACAAATACCATATGATCTCTGCATGGAACCTAAAACAAAAACAAAACCAAGCTCACAAATAGAGAACAGATTGGTGGTTGCTAGAGGGTGGGGGTGGGGGTGGGAGAAATGGGTGAACTGTTTCCTTATTTGTTTTACTTTAAATAAATTGACTTAAACATTTTTATGGGGTGCCTGAGTAGCTCAGTTGGTTAAGCATCTGACTTTGGCTCAGGTCATGATCTTGTGGTTCTTGAGTTTGAGCCCCACATCAAGCTCTCTGCTATCAGCACAGAGCCTGCCTGGAATCCTCTGTCACCCTCTCTCTCTCTGCCCCTCTCCCACGCATGCTCACCTACGTGCGTGCTCTCTCAAAAATAAAGAAACATTAAAATATATATATATTGGGGCACCTGGGTGGCTCAGTCGGTTGAGCACCAACTTTGGCTCAGGTCATGATCTCACAGCTGGTGAGTTCCAGCCCCACGTCCGGCTCTGTGCTGACAGCTCGGAGCCCGAGGCCTGCTTCAGATTCTGTGTCTTCCTCTCTCTGCCCCTAACCCACTTGCATTCTGTCTCTGTCTCTCTCCAAAATAAACATTAAAAAAAAATTTAAATATATATATATATTAAAAACTTTAAAACATTTTTTCTTTAATTTACAAACGGGTGGCAGAGACTTGAAAGAGATTCCAGAGACCAGAGAGTAGCACTCTTGAGAATGCTGCGTCATCACCACCTGTGATAACAGAGTATGCTAGCATATGGAAAAACAGCAGTATTAGCAACTGTGAGAAACTAAATGTGGAGAAATACTAAGAATGTCTTAATTTATTTTGTATTTTTATGTATGCACGGAGTAATATACAACACAAATATTTTAAAGAAACTAAAATTTCTTTCAACAATTGCAAAATAGAAATTCTAAATGATAAAGTATTGTGTGACCATTTAACATTTTATATTTTTTTCTTGTGCTACACAAAATAATGGTGCATTATACTTCGAGGTATCTTACTTTCCATGAAATAGATTCATCCAATAGAATTGCCAGAGGGAGAGAATAGTGTAGGGAAAGGCAATATGTGAAGCCCTAAGAGTTGAGAATGTTCTAGATATGATGCAATACATAAATCTTCTGATTCAGGACACAAAACTCCCTGGACAGCATAAATAAAACTAAATCCACATCAAGATATGTAGTAGAAAAATATTCTACAGACCAAGATAAGATAGCAAACACAACTAAAGAGAAATGCTATAAGCAAAGCAAAAGAAACATGACAAAATGGGGGAGAATATATGAAATGGGGAAATGATTAATATATAAAGCGGTCCCTGTAATCAATAGGAAAAAGAACTTATTTTTTAAAATATTTATTTATTTTTGAAAGAGAGAGAGAAAACAAGCAGGGGAGGGGAGGGAGGGAGAGGGAGAGGCAGAATCTGCAACAGCTCCAGGCACAGGCTCTGAGCGCTGAGCACGCGAGCCCAGGTAGGGTTCAAACCCACAAACTCTGACATTAGGACCTGAGCTAAAGTCAGACGCTTAACCCACTGAGCCACCCAGGTGCCCCAGGAAAAAGAGTTTAATAGAAAAGATATAAACATACAATGGTCAAGAAATATATATGAAAGATGTCCACTCTATAACAAATTTTTAATTTGGAAATTGGAATTTTCACAAAAATGAGCATAGACTTCAAAAACAAGATTGCTAATATCCACTGTTAGGAAAATATGGAGAAATGAGCATGCTCACAGTCTTGGTTGGAAGGTAAACTGCAGTCTTTCAGTGGTCAATTTAGTAACATTTATCAAAACTTTAATGTGTATGCTACTTCAAGGAGTCGATCTCATAAAAATCAGCTAAATGCTCAAAGGTGTTTGTAATTACAAAAAATTGGTAAATTAGGTTACATGCATAGGATATTATGCCATCTTTTTAAGAAATGCTGATATAAAGATGTTCGTGGCATAAAATTAAATCTATCTTACCAAGTACATTGCAGAAGTTTCCTGTATGAATCCACTTTTGTTTTTTAAAAATGTGTATTTGTAGAGAAAAAAAAAAGCTTAGAAAAGCTGTATACAGTAAATGACACGAGCTTGGTGTGCGTGTGTACGGGGCGGGGGGAGCGAGATGATTTTGTAGTCATAACTGTATACCTCTTTACTGACTTTTAGGAGCACATCACCTCGATAATAGCAAAAATAAAATGCACATTTAAAACAACTGTAATTCCTCAGGCTGCAAGGCGCCCTTTACTCCTGGTAGGCTGGATTTGCGTCTTGCTTTCACTTTCGCGGCTAAATTCTTTCTACTCCTGAAGCGGGAGGTCGAGGAGGCAACATAAAACTAACTCAAAGCCCACCCCCCACCCCCGAATTGGGCCTGGCCTTCACAGAGGCCTACACTAGCCAAGCGTCCGAGTTCCCAGAACAGAGCAAAAAACGCCAGTGGTTCTAGAGGAGGTGGAGGAGCCGCGCTCCTGCCCCGACCCCGCACCCAATCCTCCAATGGGTGTTCGGGGAGGGCGGGCTACCTGCAGACTTGGGGCACTATTGGCCCTGGAGTCTCTCCGCCCGGGCAGTGGGCGGAGCAGCGTGGTGACGTGTCCATACGGGCGCCGAGGCGGAGAGCGCGCGCTCGCAGACGCGGCTGTATTAAACGGTTGCTGGCGCAGCAGGCTGGTTGTTATCTTCCTGGGTCTCGGGCTTTCGCTTGTGCGTTTGCAGGCTCGCTCTTACCCTGTGACGCCCAAGCAGGCTACAACTTCCTCCTTATTTTCGCCTGTAGCCGCGTCGTTGCGACTCTGCCACCATGTTCGAGGCGCGCCTGGTCCAGGGCTCCATCCTGAAGAAGGTGTTGGAGGCACTTAAGGATCTCATCAACGAGGCCTGCTGGGACATAAGCTCGAGCGGCGTAAACCTGCAGAGCATGGACTCCTCCCATGTCTCCCTGGTGCAGCTCACCCTGCGTTCCGAGGGCTTCGACACATACCGCTGCGATCGCAACTTGGCCATGGGTGTGAACCTCACCAGGTGAGCCCTGGGGTTGCCGAGAGCCGGGCTCTGGTGCACCCCCATCTCCTGCTCTTGGCGGGAGCGCCTGCGTGAGTCGGACCTTCATTGGCCCACATGGACCATCTGCGCCATCTCATTGGCCTGCGACACCGAGGGGCGGGATCTAGCAGAGCGCGCGGTTCGGAAAGCCCGCGCTGGCAGCAGCGCGAACCGGCTCTTTCCGCGCCAAAGTCACAAAGCGGGTGGTGGCGGGAAAATGACGGCTTCTCTGCGGTGGCAGGAAGAGACTTGCACAGTTCTTTGGCCATTTGGTCCTGGCGGCCTTGGATGAGAAATCTATGGCTTGATTGACTTAGAGCGTGCCCTAGTTCTGTCACTCTACCTAGGGACAATCGGTTGGTTCCGGTCTTTTATTCTTACAAAGTTTCAGTGAGCACCCTAAGTTTCTGGACTTAAAATTTCTCCAGGGCAGTGGCTTGCAACTTTTTGGTCGCTACCTGTCTAGTACATAACCATGTTTAAATCTTAAGGCTTATGAGAAATACCCGGACTACATACAGTGTGTTTTAATGGGTATGTTAGATTTTTAATGATCGTAACGACCCAATAATTTGCTTCACCTACCAAAAGGATTTGCAGTTCATGAAATACTGCTCTTTTGTTTATATCCAGAATTGAAATTGCTACTGGTAGGGTGTGTGCTTGTTAAAGTATAAATACTGCCAAATTGCACTCCAAAATGGCTGGACGGCCTAATGGGTATAAATGGCAACTCCTTGTTTTAATTGCGTCAGAAATTAACGATCTTGAGAACGTGGTGTCAGTTTTAAATCCTGTGTCTTCTGTGCTCTAGCATGTCCAAAATACTAAAATGTGCTGGCAATGAAGACATCATTACACTAAGGGCGGAAGATAATGCAGACACCCTGGCACTTGTATTCGAAGCTCCAAGTAAGTCATACTCTTCTACAAAGTTAGAGGAAACTTAAATGCAGTGTTAAGTATTTCTCAAAGTTGTGAGAAATTTAAGGTAATGTTTGTAAAACTTTACATCACTGCTATAAACTTACATGCTTTTCTTCAATCTGCTTTCTTTCGGTAGACCAAGAAAAGGTTTCAGACTATGAAATGAAGTTAATGGATTTAGATGTTGAACAACTTGGAATTCCAGTGAGTATGAAATTTTCTGAGTGAACTGTACACAAGTCATGATAGTTATATATGTTAATACAATTTAAAGCCCAGTTCCCAACAACTATATGTCTGCTGATACATGTTCCAAAGTGGGGTTTTTAGTACTTAGTCATTTGTAATTTCATTAAACTACAGTACTCTAAAATGGATCATTTCATTCCCGCTAAATGAATATTTGCATTAACCTCCGTGCTTTTTTTTTTTTTTTTTAAGTTTATTTAATTTGAGAGAGAGAAAATGGGGGCGCGGGACAGAGAGAGAAGGAAAGAACCCCATGAGCCAAAGTGGGACAGTTAACCAGCTGAGCCACCCAAGCACCTGTCCCCCCTTTTTTAAAGACTTTTTAAAAAATATTTTATTTTTTTTTTGAGAGAGAAAGCAGGGGAGGGGCTGGGTTGGGTAGAGGAACCGAAGTGGGCTCTGTGCTGACTGGCTGACCGCAGTGAGCTTGATGTGGGGCTCAAGCTCAGGAACCATAAGATTATCACCTGAGCTGAAGTCAGACGGTTACCAACTGGGTGATCCAGGTGCCCCTGCACCACCCCCCTATTTTAAAGAGTATACTTTAAGGCTATACTAACAAATTCATTAAGGTTAGGTTTATCAAAATCAAAAGAGAGAAGAGATGTTGGGATGTTTAAAATGCTTAATATTTTTTGTCTTGTTTTGGAAAGTAGTTGGGCCTGCTTACAACATCCATCATTGTTTATATGTCATGGGCTAATGCCCTCTTGATTTAGCCTTGGAGGGTGATTAGGGGAGGCTCTTTTCCCTGGATAGCGCATTTATTATTACAGATCTAAACTCTAATTTTAGTTTTCTTATGATTATTCTTACTATATACTTGTTTTATATCTGCATTTATTTTTTTGAGTGTTAGAGTGTTAAGAAATCACACAATGAGTGATATTTCAAAGTAATCAGGAAATCTTAAATTCTGAGTTCTTGTCTACATGCTGAGTCTTCAGAAAGTGAGGATGCCAAATCTTTAATTTCCAGCAACTGACCTTTAAGTTTGTTTGTTTGTTTTTTTAATAGGAACAAGAGTATAGCTGTGTAGTAAAGATGCCTTCTGGTGAATTTGCACGTATATGCCGAGATCTCAGTCATATTGGCGATGCTGTTGTAATTTCCTGTGCAAAAGATGGAGTGAAGTTTTCTGCAAGTGGAGAACTAGGAAATGGAAATATTAAGTTGTCACAAACAAGTAATGTCGATAAAGAGGAGGAAGCTGTAAGTTTTTAAGTAAACAAAATACTTTGAAGAGAATTATAACCCTGCTTAACATTAGTCGGTTTGGGCTGCTATAGCAAATACATTGACAATGGCTTATAAACAACTGAAATTGATTTCTCACAGTTCTGGAGGCTGGGAAACTGGCAGATTCAGTGTCTGGTGAGGACCTGCTTCTTGGTTCACGGAAGGGTCAGAGGAGCTGGCCTCTTATATAAGGGTACTAGCACAAAGCACCTCCTAAAGGCCCCACCTCCAAGTTCCAACACATTGGTGATTTGGTTTTAACATGAATGAGGAGGGGGGGCACACAAACATTCAGTCTATAACAAGGTAATTGTAAATCAACAGAAGTATCTACTTGGAGGTAAAAATTTACCTTTTAGGAGCTCTTTATGTGATCTTTATATTAACTTTCTGCATGGAAGGCCCAATAGGGGGCCTAGAGAACTCCCCCCATTTAGCAATAACACTCTAATTACTAAATATCCTTAAATTAAGGTTTTCCTATAAATTGGGTGCTTTTTTAAGATCCTTAGAGTATTTATAAACTAATATTTTGTAATTTACTAAAAAAAACTTGCTAGCCTTTGAACCAAAGCATCAGTTAACTCTGTAAATGAAAGGACCATCGAAGGTTCTAGAAATCTCCGTAGGATTATTAGGATTAAATATGGTAACGTATTCAAAGTGGTTAACACCGTGTCTGACAATGTAAGTTTATAGTAACTATTAGATATTATTTTCTAGTCCCTTGCATGAGTAGTCAACCTTCAGTTTAAATGAAGGTAAAACTCAAGTTTAAATGAAGACTTAAAACTATTACTAACAAAAGTCCAGGGGCTAATTCTGAATTAATAACTCCCCTGCCAATCTGGATTTTTTTTGTTTTAATCTCAAACATTAGTTCTTCTATAAATATTTTTTATATCTGAAGCATAAACATTTTATGACATTCTTTGATATTAAGGAATTTTTCAGTGTTTCCTATTTCCTTGATTATTTCAGGGTGTGTGTGTGTGTGTGTGTGTGTGTGTGTGTGTTTGTTTTGAGAGTGCAAGCATGCCAGAAAGTGTGTGGTGTGGGGGAAGGGCGGGGGGGGGTGGAATCCCAAGCAGGATCCATCCATGTTCAGTACATCAGCTCTATCTCTTGAACTGTGAGATCAAGCTGAAATCAAGAGTCGACCACTTAACCAATTGAGCCATCCAGGTGCCCCTAGAAGTTTGTTTGAATCAAGATTTTAATAGGCTGTACACATTATAGTTTGGTTGATGGGCCCTCAAATTTATTTTAATCTGTCGGTTCTCCATTCAGTCTCTGTGCACCCCCCCCCCCCATTACAATTTGTTGAAGCAAGTCCTTTGTCATTGAGTTTCCCCAAACTCTGGATTTTGCCCATTGTATCCCTTATGTCAATTAATATGCTCCTCTAACCTGTATTTCCTATAAACTGGTAGATCCAGCTCTAGAGGCTTGATATTCAGTGTTTGGGAGTAAGAATACTTTATAGATGGTGGTGTGCCTCCCTCTAGTAGTGTTTAGAATCCTTGTCATTAGGGTTGTAATGTATTAACACATTCCATTCTTCATTTATTAGAAATATTCCCATGAAGAGCAGCTTTCTCTTAACACATAATTGGATTACCTGAGGTACAGTTAATATGAGAAAGGCAGACTAAATACTTGATTCTTTTGCTTTATTTATCAGTCTTCAAAATTAGTTTCATACCACTCTCCAAAGTAACCAATAAAAGGTTTGGTTTTGGGGGCACCTGGGTGGCTCAGTCGGTTGAGCATCTGACTTTGGCTCAGGTCATGATCTCTTGGGTTGTGAGTTCAAGCCCCAAGTCGGGCTCTGTGCTGACAGCTTAGAGCCTGGAGCCTGCTTCTGATTCTGTCTCCCTCTCTCTCTGCCCCTCCCCTGCTCATTCTCACTCTCTCTCTCAAAAATAAATAAACATTAAAAAAAAAAAAGTTTTGGGGGTGCCTGGGTGGCTCAGTTGGTTGGGCATCGGACTTTGGCTCAGGTCATGATCTCACTGTCCGCGGGTTCGAGCCCTGCATCGGGCTCTGTGCTGACAGCTCAGAGCCTGGAGCTTGTTTCAGATTCTGTGTCTCCCTCTTTTTCTGACCCTCCCCTGTTCATGCTTTCTCTCTCTCTGTCTCAAAAATAAATAAACGTTAAAAAAAAATTTTTTTTTAAAGTTTTGGTTTTGGTTTGTTTTTAAATGTATATTCTAAACATGCGTGCAATTTTTCTTGATGTTTTTCAATAGGATTAATCTTTTGTTTTCTCTTAGGTTACCATAGAGATGAATGAGCCTGTTCAGCTAACTTTTGCTCTGAGATACCTGAACTTCTTTACAAAAGCCACTCCACTCTCTCCTACAGTAACACTCAGTATGTCTGCAGATGTACCCCTTGGTAAGATAAGTTTTTTTGTAGGTAAAACAAGGTACCTTGTTTTGTAGGTAGTATATGTAGTCCTTCCCAATAATTAACTATGTTCCTGTCTTCTTTCAGTTGTAGAGTATAAAATTGCAGATATGGGACATTTAAAGTACTATTTGGCTCCCAAGATCGAGGATGAAGAAGGATCTTAGGCATTCTTAAAATCCAAGAAAATAAAATTAAGCTCTTCGAGAACTGCTTCTGAGATGCCAGCATGTACTTAAGTCTCTTCTGTCACCAAATCTGTACCTCTCAGTACATATGTAGATATTTTATGTAAATAACCTATTTTTTCCTCCATTCTTTACAATTTGTTTAAAGAATAAAGTCCAAAGTCAAATCTGGTCTTGTTAACCTAGAAATATCTCTGCCTTAACCTAGAAATACCCATGATTTTCATAACAAAAGGGTTTTGACTATAAATGCAGTTTTAATTTTTTCAATTTAAATAAACGTTATTTGAATTTCAAACATCACAAGACAGTGCCTTCATTTGGACCATGACTGTTGCAGGTATCCTAGGGAATTCACTTCAAGCTACTGTTTTCTAGAAATGTGTTTATTTTTTCAGTCCAGGGGAGCCTGATAAATAATACATTGATACAGCAATAAAAGTATTCCAAGTACAGTAGCTGACAAGATATTTGGGGGGAGAGGATTTATTTGTCAAAATTACTTTGGTATTCTTCTACCTTTAACTCAAGAAATGAACAGAAGTATAGACCAAATCCTATATATTTAGTTATTTTGCCAATTTTGTTAGCAAAACTAACACTTTAAGAAGCTTTATGAACCCAAAGCCGTGTGTGCTTTAGAAGACTAGCAGTGCTATAGGGCAGTGTTTCTTTAGCCTATGGAGCCTTTTGAAAGAATCTTGAAAGATTTAGTAGATATGAGTTAAGGCCCAAGGAGTGTGTTTGTGCAAAAATATTTTTTCTAGTATAAGTAGCCTTTTTGGGGACTTAATCCCAGCACTTGCCAAACAGACTGTTGAAATGTACCTACTAATGGTGCCACAAGGCCACAAACTGGCATTCTACATATTGAGAACTGTTTCACTAAAGTCCTTTTTCCCGGCGTATTTTGGGCTTGGCGGTTTAAATGACTGATATCTTTGGTGTAATACCTGGAAGAACTCACAGTCCAGTAGGTTACTGTTCATTACCTTCTGTGTGCCTGGGGGGTGGGGAAGAAGACGGAAAAGGGGCCTGATGGGAGTTGGGAGTGATGTAACTAACTTATCTAGAATGTGGTGATGATTCCAAGCCTATGCACTTGTCAAACTCCTCCAATTGTACTTTATTGTATGTAAATTATACTTTAATAAATCTGACCTTTGAAAAGCTTCATGTGCTGCAAAATGTCCCTTGTCGGCGGGCTTCTTACCTGGGCAAGACCTGATAGGCGAGGAGAGGGAAACTGAAGCACAAGAATGTGGGGGCACTCGAGTAGTGTTGGGGTACTGACTAGACTAGCAAGACCGCTACGCGCCCTGAAGGAAGACCCGCAGCCCTGGGCAGTGGATAGGAGACCAAACAGTTCCGGTTATCCGGTGCCTCACCGGCTCGGCTTTCGTCTGCCGGGGGCGCCACCACCACCGCCCGAGGGATCACGGAAAGAAACACGTAGCCTGCTTACCCGGGTCTGACTGTGACCCAGGCGGCCGGTCACCCTAGGCACCCGCACAACCCTGTGGAGGTGGCCAGCAGCAAGCCCAGGCCGCAGCGACTGCCGCTAACCCACAGAGAGGTACTTGCCGCCGGAGAGTTCCGCCTGCAGCACACCCCCACCAGCGTAAAGCTAACGCGGGACGTTCCCGAGCTTGGGATGAGAAGGCGTCGCTCTCGGTGACGCCACTTCCGGCGCGCAGCCTCTCGTCGCGCCACTTCCGCCGCCGAGCTGGACGGGAGGGGCGGGTGGCCGTTGGGTGAGGCGTGCCATGAGGCCTCGGGCGCCTCCGCTGCCAACCGTGAGCGAGCTGTCGGCGCGCGGGCGGCCTGGCGCGACGCTCCGGTAAGGCGTGCGTGCGGCGGGACGGGAGCAGAAAGCGCCCCCCCTCAGGCGCTCGGTGGGGCCGAGACTGCGCTCCCCGCCGAAACCTAGCTTCGCGCCCTGGGTGTGCAGCGTTCGCCCGCCGCGGCCACGGCCGGCCTCTTTCCAGAAACCGGTTTTGTGTGTTCACCGTCTAAATTCGCGTCGGCTTTTAGTTCTCCTCCCGCCTAGGTCTGGAGACGGGCAGGAAGGTAGCGTGTGTGGATGTGCGTAGTGCCAGGCACTGCGCAAAGGGCTTTGCTGGTGCTTTTCAAGTCTCGCAGCCTTCGGATGCTGACGGAGGTTGGGGGTCTCGGTGCAGCCCGTTAAAAAGAGCCTGTTGGGAACTTGAACTGGTACTTTGAAAGCCTCGGGTTACGTTTTTCCTTCCTCTTACCCTTTGCATCAGTGAGCATTCGTGTCCCTCTTCCTCGCTTCCTGCTCTCTTTTATGTTTCGATGCAGGTGTATGAATAGGTATTGGCAGAGTACGTAAACTTTTTTCAAGAAGACAATACAAATCAGAGGTGATTAAATGCCCTCAACCCCCACCCCCAAACCCGTAGTTTGGACTTTAAATTTCATAGAATTAAGTTTAGGTTATCGTGTAATCGGGATCGCAACACTTGAAACTTTGTGAGCTCATTTTAGAAAAGCATATAAATTAGCATACTTGTATCAGTACTTGATTTCTGCACTGGTATGTAATTGTTAAAAAGTGACATTTGCAGTTAGCGCCACCAATTCCATCATAATGCTGGTTGTTTTAGGTTGACTGTGGACCTCTTAAAACAGATCATCAATATTTGGGATTAAGTATATAGAAAGCACTCAGAATAGTACTTGGCACCTAACCAACACTGGGTAATTATTAATTGATATTATTATAATGATGATGGTTATTTGCAAAGTGTCATGCCAGAGGAATGCAAAGTCTTTATGGTTTCTGGGGGTTTTTTGTTGTTGTTGCCCTTATTGTGAAATACTTCGCTTTCTCTTTTTACAGATACATTTCCCCTTTAGAAATAGCTTCACAGTCAAAATAGATTTACTTGTTTTATTCATATAAATTTGATTTTATGGAGGAAAAGTGCACAAATTACAGACGTTTTCCAATTAAAGTGTCATTGTTTTTAATCTTATCTGCTATCTCTTAAACTAGTGACAAAATAGTCATTTCATTACTGAAGTTGGTTTTGAATATTTTGGAAAAAACAAGTTTTTGTTTGTTTCAGGGAGCTAGAGAAGTAATTTGGAAAATGAAATCACTACTTTTAGTGCTAGGGGTGGGGCAGAAAGACAGGCAAATCAGAAGGCACTGGTACAGTGCTGATAACCAGAACCCATAGTGCTGATAGCCACATTTACAAGAAGCTCTACAGATCTTTGCATTAAAAGAATAATATCCAGGGCTCCTGGGTGGCCCATTGGGTTAAACGTGGACTTCAGCTCAGGTCATGATCTCATGGTTTGTAAGTTAAGCCCCAAAGTCGGCTCTGTGCGGACAATGCGGAGCCTGCTTGGGAGTCTCTCTCTCTCTCCCTCTCTCTCTCTGCCCCTCCCTCACTTGTACATGCACTGTCTCCCCCTTCTCAAAATAAATAAACTTAAAAAAAAAAAAGAATGATACCCATCAGGGGGAATCAACAAAATGCTAATGTGAGTGTATTCCATATTCCACATTCCACCCTCTCTCCCTTCCTGGCAAATAGGAGTATCCCTAGAATATATGCTCCTCTTGCTTTTTCCTGAAGCAGGGACAGGGCCAGGCAGTACAATAGCAGAATGACTGAAAATGTGGACTTTGGTGTCAGATTTAGATTTAAGTCACCACTCTTCCACCTACTCTCTGTGAATTTGGAAAAATTAGGAGTCAGGGGGACATTGGTGACAAGGTAAACATGAGGTCTGCTTCTTGGTAAATGTCTTGGCTCTCATTCCACCAGGACAAACCAAAGTAGATGCATAATGAGAATGTTTTCACTTTGTCAAAGGAATATCAGATTTTAAGTGCAGCGGAGCAGAAATTGCCAGTTGCTTTGTGTGACATCACAGCCCCAAATGCCAGTATATCCAGTATACGTAACACAGTGTTGTCATTTGCAGACAATAACAGTTTTCTTTGTTTTCAGACTGTAGCTGTGTCAGTGTGTTATGATGCCGTCTCGTACCAACCTGGCTACTGGAATCCCCAGTAGTAAAGTGAAATACTCAAGGCTCTCCAGCACAGACGATGGCTACATTGACCTTCAGGTAAATGCAGAAGGGAGCTGATCAGACCAGCTGGCTCTGTTTCTGTTGAGTTAGCAGGAAGGCCTTGCAGGTGGAGGTTTTGCTAAGCCCTTGGGGATTAGAAGGAGCAGCAAGAAAGAAACTAAGCCCTGAGATCCTTTCAGCCATAGTTTGCAGAAGGAAGGACCTTAGTAGAGCAGTTTCAAACCAATATAAATATTGTTCATTTCTAAGAATTTTTAGTTGTGACACATGACACCAGAGCCCAGTACTTGCAAATTTTATCTAGTGTATCTGGAAAATACTCAGATTATGTTTTGTTAAGTAGAATTTTTCTAAGGACTATGTCATTGGTTCATTTACACTTTAGTCAAAGCCAGTTCATCTTTTAAGGGAGAAACTCACTGCTAAAGCCAGCAGATTGTGGGAATCTTCCTTCTTTCCTGATGTCATGAGATCCAATTTATTAAAGGTATTTTTTGTGGCAAACAGTAAGTAAAACAGAATATTTATTAAGTTTGTATCCTACCCTGATCGTTGTTTATAAAATACTTAATGGTGTAACATCTTCTTTTGTCCACTTCCCCTCAGAATACCTTAGGTGGGACCAGGGCCAAGGAGGAAGTAGCAGGAACCCATCCCTTTAAATATAAAAAAATCAATTATTCTTGGCATTCTTTGGACCCACACTTGAAGGAGAGAGATTTTGTTTTGTTTTGTTTTGTTTTGTTTTGTTTTAAAGTATACATCTGGGAAGCTTCCAGCCAGTTAGGTCAGATGAAGCACACCTTAGAAAGCTTTTCTCTGATCTTAACTTTGAATCAAACTTATTAAATACAAGTCAGGTTACTTCATGGGGCAGGCAAGTAATGCTTGAGAAAAAGCTATTTTTAAAACCTTTTGACTATATGCTGACTTAACTTTGAATGCCAGACATTACTTTTTTTTTTTTTTTTTTTTTTTTTTACTTCTCCAGAGCATGATGTTCACTCTCCAATCCCTGTAGATTAGTACAGCCTTCCATGTGCCAGGCATCTAATAAACCTATGTCTAATCAGTGAATGACCATGAAGTGTCTTTTGTTTTTGTAAGAAAATATTTTCTTATGGTACAGTGAATGGTATGTGGAATGAGATTAGAAGTAGAAAGAGTAACATTTTGCCGGGATTCCTTTGAGTGACTGTTAGAGCAATAACACCTCCTGCTTGTCCCTTTCCTTTCTGTCCCAGAGCTGTACTGAGTAGTAGGACTTCCTTCAAGGCACACAAAGCATCCAGATTGGTTCTTATTATCTTCCCTGTTTTACAGTGTCTGAGTCCTGGTGTTTTCATAATGCTCTGCCTTTTTTTGTTTCTCTTCCAGTTTAAGAAGAGCCCTCCTAAGATCCCATATAAGGCCATTGCACTTGCTACGGTGCTGTTTTTGATTGGCGCTTTTCTCATTATCATAGGCTCCCTCCTGTTGGCAGGCTATATCAGCAAAGGGGTAAGCAGAAGCATTTGTGGGAATGTGCCGTAAAATCTTTAAAGTGTGAGTCTGGGCTCTGTTTTATATTCTTATCTAGTACAGCAGATTCCAGCGGTAAGAAGAAAACTATTTTCTTCTAGATTTTGTTCTCTGACCACAAAACACGTGTATCTTTGTTTTGAGCAACAACAAGCTTGTCCCACGGTTTCTATGAGGTGGGTGGGAGCAGGTAGGCAAATTTTCCCTCTGAGATGTTGGGCAGTTTTCCGACTGTCATAATTTGGGACAGCAAAGCCAAGCCTGGCATTGAGGACTCCTGATGGATAAAGGCTGTAACTGGAGTAGAATGTGTTATTATAATTTTGCATGCCAGGGTTTGGGGAGAAGCAGTGAGGCTTGTATAGGTCTGGGGCCACTGACCAAGCCAGGACTTGCGACTCATGAGTCTTATCCTTCCTACACTGGGTTTGGTTGGAGTTCCTGTTACGATTCAGTATTTTATCTTCAAAACCTAAAGTGATATTTGGTGTTTCTATCTCTCAGGCTACATACAAACACTAATACAGAGTGTCCAGGTTGTTCTGAAGTAATAGTGATCATAAGTTATGTCTACTTTTTTTTTTAAGAATTTATTTATTTACTTTGAGAGAGCGTGTGTGTGAGTAGGGGAGGGGCAGAGAGCGAGGGAGAGAGAGAATTCCAAGCAGGCTCCGCACTGTCAATACTGAGCCTGTATTGACAGAGCCCGATGCACGGCTTGAACTCACAAACCCCTGATCTGAGCTGAAACCAAGAGCCAGGTGCTCCGGGTTGTCTGTTCTTCATTTTTTTTTTTTTAACGTTTATTTATTTTTGAGACAGAGAGAGACAGAGCATGAATTGGGGAGGGGCAGAGAGAGAGGGAGACACAGAATAGGAAGCAGGCTCCAGGCTCTGAGCCATGAGCCCAGAGCCTGATGCGGGTCTCGAACTCACGGATCGCGAGATCGTGACCTGAGCTGAAGTCAGACGCTTAACCGACTGAGCCACCCAGGCGCCCCTATGTCTGTTCTTCAACACGCACCAGGCCAGGGGATGATGGTCCTATTACTCTGCAGAGGGAACATAGTCAAGAGCTGAAACTGTGGGCATTAGAGAAATGAGGAATAGCATGTTGCAATAAAGTGGCTGCATGTGGCTTTTTTTTTTTTTTTTTTTTTTTTGGAGACAGCAAGGGGGAGGGGCAGAAGGAGACAGAATCATAAGCAGGCTCCACACTCATACTCAGCACAGAGCCCGATTCAGGGCTTGATCCCATGATCCTGGGATCATGACCTGAGCCCCTGCATGTGGCTTTTAAAAAATGTATCTGGAGTGCCTGGGTGGCTCAGTTGGTTAAGCAGCTGACTCTTGATTTCACCTCAGGTCATGGTCTCATGATTTGTGAGATCAAGCCCCAGTCAGGCTCTACAATGAGCATGGAGCCTGCTTAAGATTCATTCTCTCTCTCTCTCTCTCTCTCTCTCTCTCTCTCTCTCTCTCTCTCTCTCTGTCCTTCTCTGTCTCTCCCTCTCTCCCTCCTCTCCCTCTCTCCCTCCTTCTCTCTCTCCCTCTCCCCCCGTCTCTGCCCTTCTCCCTTCCTTGTGTGCTCTCTCTCTCTCTAAAATTAAAGAAAAATGTATCTGATCTGCTTTTGGTTCTTAATCTATTTAAAATTATTAAATGGCCGCCAGATGCTTACTTGCTGCAATCTGCGTTTGAACACTTCACTTCAAGACTGTGCCTTCAGTTAACTTTCATTGCAACATGCAGTATCAGTTTAATTATAAAATTTGAGATTGCAGGTGAGATCCACATGCAGCAAATATCATTTTACCTTGGATAATTTGTTTGCCTTGTGTGGTTTTTCAAAAGACTGCTTTGTAAGTAAGGGTAAAAATGGGTTTGGTTTCTTTTTCAAGTTTATTCATTTATTTCGAGAGAGGGAGAGCAAGAGAGAAAGTGGGGAAGGAGCGGATAGAGAGGAAAAGAGAGAGGATCGCAAGCAGGCTCCACACTGTGCACAGAGCCCAACCTGGGGCTCGATCTCGTGAATCATGAGATCATGACCTAAGCTGAAATCAAGAGTTGAAGTCTTAACTGACTGAGCCAACCAGGCACCCCACATTTTGCTGGTATTCCTGAGTGTGCATCTTCAGTATACATCTGTAACAGTTTTTACATAAATCCAAGGGCGCTATCTTATTATCTTTGACCTTGTTCTTCTTCATATTTTTGTTAGCTTTTGGGGTTTGTGTACACAGATTCGTGTTTAGTTTTGTTTGAGGAAGACTATTTTGTAAGGAGGTGCTGTGTATTTACTATGGCAGATTGGTTCTGAAACTTCAGTGTTAATCAGAATCAACTGGCAGACTTGTTAACACATGGATTCCTTGGTTCCACTCCCAGAGATTCCAGTTCTGTAGGTAGGTTGTCAGAATCTGCATTTCTAACAAGTTCCCAGTATTGCTGGTATTGCATCGACCTCATTTTGAGAACCATTGCGTTGCATTAGGAAGCACATAATGGTTATCCTGATTTTCAGTTGCTGTTAAGATAAATTGTTGTGTTTGAATGTCTTCAGCCTAATTCATTTATTATAAACTTCTCCATCACCCTTTATACTAATGAATCCAGTTCGGTCATTTTCTGCATTTATCAGCTGAAATTCTGCTATAAAGAACTTTTCAAATCTATCTGATTACCCCAGAATATAATATGTGTAGTGAAGGTAGGAAGAATGTTTATTCCTCTTTCACAACTTTTATAAAAACATACCTTGCAAGGTCAATAGGTGATCAAATGGTTAGAATCATTATAAACTCATGTTTTTTACATATTTGTCTCAGTCCTAGTCCCTATTCTTTTTAATATCTAAACTGTCCCGTATTTTGCCAGTAGGACCTCTGTGTGTTACTCTTGTGTCTTTTAAACCTGACCCACATAGTCTTTAATAGCTTTTTTGCTTTCTGGCACAGCAGGTTATCCTAGGCCCATCTGTACATTGCCTGTCCCCCAACTAATAAACAACCAGTTCTCTGAGGAGCCCTGGTTTCTTTATAGGAGGTAGATTTAGAGAGGTCACAAATTGGTCATTAATGGTACTCATGCTTTGGTTTTCATAGTTTCTGGGCCTTTTCAGTGACAGAATTAGGAAATAGATTTTTAAAAAAAATTTTTCAATGTTTATTTATTCTTTTTAATTATTATTATTTTTTTTAACATTCATTTATTTTTGAGACAGAGAGAGCATGAACAGGGAGGGTCAGAGAAAGAGGGAGACACAGAATCTGAAACAGGCTCCAGGCTCTGAGCTGTAAGCACAGAGCCCAATGTGGGGCTTGAACCCACGAACCATGAGATCATGACCTGAGCCGAATTCGGATGTTTAACCGACTGAGCCACCCAGTCGCCCCAATGTTTATTTTTGAGAGAGAGGCAGAATGCAAATGGGGCAGGGGCAGAGAGAGAGGGAGACACAGAATCTGAGGCAGGCTCCATACTCTGAGGTATCAGCACTGAGCCCAGTGTGGCTCAAACTCTCAAACTCAGGTCATGACCTGAGCTGAAATCAGATGCTTAATCGACCGAGCCACCCAGGCACCGTGATACCTTTTTTTTTCGTGTTTATTTGTATTTGAGAGAGAGAGAGAGCGAGCCTGAGTACACATGGGAGAGGGGCAGAAGAGAGGGAGACTGAGGATCCCAAGCAGGCTCCACGCTGACAGCAGAGCCCGGCATAGGGCTTGAACTCAGGAACTGCGAGTTCCTGAGCCACAGTCAGACGCTTGACTGACTGAGCCACCCAGGCGCCCCAGGAAATAGATACTTTTTAGACGACAATTTCAAGTAAAAAATTTAAGATTAGAGTTGAACTCAATTTCTTTGATTTTTATATGTATGCCTGTCCTGATGATCGCGATATCTTGCCTTCCTTAGCTTAGTGTATGTTACACATATAATAGCTTTAAAATAAGTGTGAATGTTAATGCTAAGTAAAAAAAAGGCTGAATGCGATGTAAGTTTTCTTTGTAATTCTTTTAATCCTTAGGATATGTCCTTTTAGGGATGTACAGTCAATATCCTGCAAAAGATAAAAGAAGCAGGAAAAACAAGAAAACAAAAGTAGCACCAAGTATATCAATTGTGTTGTGTTGATGTTCACATAGTCCCATCTTTGGCCTGAGAGAGCCCCTTCAACTTCTCTTTTCTTGTTTTGTTTTGTTTTTTTCCTTCCTGGGTTTTAAGCTTGTTGAGTCATTGTGTGCAGCTGAGGCTGCTTACCTTACATGTATTACCTCCTCTCGTTTTTCTGTAACCATGGGAGGTAAATACTCCTGTTGCTGTTTTTGAATGAAGCAACCGAAATTATACAGAGTAGCTAACCTATCAGTGTACATTGTGTAAGTAGCCCTGTTTAAATGAGATTTTTAGATTGGGTTTAAATCTTTAGATGAGGGAAAGCCTACAAATAATGGGAAAAATCACAAAAGAAAAAGAGGATAGGTTTAACTGTATAAACGTTTAAAACTATACATAAAGACAAGACACAGAGCAGTTTTATAAAGGTGGATTCATTCAGTACACTTACATGTTGGGTGCAGCTGGGAATACAGGGATGAACAAAGTCCTTGCCTTCAGGGAACTCCCCAAATATTTGAAGCCCTGCTGATAAAGAGACTAAACATCATTCCTTCCTCTTTGACCTGGGAATTGTGCTCATGGGAATATACACTAAAGAAATACTCTGAAAAATGCAGATGAAGTTTATTGTGGTATTCTGTGCAGTCGGCCGTGTGTGTGTGTGTGTGTGTGTGTGAGAGAGAGAGAGAGAGAGAGAGAGGTGTGGTTGAGTAAAATTGCGGTGTATCCATTACAGTGGAATGATAGACACCATTAGTTGACATATAATGTATCAGCTTCAGGTGTACGACATGATTCAATATATGTATAGATTGGGAGATAATCATCACCACACATAGTTACAGGTTTTTTTTTGTGATAAGAACTTTTAAGATCTGTGTCAGCAACTTTCTAACATAAAACACAGTATTGTTAATTGTGATCACATGCTCTACATTGCATCTCCAGAACTTACTTATTTTGTAACTGGAAGTTTGTAACTTCTGACTGTTTTCACCGTTTTGCATATCTCCCAATGAAGAGCTTTTCATAATATTTTGGCAATTGCTTGTGAAAATAGGGCACAGGGTATGGTGTGTTTACAACTAAAAACTAGAATGGAGAACTAGAAATAAGTTCTTTCTTTATAATATTTAGTGCTTTGCAGTTTTTCTACATTTTATAATAAGGAGGAAAAGAGATGTAAACCTGTTCCCTTTGGTATATTTGGGTATTCTACCCAAAGGAAATATCCTGAAGAGTAAAATACTGATATGTGGATTGAACCCATGGCTTTATTTAAAATTTACGATTTGTGTGGTGCTAATGTGTTTGCCTCCTTCTGCCACCAGGGGGCAGACCGGGCCGTTCCCGTCCTGATCATTGGCATCCTGGTGTTCCTGCCAGGATTTTACCACCTGCGCATCGCCTACTATGCATCCAAAGGCTACCGGGGTTACTCCTACGATGACATTCCAGATTTTGATGACTAGCACCTGCCCTCAACCCTGAGGAGAAGAGTCACAGATGGGACTGAGACCAGCTTTAAGATACTGAGCAGAAACTGTGGTTAAGGGCTAAAGAATTCTGCAAGTTGCAGACGTTCAACAAAAGAATGGCCAGATTTTATGGGTCCATCCTCAGGATGTCAACTGAGCTTACAGTTACCAATTAACTAATTAGGGCATGCTCTGTTTTTCGTCTCCTGGCCCTAGCAAAAGCTGACAAGTTTGCCCACACGAATATGTATCTTGGAAGGGTGGCAGTGTTCGTGGTGTGGGAAAGCAGGAGGTTATTCTGTAGTGGGAAGAGTTACTGCTACCATCCTTTTTAGAAGAATTTCCTTTTAAGAATTCAGTGTCTCAGACTTCCTGTTACTAGTAATTTATTTTGAAAACATTGAAGTATCTTATCCCTACACTCATCTCTAACTTTGTGTTCTAGTGGAAGATCTTGGCAAAATCAAGTGTCAGCGTGGGTGCAGTTTTACTTGGTTTCTTATTAGCAGCAGCCAGGACTTTTTAAAATCTCAGATCAAGTTTCCAAAAGGTAGACACTTGCTCTGTTCATCCATCCTTAGCTCTGATTTGGCCTACCAGTAAGCTGGCCAGCATATCATTTGGGTCATTCTGTTCTTTGTAGATCAAGGTGTTCTGTATACCATGCCTTTAAGGACTGAACTTTTGGCTGTTTCCTAAGGAAGAGGTACAGATAAGTGGTTATCATTTAGAGATTATAAGCCTGTTGTTAGCACCTTATATTATGATATCATTCTGCTGAAGATCCCAAGACTCGACCTGGATCCCTAGAGGACTATAGACTGCCTTAGTTTGATTCTGTTTCCTAGCTTGCAAAAAGTGACATAATCAAAAGAAATTAAAATGCCAATATCTAAATCCTAGACTTAAAACATGTTACTTTTAAGTGTATTTCAGAAAACATTTAAAAAAAATTGTTTTTAATGTTTATTTCCTGAGAAAGAGACAGTGAGTGCAACCAGGGGAGGGGCAGAGAGAAAGGGAGACCCAGAATCCAAAGCAGGCTCCAGGCTCTGAGCTGTCAGCACAGAGCCTGACGCAGGGCTCAGACCCACCAGCCTTGAGATCATGACCTGAGCTGAAGTCTGACACCCAACTGACGGAGCCACCCAGGCACCCCTTACTTCAGAAAACAGTTTAATGATTGTATGTCCCCCTTCTTTCTTTCTTTCTTTCTTTCCTTCTTTCTTTCTTTCTTTCTTTCTTTCTTTCTTTCTTTCTTTCTTTCTTTCTTTCTTTCTTTCTTTCTTTCACGTGTAAAATTTAGTGATTCATCACTTATATATAACAACCAGTGCTCATCCCAGCAAGTACCCTCCTTAATGGCCATCACCCATTTAGCCCATCCCCCCAACTACCTCCCCTCCAGCAACCCTCAGTTCTCTATATTTAAGAGTCTCTTACGGTTTGCCTCCCTGTCTTTATCTTATTTTCCCCTTCCCCCATCTTCATCTGTTTTTTTTCTTAAATCCTACATGAGTGAAATCATCTGATATTTGCCTTTCTCTGACTGATTTTGCTTAGCATAATACCCTTTAGTTCAGTGATTATATATTTTTGATCCCAGTACCCAGGGCCATCTTCATTTTTAGATAACTGGCATTGTGGGTCGGACTGCTGCTCAGTTGTCCTTTTACCATAAGCTTATGAACGTGGGTGACTAGCAGCCTGGAAGTGCCATCAACAGATTTGGAGGGCTGTGGGTGGAACAGGTCTATTGGGGAAGATGAATTCAGTTTGGGATGTGTTCAATTTTACATGTGTACTTTCCATCCACATGGAACTGTTGAATATGCAATTGCAAAGCATGGATCTGGAGTTCAGGAGGGAGACTAGGCCAGAGACAGAAAGTGGGTAGTCACTGTTGGAACAGTATCTAAAAGCTAGGTGATACTATCCACAGAGCAAAGTGCACATGGGGAAGGAAAAAAAAAAAAAAAAAACCTAGGGCACAGAAAACGGACAAAGCAGGGGTGGCCTGAAGCAGCCTCCAAAGTTAGATGCATTTGGTAATAGGAGAGGAGGCTGGGGAGCCCAGTACTCTAATTGAAGTTCCTGGGCCTTGACACTGGAGACTTTGAGATCTATTACACTTTATCCTGGGAACTGTTTGCAAAGCAAAGCTCAGACCAGAAGGTTTTGGGCAGACCAAATTATTTGGTCCTTTTAATAAGGGCAGTGATGCTGCTAGTAAGGGGAAAACACTCAAAATGGAACAGAAGGGTATAAAATGAGAACTAAGCATTTTGTGGTAGAAGGTAAATATTTGTTCCCCAGACTCAGTCTGTAAGGTTGTCTAACACACCTTTCCAGAAGTGTTCTAAGCACATGAACGTACATATCCTTTTTTAAAAGTCAAGTTCCCGTTGTATAGGTCTATAATTTCCTCCCCCCCACCTGCTCCCCCCCCCACACTTACTTTGTTTGGCAGTTATTTCCATATCCATGGAGATCAGCCATGCTCTTTTAAAAAATCTACACTAGGGGCGCCTGGGTGGCTCATTCAGTTCATGTCCGACTTTGGCTCAGGTCATGATCTTTGGCTCAGGTCAGGTTCATGAGATCGAGCCCCAAGTCAGGCTCTGTGCTGACAGCACGGAGCCTGTTTAGGATTCTCTCCCCTCGCTTGTGCTCCCTCATTTGCGCGCTCACTCTCTCAAAGTTAAAAAAGAAAACATCGGGGCGCCTGGGTGGTTCAGTCGGTTGAGCGATCGACTTCAGCTCAGGTCATGATCTCACGGTTTGTGAGTTCGAGCCCCGCATCAGGCTCTGTGCTGACAGTTCAGAGCCTGGAGCCTGTTTCAGATTCTGTGTCTCCCTCTCTCTCTGCCCCTCCCCCACTCATGCTGTCTCTCTCTGTCTCAGAAATAAATAAACGTTAAAAAAAATCTCATAAAAAAGAAAACATCTAAACCTTCATAATATGAATGTTTCTTAAATTTTTTTTTCAACGTTTATTTATTTTGGGGACACAGAGAGACAGAGCATGAACGGGGGAGAGGCAGAGAGAGAGGGAGACACAGAATCGGAAACAGGCTCCAGGCTCTGAGCCATCAGCCCAGAGCCCGACGCGGGGCTCGAACTCCCGGACCGCGAGATCGTGACCTGGGTGAAGTCGGATGCTTAACCGACTGCGCCACCCAGGCGCCCCAATATGAATGTTTCTTGAACACTTTGCCAGATGTTGTGCCAAGCACTTTTATTACATACTCTGTTTCATTTTAATCCTTGGAAAAAACACTTGCGTTGGATAATGTTCTTAGCTAATAGGTTGGACATTTGGTACTCCTATGAAGGCAAAGTCTGAATTCCCCTTACCAAGTGTGAAAGCCAGATAGATGCCTTCAAGGCCTGGACAAGTAAAGAAGTGGGGTATGGGGGGTGGGCAGAGCTATAGACAGCAGCAGTGGGGACCGAGGTCAATTGTACACTTTACGAAAGCAGCCTTCCTCTCCCCGTCTCCCCGCTTACAGTGTTGGCCAAACCATGTGCTCTAGCTTTATGAGGATTTTCTTATCTGCAACAACTGTTAGGCCTCTCTCTTTAGTCACTTCCAAGGCTAAAAATCCTCCCCGATTGGATCAGCTGTTCTACGTCTAATGCAGGTTCAGACCCATTGCCTCTGGATGAGCTTCACCTGGGCACGTGGCAGACGCATATTGACTGCTTGCTTTCTGCCAGGGTTTGTTAGACGGTGGAGGCAGCGGAGCAGAGGTTGCAAACTAGTGGCCGCAGGTGTTGGCCTGCGTTTTGTTTTCAAAAATGGGAAGGTTCACACTACCTTGCTTTGGGGCTCTTCTTGAAAAATCAACAGATTGTTCTTCCTTATGAGAGGCCCCAACCAACTGCAGCAAGGTAGTAAAGCAGCTTCATCTGAGCAGCGTTCTCCAGTTCACCAAAGTCCCCACCGTTGCTTGGTTACCTTTATACCCAACCTGTTAATTTTCTTCACTAAAGGCTGAGAGTGTCTTAGGGACCCACCAAGTCCAGCCCAGTGTTTGTGGGCACTTTGGTTTATTAAATGGAGAACCACGGGGCACCTGGGTGACTCAAGCGTTTGACTTCAGCTCAGGTCATGATCTTACACTCCGTGAGTTCGAGCCCCGCGTCAGGCTCTGTGCTGACAGCTCAGAGCCTGGAGCCCACTTTGGATTCTGTGACTTCCCCCTCTGCCCTTCTGCCTCTCGCACTCTGTCTCTCTCTCAAAAGTAAATAAGCATTAAAAAAACATTAACAAAATAAAATAAATGGAGAACCAACGTTGAGAGCACATTTGCACATCAGGATGCTATGTGCCGCTCCTCTGAGGTGTGGACAGTTGGGCTGGTACCGTTTGACTCAGACGTTCCCAAATGACCCTCCCATCGGCTGCCTGGCAGGCCAGCTGCTCTTCAGAAAGATTGGGTGCCGCCTGGTGAGCCGAGTCTCCGCCTGGCACCCTCTGCTCAGGCCATTGAACCCAGTTCCCAGGCATCCTGTGTTCCCTCCAGGGTCCTGCCGTGTCCCCTGCCAGCTGGCACAGAAGAGCCTGCTGTTCCTGTGCAATGAGGGAAGCTGGTAGGGGGACAATAACAGTTTTGACTTTCTGCTGACCTTCCAAGTGCCCTAAACTAAACTCACCTGGGTTGTCTTGTGTCCTCTAAACTATCCTGAGGCCTCTCTCCTAGAGTCCCACAGGCTCCTGGCCTCACATTATGGTTTAATGCCAAGGGTAGGAGGGGTAGACCGAATCCTGTTAGCTGGGAGCTGTTGGACAAATTACGTCTCGAGCTTCAGTGTCCTTATCTAGTGGGGGATAAACCAAGTCCTGTCTCCTAGGGTAGTTGTGAAGATTAGGTTAATGTGGGAGGGGGCTTCAACCAGAGTCTGGCACGTAGTAAGCACTCAGTAAATGGAGGCTGCGGTATGAGAAGGTGAAGACAATCACCCCTTTGGCTTCAGGGAGCAGTGCCTGGGGTGAGGCTCGGGAGGGGAGAAAGCCCATCCGTATCCCTGGGGCCAACCTGAAGAATCTTCTGTTCCGTGGCCGAACTGCCCTGGCTGGCGTTGGGCAGAGCTGGCGTGGTGGTCGGCCCCAGCTGAGGCAGGGCTCCCCTGACGGAACCGGAGGTGTGACGAGGTCTCCGGACCCTGGCCCCTCTCCAGCATGCAGCTGGGAGGCTGTGTGCTCCAGTCCCGTGGAACGAGAGGCAAAGGGAAAGGACCAAAGCACCGCAGTGCGGCCAACGGAGGCCCTGCCCAGGAAGGCCCTGCAGAGAGGGCCCTGGAGACCAGAGGTGGTGCAGCTGTAGTGCCATCGGACCGTGTCACCCTGGAGCTTGGCCTTCCCTCGCCTTTCTTCCCGTAGTCCCTAGTTTCACCTCCCTCTCCACTGTCCCTCCTCAGTCTTGCCCCTTGCTATTCAAAGTGTGGCCTGTGGACCAGGAGTTAGATATGCAGAAGCTTGGGCCTGCCCCACCCCTGCCAAATCCAAACCTGCATTTAAACAAGACGTTCAGGGGGTGCACTGCGTGTCAGTGCCTGAGAAGCAATGATTTGGTGCCCTGTGCCTCCTAATCTGTTTCCTCCCTTTGGGGCTAGACCTCCCCTTAGCACCAATGGCTGAGGGGGGGGGGCACCCAGAATTTGTAGCTCCTTCTCCTTGATCCACCATTACTCTCCAGCTGAAACAGTAACTCCCGGTGTCTTGAGGAAGTTTCCTAGAAATGGCCTGGACACGACGCAAGAAGGTTTTGTGAAGATCCTTTGTGTGAGCAGTGAGAAATCAAAATGGAAGTCCCGCAGATGGGGAAGGGCCATGGCAGGAGGGGAAGCACACTCTAGTGTTCCAGAGGTAGTGTAATTTAGGACCCCGTGAGAGGCAGGATCTGTTTTCTGGCAGTTTCAATGGAAGCCAGGCCTGGTGGCTTAGTTTACCCTGAACACTGGAGGTGCTGGCTTTCCTCCCTGGCTGGGTGGGTCTCCAGTGCCTCCATTCTTTCATCCCTCTCACTAACTGGAGAAGAGCCAGCTAGAAAATGCTCCAGTCCTGGCTCAAGTGCTCATCTTTTGAGAGGGTTTTCCCTGGGATTAGTATCCACAGAGTTTGCACTTAGACCAGCACCCTCGGGACCAGTGGCCCCCCCCCCCCCCAACTGAAAAGGTGACAACGGTGGAATCACCAACACTGCTAGCAGGGTTTGTGGCCTGGCAGAGTTGGGAAGGTGACTGGCACCGGGCAAGAGTTGTAACCATGAGGAGCTGGGGCTGAGTCACGTCTCTGGATATAACTGCAGGCTCCTGTCCCCTGAGCCATGATGTGAGCCTTTTAAGACTTAAGAACATATTGACAGGGTACTTGCTGAGAGTTCCAAGTTTCCCCTTCTTGGGCATGTCAGAATAATGCCAAGTATTTCCCCATTTAATGGCGGAGGGCAGCCACATTGACACCAAAAGAGCACGGAATGATGCTGGCCCAAGATCAAGGACTCCTGCTCATTCTGAACATTGACTCAAGATGGTCTTCCTCTGTATTGCTCTCCCGGTGTTTATGCCCCGCCTCCGGCAAGGGGCCGGGGAGTCTCTCTCCTCCAGTCTTATCTCATCGATTGGCCCTAAAAAAAGTTAACTTCTCAAAGCACAGAGATCGGGGTCTTGCAATGTAGAAGAACAAGGCAGGCACAAAGTCTCTAGAGTCACATAGGTTTGGGGCAGAGCAGATTGCATTTACTTTCCAAGGCCCGGGTCACCAAAACTTGAAACCTGAGAGTACATTGGGAGCAAAATATCTCCTTATTAAAACAAGTCAACTTGGAAACATTAACCAAAAAAAGTAGACCACAAAGCTTAGAAGGCAGCTCTGTTTTCAGTCCCAGCCTTAATCTAATCTTATTTTATCTCCAGACTTTGTTTTAAATCTGTCTGTTAATTCACCTTGAATTCTACTTTTTTTAAAAGTTGATTTTGAGAGAGAGATAGAGGCAGGGAGGGGGGGGTGGTGGGCAGAGAGAGAGAGGGAGAAAGAGAGAATCCTGTGCAGGTTCAGCACTGTCAACGCAGAGCCCAGTGTGAGACTCGAACTCACGAACTGCAAGATCATGACCTGAGCTGAAATCAAGAGTCAGATGCTTAATCAACTGAGCCACCCAGGCACCCCCTGAATACTTTTAAGTTGATTCATGGAATGTTTTTTGGGCACCTACTGTAGACATTTGCCAGGCATCAAAAAAAGAATCGTGGACTTCCTCCAGAAGTTTGCAACTTACTTAGGGAGAAGAGATCCATACCTGATCTAGCTAACCAAATGTAATAAGTAATATTAATACATGCTAATTTAGAAAAGTGTTGCTCTGCTAAGTGGATTAGAAAGGAAAGGAGGTTCAGCAGGCTCTGAAGGGCCTGGTGGAGACGGGACTTGAGCTAGACCCCGGGCAGGTGGGAAGGAACTTGGGCTGAACCCCAACTGGCAATGGGTGTGCTGTGTCCAGGCAGGGCACTGGGAGAGTGGGGATTAGGTTGCCTAGATTGAGTGGGACTAGGTTGTGACCAGCTAAGGAATGAGAAGCTATGGAGTTTTCTTTTCAAATTTTGTTTTCTTTTTCTCAAAACGATCAGCGCACATATCTTACGAAGTTAAATAGTTACACCAGGCTCGTTATGAAAATCAGCAGTTCTTAGCAACCCCTTCTGCCTCGTCCTCCAAGGGACAAGCCACCCTCCTTCTGTTCTTCCGCCTGAATCTCTTTGTATTGACTTTGAGAGTTCAACAAAAAGTGTTTATATTACCCCTTCGCAATTTTTCAGTACTAGGCCTAATCAATTGACTTTATCTGATAGAAAATGGAGATTTTGCTCTGTTCCCTCCTTGTCTCCCATCATACTCACATCCTTGCAGTCGTCCCTTTCCTCTGCATAATGGCGTGACTCAGATCGGATCAACATTAAATGTTGACATGACTAAGAATATATAAACCCTATTTGCAGCTTAGCCAGGACACGTATTATGACTTACTTCTCCCCTCTGGCACAACCTTTAGTTTTCCCTGGAGTTAACAATCCTGTTGTTTGTTTACTTTCTACGTAACTGTCACTAATTCAAGCCATTTGATCCCACCATTTCCATGTGCATCCCCTGGAATTCTATCCGTGTCATCTTGAACTCTCTCCGGAGCCTGCTGCCCTGTTCTCTGCCTGCTTATTGTCCCCCAGAGGTAAGGATGTGACTGCAGTGTGACTTCTCATGTGACTTCTGTGGAGATGTCTGGTGCCTCTCCGATTCTCGGTTCTTCCTTTTGTTACTGTTTTTCTCCCCGGATGCCTGTAGGATGGCATTCAGTGTTCTGACATTTCACAATGACATGTCTTGTTGATGGCCTGTTTTTCTCCAGCACAGGCACTCTGGAAGCTCACATGTTTTAGTGTTAGGGGATTTTCTGAAATCAATTTCTTTGATAAGCTCCTTCACTCAAAGGCCTCTGTTTTCTGTTTCTGGGATTGTTTCTTTAGCCATTGGTCCTTACCTTTTCTCTCCTATTTTTCACATTTTTGCCTTTTTTCCATAGTTTGTCTTTTTGATATCCTTTATGGAAGGTTTACTTAGCTCTATCTTCCAACTCTTTTGTCATACCTTCTGTTTTTTTGCTATCGTGGTTTTAATGTCCAAAGACTTTCTTCAGTGTTCTGGGTGTTCTTTTTATGGCAACAAAATTTTATTTTGTGGTCATAACATCTTTTCTTATCTCAATATATTATCAACATAAACATTCTGGACACCTGAATCAGGTGAATGAATCAGGGCACCTGGCTGACTTAGTCAGTAGAGCATGCGACTCTTGACCTTGGGGTTGTGGGTTCAAGCCCCACGTTGGGTATAGATCTTATTTAAGAAAAAAAAAAAAAGACATAAAGATTCACTTATCAGCATGGCAGTCAGAATGGTCCTTTGAAAATATGTCCTATCATGTCATTCCTCTCAAAATACCTCGGTGGCTCTGCATCTGACTCACAGAAAAATCCTGTGTCCCTGTAGTGGCTGATGTGGTCTGACATGATCTCTCCTCCCCCTGGCCTCCCTGTCATGGGCTGTTCCACCTCCTGCTCACTCTGTTCCAGCCATACCAGCCTCCTCAGTGTTCCCACCTTGGCACCTTGGCCTTACCTATTCCTTCTGCCCAGAATCCCTCACTCCTTCAAGGTTTTGCCCAGATTGCATCTTCTCGGTAAGGCATGCCTTGGCCTCCATGATAATACTGCAACCTGCCCACACTCGCATCCCACCCCTGCCTACAGCATCAGCACTCCCGGGCTCCCTTCTCCTGCCCGACTCTATGCTACCCATAGCAATTGTCACTTTCTAGCTCACTATTTAATTTTACTTATTGTGTGTGTTCTTCATTGCTTTCTGTCCTGTTCCACTCCCTCACCCCACGCCACTGAGAAGGGCAAACACCTGTTTTGTTCACTGATGTTCTCAGCACCTCAGAACCATGCTTGGCACAAGGGGCACTGGTAGTCTTTGTTGAGTGAAAAGATTTGTTGAATGAATGAATGAATGTCTTTGAGGATATTCATGGTTTGTTTTCGGAGTTTCCTTCTCCCTGCATGCCTTTCTTTTCTCTAGGTTGCTTTTTCTATTTCTTCACTTCAGTGTCTATCTCTCAGGTGATCCATGACTGTCAGCTCATGTTACAGAGGCAGGATACAAAACCCAGTGCAGCTTCTGTGCCTGGGGAAGGGCCTTGTTGGCTGTGGGATCTTCTGCAGGGACCATTCATTGGGGAATACTCGTGGTCAGTAACTTTCGATCTTTCCTTGAGGCTGGTCTTTCCCAGACAGGGCTGGCCACCAGTGCCTCAGAACAAAGTTGGCAACAAGAGTTGGGAGTCTCGACGTTCGGTCTGCAGACTTTTACTTACTTAACTCCCTGTTCTCAGTATGCTGCTCTCACCTCACCTGTAAATGGTATCTCCCAGCCTCTCGGTCAAAAACCCTGATTTCACAAACCCTCTGCAAAGAGCAAGCTTCCAGATTTCTGCAAGGGTATTGGAGTGATCTTTGCCCTGTTTCTTAGAGTTGGGGAGGAGAGGTCGGGTTTAACTCATTTTATTTTTCACTTTTTATTGAAGTATAGCATACATAAAAGTACACAAATCAAAAGCTTGTTGTATTTTCATAAACACATAAAGTCTAATTTTTAACTAGACGTTTTAGCCAATCCATTCATGTATGCTTGACCTCAACTCCACTTTCAGAGGCACTTGGCATCATCAACTCCCTGAGTTTGGCGGGGGGCAGGGGGGGTCCTATTATAAACTCATGCTGCTTCTCTGCTTTTTCACTTTCTCTTCTGCAATCAGGATTCCTCATTCTCTAGCAAATGGGACAAAGGTCAGAGTGGGTCAGTCTGCACAGCCTGCTTGTCCCTGAGAAGCTGAACCGCTCTCCTAGGACTGCCCGGGGTCCTAAGGTCTGTGTTGGCCCTGGGTGAAAGGAATCTAGCTGTCGGTGTCCCAGCAAAGCTACACACGAACGTTTTTTCTCTTTGCTCTTTGTGCCACAGATGAGAAGGAAAGTGAGCGATGATTTCAGTAACTGAGCCCTGATTTTCTTCCTCTTGCCTCCCCCCGTTCTTGTATGTGGGCCCGTTTTCTTATCTCCCCCACTTCCTGCTCTCCTGCACGGATCCTTACCACGGGCTCTTTGCTCGTACCATGTTTCCTTCTTCCCCCAAACCCTTGCAGGGCCTGGATTCTGCTGTGTTCCCACCACCCACGCGCAGAGAAGCTTGTGTCATCAACATTATACTTGCTGCTTGGACCTCCAATCACCAGTGGCCTCTCTGTCATTCAACCCAGTTGCTAGGCCTTTGCTCTCGCTTCTGCTGGCCTAGCCAAGTTAAAAGACATGGGCACCACTGCACTCATTAACTTATTTACCACAACTGCTCAATAAATATATGTTATGCCACTCTCAAAACAGGACTAGCTTCCTTCCTTTTCAATCTCTACCCTGGAAAGGACTCTTGTTTCTTTTCTTTAAGGGAAATTGAACTGGAACTCATTGTGTTTGGGGCACCTAGGTAGCCCGATTGAGCATCTGGCTCTTGGTTTCGGCTCAAGTCATGATCTCACGGTTCATGAGTTCAAGCCCTACATTGGGCTCTGTGCTGACAGTGCAGAGCCTGCCTGGAATTCTCTCTCTCCCTCTCTCTCTCTCTCTCTGCCCCTCCCCTGCTCACACTCTCTCCCTCCCTCTCTCTCTCTCTCTCTCCTTCAAAATAAATAAAAACTTAAAATACAAATTTTTTTTAATGTTTGTTTATTTTTGAAGGAGAAAGAGCGAGTGAGCACGAGTGGGGGGAAGGGAAGAGAGAGAAGGAGGCACAGAATCTGAAGCAGGCTCCACACTCTGAGCTGTCAGCACAGAGCCTGACATGGGGCTTGAACCCACCAACGGTGAGATCATGATCTGAGGCGAAGTCGGACACTTAACTGACTGAGCCACCCAGGCGCCCCAATAAATAAAAACTTAAAAAAAAAAAAAAGAATTCATTGTGTTTGAAGTTTTGTTTTGTTTTGTTTTTTTAAAAACGTCCTGTTGCTCTTTGAGATCCTTAGAAAGCCTTGAAGAGCCAGATCTGGCAAAGATCAGGTCCTGAGGCCCAAAACCCTGATTGACAGTCTGCAATGAGGGTAGAAGGCAGCAGGTCAAAGGCGTGGTTGTCTGTGGTCCAGGAAGGAGACAGATGCGTGTTGAAATATCTCTGGACGCAGCCAAGACTGCGAGAGTGTCTCTGGTCATCTGGGATCAGCCTGGGGTTTCCCTGCTACCTGGTCATTTTCCAGGCTTTGGAAAATCATAATTTATTTAAATATGGAACTGTATTAAAATTACCCACTCACCTCCAAAGCTAGTATACTCTTTCAGGAAAAAAAAAAAAGTATAATATAAAAATATGTAGATTCTTTTTAAACCCTTTTCATTGTGAAATATAATACATATACAGAAAAGTGCACAAAACATAAATGTATAGCTTAAATAATTGTAAAGTGAAAACTCAAGGAAGCACCTGTCAAGTCAAGAAGCACCACAAGGGCGTCCCGGGCAGATGGGGCAGGGCTGACAAGCAGGTAAGAGGCGACAAAGCAGATGTGGCCTGAGAGCTGCCGGCTCCTTATTGCCAAGATATTCTAACAGGAGGGGCCTTGGAGAGAGCGCAGGCAGGTGAGATCTTGGAGAGCCCTCTGTGCCATAGGGAAGAGGCTAGCCTCCCGTCCCCTACCCCAGCTGGGCGCCCAGCCCTTCTCTTCACTCCCAGCTCATCCTCTAAATCTGGCAAATAACCCAGAGAAAGTATGACTTTCCTTTGAGGCTAGAAGATTAGAACAGAAAATCCCGGTCTTTGATCAGCCCATGAAACTCCTGACACTGGATAAAAACAGACTCTTGTGGGTAAAGATGAAAAGAGTCACATGAAAAGATTCAGGAACACAAAAGAAAATGGAGCAGGAAATGAGAGGAGCGTTGCTTCCAGTAACGGGAAGTGTGTCCCAAAAGGAGATTCATGTTTGTGGTGAGATTGGAGAGGACATTGGAGGGGCCACCTAGAGTCTGGGAATTCTGCTTTCAGATGAATACTGCTTTCTACTCAGGAGTAGATACTCAGAGAAGAGAATGTTAGGTACCGTTTTTTTCTTTCTTAATTTTATTTACTTAGTAATTGTTTTTTAAGGTTTATTTATTTTGAGAGAGAGAGGGAGAGTGCACACAAGCAGGGGAGGGGCAGAGAGACAGTGAGAGAGAGAGAAAGAGAGAGAGAGAGAGAGAGAGAGAATCCCAAGCAGGCTCTGCCATGTCAGTGCCAAGCCCAACATGGGGCTCGACCTCACGAACTGCGAGATCATGACCTGAGCCTAAATCAACAGTCAGACGTTCAGCACACTGAGCCACCCAGGCGCCTCATAAATTTATTTTAGTAATCTGTATACCCAACATGGGGATTGAATTTATGACCCCGAGATCAAGAGTTGCATGCTCCTCCAACTGAGCCAGCCAGGTGCCCCGAGAATGTTAAGCACAACTTGATGTGAGAGTTTAAAAATGAAAATGAAATGTACTTTTAGAATAAAATATAAATTCCTAAAATTGACTCGGTAAGAAATGGAAAACCCGAATAGACCCACTAACTCTAAGGGATAGGAAAGGGGTCGCCAAAGGTCTTATTCATCCAAATTTTGGACCCAGATGGACAATAGCGTGGAAATTTTCTAGCAAATCTTCAAGAGAGGCTGTCGATAATTGTTACATTCTAGAATCTTAAGCATGAGAAAATTTTATAAGCCTAGTATAACCCCTTATCAAATCTTGTCTAAATGAATTTTTTTAAAAAGTACACACAAAACTCACTTATAAATACTGTTTTTAAAATTGTAAATAGGGGCTCAGTCGGTTAAGCATCTGACTTCAGCTCAGGTCATGATCCCATGGCTCATGGGTTCGGGCCCCACGTCAGGCTCTGTGCTGACAGCTCAGAGCCTGGAGCCTGCTTGGGATTCTGTGTCTCCCCCTCTTTCTGCCCCTCCCCGACCCGTGCTCTATCTTTCAAAAATAAATAAACATTAACAAAAAAATTTTTAGTTGTAAATAAGCTATAAGCTCAAATTCAGCTATGAGTTAAACAGGCAAAGTCGAAAGTGTATTAAAATCTTTTCTGTACTACATTCCTTTAATAGGTTAGAAGACAAAAATCATATGACCCTCCTGTTAGGTGCCAAAGACATTAGACAAAATTCGACATCTATTCCTGATTTAATAACAAAACTCTCTAACCAGCTTCAAATAGATAAACCTTGACATCATAAAAGCATAAGAATCAATGGCAAATGTCATACAGTAAAATGCCAGATGCATTCCCATTAAAATCAGAAACAAGGTATGGTATCCATTAACACCTCTCATTCTGGTTACACAAAGCAAAAGTGGGCATGAATCTCATTTCATAGACTCAAGTTTGCAAGACGTATGGTGTTCGATTTTTTCTGCCTTTTAACTCCACTGAATTTCAACCACGGGTCACCATTCCACCAGGTGCCTGAGATTTACTCTTGGTCATTATGGGAGGGTCTCCTTGCCACCAGGTTAGCCATCTTAGTGGCAGGAGGGGAGTGTCCAGTGGTGTCAAGGTCTTCGGGAGAGGAAGCACCTGGCCCTTGTGTTTCCACACTATTATTTGCTGAGATGTCCTTTGTCTTGTCAAGACCTTAGGCATTGGTCCATACATGTACCCATGGTGTTGTCCCTTGTTCTCAGCTGCACATTTCCTTCCCCCCTCCCTCCCTCCCTTCCACTTTCTCTCTCTCTTTCTCTCTTCCTTCCTCTTTCTTTCTTTCTTTCTTTCTTTCTTTCTTTCTTTCTTTCCCTCTCTCTCATCCTTCCTTCCTTCCTTCCTTCCTCCCTTCCAACTGAAGGATAGCTGACCCAATATTAAGCAAGTATATAAGGTATACATCGTAGTGATTCAACAAGTCTATACAGTACGCTGTGCTCACCATGAAGTGTATCAACTGCACATTTCCCTAAGTCTCTGCCCCTGAGCTCCTTCTGCACCCCAGCTGGGCACGCGAGGACATCAGGTGGCCTTTGGGCCTACATAGTGGGAGTTTCCAAGGTTCTTCACCGCCTTTGGGCTCCTTTTGGATACACAGCAAATTATTCTGCTGCTCCCAGCGGCATGCTGGGTGTGTGGGAAGTGTGTGGGCTGTCTCCAATCCAGCCGTCTAGCTCTGCCCAGGGCCTTTTCATCTCTCAAAGAAATGATCGAAACTTGCTGCTTCCCAGGCTCTACTTAGAAAAGGGCATGGGCCCCTTCCGATTCCAATTTCCCAGTCTGTCAAGGGTATCTGTTGTTCTCCGCTGGCAGCTCTCCTCTCCCATCCCCCGCCCTCCATTTACAGAGCATCTGGGGGCCCGGCCAGGACGCTGGGACACATTTGAGGTCTTGAACCCACTTGCTTCCTTCTAACTCTCCTCTTTTCTCTCAATCCAGAACCTTTTGGTTAATCTAAAGAAGTTAGTCTAAAGATCAAACAAGGTGGGGTGAAGAATCATTTTACTTCCGGTTGTCACGGATCAATATTTTTGGTCTATACACTGTTCGATGAAGCCAGTCGGCCATTCACGCGTCTGGATATTGTGGCAACATCGAATTGCTATAAAAGTTTTTAAATGATTCCTCTCCAGATATGTACCTAACTCATCATGGCCCAGTGACAAACAGCTCATGGGCCAGCAGTGGTCAGAGGCCACACTGAGGAACCCGGTATAAGGGCTCAGTCACCTCCTCATCTGTTCTTCTAAATGTGGTAAAGACATTCAAAAATAAAAATTCCAAGAACTTGACTTCCTTTCCCTGTGCATTTTGCTGTGTCACCCCTTCCCTAAGCCAGTAGGCACCGAACACCCTAGCTGCTGCCAGGCTGGAGAGCAGTGGTCATGAGATCACAGAAAATAGTGGAAATGAAAATCGCATCGGTTCACACAGCAAGTTTCACTCTTGCTACAGAAATGAGAAGTATAAGATTTTTTTTTTTTAATGGTGAAAGCAAGAGATTAATCATAATTTGTAAATAAGTAAATGTAAATCAATGTACAACCTACCAAACACTTGGGGTGCCTGTTTGGCTCAATCGGTTAAGCGTCAGACTCTTGATTTCCTCGGGTAATGACCCCAGGGTTGTAGGGCCCCCTCTGAGCATGGAGCCCTCTGAGATTGTCTCTCTCTCTTCCTCTGTCCCACCCTCCCTCCCTCTCTCACTCTCAAAAAAAGAAAAAAAAAATCTTAAAAAAAAAAAAGAAAATATCATTAATTTGGGGCACCTGGGTGGCTCAGTTGGTTAAGCAACGGACTCTGGATTTTGGCGCAGGTCATGATCTCAAGGTTTGTGAGATCTAGCCCCAAGTCAGGCTCTGTGCTGATAGCACAGAGCCTACTTGGGATGCTCTCTCTCTCTCTCTCTCTCTCTCTCTGCCCCTCCCCCGCCAAATAAATAAACTTTTTTTTTTTAAAGAAAGTTCAGTAGGATAAATGGTTACAAAGAATATCAAGCTCAAGAGCGCTTCTCCTGTATTAGAATAATGCCTAGAAAACAATACAGGAAGGGTCTCGCTCACAGTAACCATGAAACAAAATATTTGGAGATCAAATGAGTAGGAAGTTACTGAATATATTTGGAGAAAATCATACCACCTGAGGGAAATACTCAGAAAATTTTCTTACTAGCAATTCTGTATTGTGAAGAGACGCAAATTTGTCTCCAATGCCATCCCCTTCTAATCAAAATCACACAAGAGGGGGGAGAACACTTGACAAAGTAATTTTCAAATCAGCCTAGAGATCAAGGACGATAATAGCCAGAAAATTTTGTCAAAGAAGAATCTGGTAAAAGTACTTAAAGAAAAGTAAAAGTACTCTTTTTCTTTTTTTAATGTTTACTTTTGAGAGTGAATGCAAGTGGGGGAGGGACAGAGAGAGAGAGGGAGAGAGAGAGAATCCCAAGCAGGCATTGTGCTGTCAGCAAAGAGCCCCATGTGAGGCTTAAACTCACAAACCGTGAGATCATAACCTGAGCCAAGATCAAGAGTTGGATGTTTAACAGATTGAGCCACCCAGGAGCAATGGTCCTCTTTGATATTAAACAGCATTATAGAGGCGCCTGGGTGGCTCAGTCGATTGGGCGTCTGACTTCGGCTCAGGTCATGATCTTGTAGTTTGTGAGTTGGAGCCCTGCATCCATCTCTGTGCTGACAGCTCAGAGCCTGGAGCCTGTTTCAGATTTTGTGTCTCCCTCTCTCTCTGTCCCTCCCCCACACACGCTCTGTCTCTATCAAAAATAAATAAATGTAGGGGCGCCTGGGTGGCGCAGTCGGTTAAGCGTCCGACTTCAGCCAGGTCACGATCTCGCCGTCCGGGAGTTCGAGCCCCGCGTCAGGCTCTGGGCTGACGGCTCAGAGCCTGGAGCCTGTTTCTGACTCTGTGTTTCCCTCTCTCTCTGCCCCTCCCCCGTTCATGCTCTGTCTCTGTCTGTCTCAAAAATAAATAAACGTTGAAAAAAAAAATTAAAAAAAAAAATGTAAAAAAAATTAAATAACATTATAAAGCTACAGAAATTAAAACAGTAACTCTGCATAGGCATTGAGAGGGAAATCAATGGAGCAGAAAGATTATCCCGAAAAAGGCCTGAAGGTCAATAGAAATTTACTGTAGGATAAAGGGACAATGAGAATTAAGAGAGAAAGGATGGATTATTTACTAAAGGGTGTTAGAATAACGGATTAACAAATCTGCCCCGTCCTCCTGGGCCCCTGTTTGGATTATACTTCCACATTCCTTCAGGCTGGGTGTCACCATGTGATGGGCACTGGCCAACAGAAAGTGAGTCAGAGTGATGGGTGTCACTTCTGAGAAGAAGCTGGAAGAGCCATTACACAATTTCCCTCTGCCTCAGTCCCGGAGTGAGGACGATGCACAGCAGAATCCCCAGCTGACCCATGATGAGCACACAGTGTGAGAGGTTTTAAGCCACAGGACCTGGGGGGTTCTGTTATGCAGCCTACCCTGACTGGTACAATTGCTATGTCATAGCTCATACTTCACAGCTGTCAGAAGAAAAACAAGTCACACTCATGTATCAGAAATACAGATCATTCTTGTTTACTGGGAGTATCTGTGCTTTTTTTTTTTAACAATCTTTAAAAAAAAAATTTTTTTAACGTTTATTTATTTTTGAGAGACAGATCATGAGCAGGGGAGGGGCAGAGAGAGAGGGAGACACAGAATCCGAAGCAGGTTCCAGGCTCCGAGCTGTCAGCACAGAGCCTGACGCGGGGCTCCAACCCACGAACCGTGAGATCGTGACCTGAGCTGAAGTCGGATGCTCAGCCGACTGAGCAACCCAGGCACCCCATATCTATGCTTTCAAAGCGGGTATTGAGAGAAGGTACTGCCTATCCAAAAGAACAAAGTGCTGTATGCAGGACCGGCCATGGAATTGGTGGGCCCCATTGCAAAAGGAAAATACAGGTCCCGCGGGGCGCCTGGGAGGCTCAGTCGGCTCAGGTCATGATCTCACGGCTCATGAGTTCTAGCTCTGTGTGGGGCTCTGTGCTGACAGCCTGGAGCCTGCTTCAGATTCTGTGTCTCCCTCTCTCTCTGCCCCTTCCCTGCTCCCACTCTGCTTCTCTCTCCCTCAAAATAAATTTTTATTAATTAAAAAAAATTAATAAAATACAGGTCCCTCGAGGGGCACCTGGCTGGCCCAGTCGGCGGAGCAAGTGACTCTTAATCTCAGGGTTGTGAGTTCGAGCCCCACATTGGGTGTGGAGATTACTTAAAAACAAAATCTTGGGACGCCTGGGTGGCTCTCAGTTAGGTTAGGCGTCTGACTCTTGATTTCAGCTCAGGTCATGAACTCACGGTTTGTGAGTTCAAGCTCTGTGTCAGGCTCCAGGTCATGAACTCGCGGTTTGTGAGTTCAAGCTCTGTGTCAGGCTCCGTGCTGACAGCGCAGAGCCTGCTTGGAATTCTCTCTCCCTCCCTGTCTCTCTGCCCCTTCTCCACTTGTGCGCTCGCTCGCTCTCTCTCAAAATAAATAAACTTAAAAAAAAAAAGCATTAAAAAAAAAAACCTGAAAGAAAGAAGGAACAGTTCCCTTATTTAAAAATGTCACCTTCTCAATGATGCTAATCCCTGTCCTCCATGTTCCTTACCCCTTATCCTGATTGATTTTTCTCTTTAATACTTATCACCATTCATCAGGGTTCACTCATTTATATTATTTATGTGTATCTCCTTTACTAGAATGGAATCCATGAGGGCACAGTGTTCTGTCAGTTTTTGGCCACCATTGTATCCTCAACATCTAAATGGACAGCACCTGTCATATCGTGACTGCTTAGTAAATATTTGTTGACCAAGTAAATGAATTAAGGGATATCAATAAGAGTGTATGTAACAGGCATTCATGCATTGGTGGGTCCATCCATTCAATGGTATTTAATGGTAGCCTCTCTGATCACTACATCATATTATCTTCTGGGGGTGTGATAACAGCCAAACCACAGCACTCCCTGTCCAGTGATGGAGTTGGGTGCTTGAGTCATTGCTAGATATCCTGATAAGAATCCTGTAAGCTTACAGGATGTCATGAGGTTGGACCCCTGCAAGAAAAAGATTTTTTTTTTTTTAATCAGTTTCACCAGGATATAATTTACAGGCAGAGCAGGCGTGAGCAGGATTGCTGTGAAAGCCAATGCCGATGATGCAGGATGGGCAGGCCCAGGCGGCCTGAGGGCAGGGCCCAGAGAGGCCACACAAAGGAGTAAGCTGCAGGTATGGCCAAGGAACACCCCACAACGGGACAGGATGAGCGTAGCTGTAGAAAGGAAAACAAAGTGTGGCGTTGAGGGGGCCAGTCCAAGAGTGAGGGGGACAAGCATACCCTTTTCCAGTTTCTCCCACAGTGGGGCGTCAACCCCCACCAACCCAAGCTTCACATTGGCCTTGACTCACCTGGCTCTGAGCTGGCCGCCCGCTTGCCCTGGGGGGTGGGGGTGGGGTAGGGGCGGGGTGGGGGGTTTGCCAACTGCTCCTCGCCAGGCCCCGGAGCTGCCCACTCAGCACAGTCAGTAGTGTCAGGCCTCAGCCTGAACTTGGTTCCATCTCTGTCCCTCAGTAGCGCCTTGATAATGCCCGGGAGCCTGTGGCCTGAGCCAGTGAAGTCAAGACCCGGGGAAGGAAACACAAGGGCTCTCCAGGCTGGCTCCATCGGGGGCTCTGGTGGCAGTTACCACCTGCACCTTGTCCAGACCCTCTGGCAGCCCTCTCACTGGTTAGGCGCCCAACCCTGGGGGCTCCCTGGTCTTCCTCAACCTGCATCTGTGACTTTCGAGGGAAGACTGCCCTGGGGTTCCTGGAGCTATTCCATAGGCACTGGGATTTTGCATCCCCCAGGGCAGCCCTTAATCAGTGAGTGAGAGTTCCAGAGAGGACAGGTCCTGCTTTCCTGCCCGAGGCAAGGATAGCCCTAGGGTATGATCGACACTCAGAGCTTCTTAAGGGACCAGGTGGGGCTCACACTTCACCTGAAATGCCACCGTGGCTCAGCTTCCTCCCTTTCCCCACCTCCTTCTTTTCCCCCACTCCCTTCCTGGCACCCCTAGAAACCCTCCTCAGTAATCTCTCGCACACAGACCATTTCACGGTCTGTTTCCGGGGAATCTGACCTACGTGACTATGCTGGTTGGCCCAGGTCTCTCAGGTCATCAATCCCCACAGGAGCCCGGAACTAGATCCTTAGGAAGCTCCAAGCTCATATTCTTACAGCGTCATAACCGGCAAAGAGAAAAGCTCTTCCCCGTCAGCTCCGAATAGAAAGATCCCAGAGATTGTTTCCGATTCTGTGTCTCCCTCTCTCTCTGCCCCTTGCCTGTTCATGCTCTGTCTCTCTCTGTCCTAAAAATAAATAAACGTTGAAAAAAAAATTTTTTTAAAAAGGGGCGCCTGGGTGGCGCAGTCGGTTGAGCGTCCGACTTCAGCCAGGTCACGATCTCGCGGTCGGGGAGTTCGAGCCCCGCGTCAGGCTCTGGGCTGATGGCGCAGAGCCTGGAGCCTGTTTCCAATTCTGTGTCTCCCTCTCTCTCTGCCCCTCCCCCGTTCATGCTCTGTCTCTCTCTGTCCTAAAAATAAATAAACGTTGAAAGATCCCAGAGGGAGTTCTGCTTGGTCGACATGGATCACGTGTACACCCCTGCAACCATCACCACGGACAGGAAAATGGGGTCCTGAAGACTCCCCAAGAACTACACAATTAGAAAGTGGAGAAGCATGTCCTACATGGTAGGCCTACTATGCCAGTCAGACAAGGTAATAAACGGTGATTGCATTTGTGACAATATAGGTTTGGTTGCTTGTGACAGAGATAAAAAAAATAATACCACCTTACACACGATAGAAATAGTTTTTTTTTTCCTCTCATAGAATGGGACACGGTGGTATGGCATCTCAGCTCTGTGATGTTGCCAGCTCGGGCTCCTTCTGTCTTCTTGCTCTGCCTTTGTTGCTCTGTGTTGCTTTTAACTGCATGATTCAAGACGGCTCCCCACCCCTCTGCACTGCAGTCACTGTGGTGGAGGAAGGGGAAGGAGAGGGGTGAGCATATTCCTTTGTGTGTGTGTGAATATAACCGAGAACCTATAGCCTTTCTCTCACGTTCCACAGACCAGCATTTCATCACATGGCCACATCTAGCCGCATGGGAGGCTGGGTAGAGCCAACTTTATTCTTGGTAGCCACGTGCGCAACTAAGAAATTATTATTCTGGGACAAGGAGACAAGAATCTTTGGGAGACCACTGGTCTTCCAAGACTTCTTTCAAATACTATATTATGGGCATAGAGGGAAAAAATGATGAGATTTCAAAAAAATCTCAGGCCACAGTGAAAAAGGAACAACTGCACGTAATTCTTCTCAGTCATATTCTACAAAATGCTTTTTCCAAGGGATGCTGATGGGTGGGGCAGAAAGTCAGGATTCCACAATCAACTGCATTTGGGACATGCTGGGCTAAACGCTAGTTTGTTCTTGGCTTTTGTTTGTTCTATTTTTTTTTTTTAATTTTTAAAAAAATTATTGTATTTATTTAGAGAGGGAGTAAGCACGCACACGTGAGCGGGAAAGGGGAAGAGAGAGAATTCAGGCAGGTTCCCCCTGGCAGTGCGGGGCTCCAACTCACAACCCGTGAGATCATGACCTGAGCCAAAGTCGAGAGTCAGACGCTTAATCCCCCGAGCCACTGAGGCACTGAGGTGCCCCTGTCCCTTTGTTTTAAATGACAGGACTTCTCAGAACTGTAAATGTGCTCATGTACACTAGGACCCTCCTGGGGAGGACACAGATTGCTTTCCCACTTCCTGACACTTCTGGGAGGGGTGTTTTCAGGGAACAGGTTGGAAATATGACCTTCAATAGGGGTTACGTTTTCCTCTAGCTCTCTCGATGGTATTTTTCTATTGTAACCCCTACATTTGCAAAGATGTCTACTATATATTTTGTCATTTTTCAGTTTGTTTCTACCAAGACTTCTGTTGTAGGACCCATGCTGGGTCAGCTCTGGGGAAGGGGAGGGACCTGTGTGCACACGGTCACAAAGGTCTGGAGGAATCTGTGTTCACCTCTATGGCGAGTCGACAAGGTTGATTTGACTGAAGTCAAGTGGCTAGAAAGCTGGTGATGACAGACTAGGAAAAGAAAGCTGACTATCCAGCAGGCACTGAGGAGTGAGTCCTTGAAGGTTTTTGAGAGAGGGGTGATATAATTAAATTTGCATTTGGGGCACCTGGGTGGCTCAGTCAGTTACGTGTCCAACTTCGGCTCAGGTCATGATCTCACAGTTCATGAGTTTGAGCCCCACATCGGGCTCTGAGCTGAGTCTGGAGCCTGCTTCGGATTTTATGTCTCCCTTACTCTCTGCCCCTCCCCTGTTCACGCTCTCTCTCTCTCTCAAAAATAAATGAACATTAAAAAATAAATAAGTAAAATTTGCATTTTAGCAAGATTATTGTATGGTGGTAGGTATGACAAACTGGAGATCGCGAGAAGACATACAAAATCAACGATAGTCGTCTTAGCAGCCAACTAAGTCCCAGTGGTGCAGAGGCCCAATGCTTCTCTGTACCGTCCAGCAGATTGGGCGGGCTAGGGGGGACCTTGAACTCAGGTGGCAGTGCAACTCAGCAGGTAGATCCATAGCACTTTAAGATCAGCCTCAGACGGTAAGCTTCTATCTTCTGCAATGAAGCAGACTTGGGGTGCCTGCAGTTTGGCACCTCTCGGGACTGTTTCTCCCACTGTTCTTAGCCTCAGCTCCCCTTCACAGCTCTGTCTCTGTGGGTCCCCCTTGATTATTGACATCCCTGACCCCGACCCCTGGACCTTGGGTAAGGTTCACCTGCCCTTTGAGAGTATCACAGAGCTCCATAGGGACCGGTAGTCCAAGGGTATCCTGGGCATGTGGATGGTCCCAGCATAGACCACAGAGGGCCAAGGCTTCCTGGCTTTGTGCAGCCCAGACACGGGGGCTGTCAGGCCTCCTTAAACGAGGGAGCGAGAGCATGAATGAGTCCGTTCTTTCTTGTGTTTACTTTCTGGCCTGGTTTCCTACAGAAGGACTCAGAAATCCTCCACGTGGCCAGCGTCTGCCCATCAGGATGCGGAGGTTGTGCCAGTGAATTTAGAGGCCAATCCTAGTGTCTGCTGGGTCTTGAGATGCCACAGAGATGGCATCGAGGCAGACCACTGTCCCAGCTTGGGAGCCAGGTTTTAAACTCCATGGCTTAAGTTCCCCTCTCTTTTCTCCTCGACTTTTACTTTTCAAATGTTATTGAGGGGCAGCTGGGTGGCTCAGTTGGTTGAGGGTCCAACTTCAGCTCAAGTCACGATCTCACAGTTCGTGAGTTCGGGCCCCGCATGGGGCCCTGTGCTGACAGCTCGGAGCCTGGAGCCTGCTTCAAATTCTGTGTCTCCCTCTCTCTCTGCTCTTCCCCTCCTCATGCTCTGTCTCTCTCTCTCTCAAAAATAAATACACATTAAAAACAAATTTAGGGGCACCTGGGTGGCTCAGTCGGTTGAGTGTCCGACTTCGGCTCAGGTCATGATCTCACGATTCATGGGTTCGAGCCCTGCATCAGGCTCTGTGCTGACAGCTCAGAGCCTGGAGCCTGCTTCTGATTCTGCGTCTCCCTCTCTCTCTGCCCCTACCCCGCTCATGCTCTGTCTCTCTCTGTCTCAAAAAAAGAAAAAAAACATTAAAAAAGAATTTACAAAAAAAAAAACTTAAAAAAAGTTATTGAAAAATAATACAAAAAAAAGAAAAAGGATACAAACATAACATTAAAACATTGTAAATAAAAGTAATCCCCGGCGACCCACTCCCTTAACATGACCCTCACACACATCATTCCAGTTTTTGTCATGTGAATGCGTTTTGCATATAATTGTGCACATGCTATTCTGTATACCAATTTTCAGACTTGCCAATAATGAATTTACAGGTTGTTTGACAGGCTTAATGACCCTAGTTTTTACGGAAAAGATAGTCTAACAACGATAAAGAAACTTACAGGAATACTTTAAAAATTACCAGCCCTCAAGGCACCTGGGTGGCTCAGTCGGTTGAGGGTCTGATTTCGGCTCAGGTCATGATCCCAGGGTCAGGGGATCGAGTCCCACGTTGGGCTGTGCACTGAGCTTGCAGCCTGCCTAAGGTTCTCTTTCTCCCTCTGCCCCTCTCCCCATTCATGCTCTCGTTCTCTCTCTCTCTAAAAAACAAAAATAAAAACATAGGGGCACCTGGTGGGTGGCTCAGTTGGTGGAGTATCCGACTTCGGCTCAGGTCATGATCTCGCGGTTTGTGAGTTCAAGCCCCGCATCAGGCTCTGTGCTGACAGCTCTGAGCCTGGAGCCTGCTCCGGAGTCTGTGTCTCCCTCTCTCTCTGCCCCTCCCCTGCTTGCACTCTCTCAAAAATAAACATTAAAATAAATAAATAAATAACCAGCCCTCTTCGTATTCTGTCCCAGTCTTGTCTCACCAGGCTCAAGAATTTCTTCCCTAGAGTCAATTATTCCGGGGTTCAAATTCGGGATCCGCTGCTGAACTCTTTGTGTGAAGGTATGGCAATGACTTGACATCAGATGTAAAACTGGCATAAAATTACGGTTGTCGGGGCGCCTGGGTGGCGCAGTCGGTTGAGCGTCCGACTTCAGCCAGGTCACGATCTCGCGGTCCGGGAGTTCCAGCCCCGCGTCGGGCTCTGGGCTGATGGCTCGGAGCCTGGAGCCTGTTTCCGATTCTGTGTCTCCCTCTCTCTCTGCCCCTCCCCCGTTCATGCTCTGTCTCTCTCTGTCCCAAAAATAAATAAACGTTGAAAAAAAAAATTAAAAAAAAAAAAATTACGGTTGTCGTGGGGGGTGAGATAGGGTAACGGACCTAACAGAGCTGGCAAAGCCTTAGTCACAACAGGCTTTCAGAAATGCTAGCTCCTTTCCTTTCTCCTTCTTGGACCCATACATTTCTGCGTGGCAGCAATCGTGGAGTACTGCTGTGTTCCCACCGAGATCGTGCCGTACGTACGTTCTCTCTCTTGCGCTCTTCACAGTTACTCTTTGAAAGTGGGAGGGCCAAGATTTGAAGCTTAGCAGTTCACCTTTTGCTGACCAGCGGGATTTGTACTGCCCCCCTTGAGTTTTTTCCCCTCCATCCAGTAATTTGGAAGTTATATTTCTCATCTTGATTCTATGTGTCACCTTTAAAATGTAGAGACCTTTGAATTCGCCTTCCAGGCCAGACGTCACCAATGAAACAGACTCTATTGACTTCTATTTCATAAGGTCACAAAAGCCCAAGTTTTCTTTCTCTTCTCTCGCCTTCCAGTTTCTATTTAAATCATTTGAACTTGTAGGTCTTATTAATTTGTAACGAGTTATTTTTATTTTTATTAAGTTCGTGTATTTAAGTCATCTCTATACCCCATGTGGGACTCGAGCTCATGACCCCAAGATCAAGAGTTGCTTGCTCTTCTGACGGAGCCAGCCAGGCGCCCCTGTCATGAGTTACTTTAAAATTCTAATTCTTGGGGCTCCTGGGTGGCTCAGTTGGTTAAGCGTCTCCAGCTCTTGATTTCAGCTCAGGTCATGATCTCGAAGTTCGTGAGATCTAGCCCTGCGTAGGGCTCAGCTACGCACTGGGATTCTCTCTCCACCCACCCCACCCCCCCGCCCCTCCCTCTTTCTGTCTCTCTTTCAAAATAGGTGAATAAACATTTCAAAAAAATCCTAATTCTCGGGGAGCCTGGGTGGCTCAGTTAGTTGAGGAGGAGCTTTGGTTCAGGTCATCATCACATGGTTTGTGAGTTCGAGCCCCACGTCGGGCTCTGTGCTGATAGCTCAGAGCCTGGAACCTGCTTCGGATTCTGTGTCTCCCTCTCTCTCTGCCCCTCCCCTGCTCTCTCTCTCTCTCCCAAAAATAAATAAATATTTTAAAAATTCCAATTCTTAAAAAAATAATAATAAATTCTAATTCTTTTAATAACTGAATTATTCTAATGAAATAACTAATTAAATCAATTCTGATTCTTCTAATAACATTAGTAATGTCTTCTAATACTATAAACAAGAATTACTTAGACTTAGTTTAAAAAATGTTTTTAAATGTTTATTCATTTTTGAGAGAGAGCCTGCGAGCAGGGGACGGGCAGAGAGAGAGAGGGACACAGAATCTGAAGCAGGCTCCAGGCTCTGAGCTGTCAGCACAGAACCCCAGGCTGGGCTAGAGCTCCAGAACTGGGAGGTCATGACCGGAGCTGAAGCCTGACGTTTAACCGACTGAGCCCCCCAGGCACCCAGATCTTAACCATTTTGAAGTGTGCTGTTCAGTGGCACTGAGGACATTTACCCTGCTGCCATCCTCACGGTCCATCTCTAAAACCCTTCATCTTGCACAACAGAAACTGCACCCGCTAAGCAACTTCCCATCCCCCCCTCTCCCCTCCCCCCCCCTTCCCCGCCCCGCCCCCCGCAGCCACTCTGCTTTCTGCCTCTAGTACTTCATATTAGAGGAACCAAACAATATTTGTCTCTCTGTGACTGGCTTATTTCGCTTAGCACACTGTCCTCAGGTGTTATAACACGTTGCAACAGGTGTCAGAACGTCCTTCCGTTTTAAGGCTGCATAATATCCATCGTACTTATATATCACATTTTGTTCATCCATATACAACGCTTTCTTAAGCTCTTTAAAAAAAATGTATCTGCTGAACTAATGGCAGACAAATACCTTACTTAAAATGATAATACTTAAATTATACACAATATTTATAATTTATATTAATATTTAAATTATAATTATTTTTTAAATTTTTTAAATTTTTATTTATTTATTTATTTATTTTGAGAAAGATAGAGCTCGAGCCAGGGAGGGGCAGAGAGAGAGGGGGGGGGGGGAGAATTCCAAGCAGGCTCCGTGTGGTCGTGCGCAGAACTTGTTGTGGGGCCTGAACTCAGGAGAACTGTGAGATCGTGACCTGAGCAGAAATCAAGAGTCAGACGCCCAACGGGACTGAATCACCCAGGAGCCCCATAACATACATTATGTTACATTCTAATACCACTTAACATTATCTTAATAAGTTCTCTATATGCTGAAAATGACACTTTGAGTTATTTTTTTTAAGTGGGGCATATGGTCCTTCTTTATGCCTACATGGTCCATTTTATGCTTACAGTAGGCAGAATTCTAAAGATGGGATTCTCTCCACTCCACATCTCCACTCCACATTCTCATCCCCTAGTCAGTCAATCAAATAACCTCGACCCTGCTGTCAAGGGATTTTGCAATTGTAGTTAAAGTTCCCAATCCACAGATGTTAACACACAGAGGTTATCTGGGTAGGGCTGATCTGATCGCAATGAGTCTTTTACAAAGCAGCAGCAGAAGGCAGAAGAAAAAGAGATTCGGAGCGTGAGAATGAATTGATATGTCATTCCTGGGCTGAAGATTGGGAGAACCACCTGGGAAGGTATGTGGGCAGCATTAAGGAACCGAGAGAGAGGCCCCCCATCGTCGGCCAATGAGGAACGGGGTCCTCAGCCCTGCAGCAGGAAGGAACTGAATTTTGCCGGTACCTAAAGGAGCTTGGAAGTGGATTCTGTCCCAGGAGAGCGTCCAGAGAAGAATGTATCCCTACGCAGCCTTTGATTTCAACCTTGTGAGACCCTGAGCAGAAGACCCAGCCAATGGGGTGCGTAGGTGGCTCAGTCGGCTGAGCATCAGTCTCTTGGTTTTGGCTCAGGTCATGATCTCACCGTTGGTGAGTTCAAGCCCTGCGTCGGGCTCTGTGCTGACACTGTGGAGCCTGCTTGGGATTCTCTCTCTCTCCCTCCCTCCCTCCCTCCCTCCCTCGCTGCCTTTCCCCTGCTCGTGCTCTCTCTAAATAAATAAACAAGCAAATAAATAAACAAAAATACTTTTAAATAAATAAATAAATAAATAAAGACCCAGCCAGGCCTGCCTGGATGTCTGATGTACAGAAGTGTGAGATAATAAATAGGTGTTGTTTTGTTTTGTTTTGTTTTTAAAGTAAACTCTACCCCCAACGTGGGGCTTGAACTCACAACCCCCCAGATCAAGAGTCACATGCTCTACTGACTGAGCCAGCCAGGCACCCCTACATAGATGTGGTTTTAAGCTGCTAAGTTAATGATAATTTTTACACAGCAATAAACAAATACAATGCCTTTTCTAAACTATCTTAGTCCCCACTTATGGTTAGTGATAACTTTTGATGCTTCATATTTCAAATCCTCTCTCAAAGGATGAGAAGTTGTTTATAATCAAATGAGTCCATTTAATTATGGACCTGTTCGTTTGATTTATTTAAATGTGCCACAGACGTTGAGAGCAACGTGCATGTAGAAAGCTGTTGGGATCAGGGATACCCACAAAGAATCGCTCCTGTCCTCCTAGAAAAGCTGGATTGCAAACTAGACATTCGTCGAAGACTGCCGCTTTTCAGGAGTCCACTATTTCACAGACAGAAACATAGCAAGGTATGTTATTAGCTGTTTGGGACCATGGACATAACTTCTCTTTTTTTTTTCGGGGTAACCAATATTCCCTCCTCCGTGATGCAGAAAGTCCTCTATTTGCCTCAACACTAACTAGATAGGAGATTAATTCAAAGTGTCCGCCAGTCTGAAGCCTTTCCTACGAGCTGTTTTGTACTTTTTCTATATCTTCAATCTTTTTTTTTTTTTTAAACCTTCTTTTTGGACAAATGATGCAAGTCCATTCTGGAAAAGCAGACTATAGTAGATAAGCAGAAAGAGAAAACATCCAGGAGCTATCTCACCACACACAGGTAAATAAACTCTCCTCTACATATGTGAACCTCTTTGTATATCTCTGTATATCTTTCTCTAAGCGCATATATTGGTGTCTACGTTCACTTTGTTATATGTATCACTGTAATTAAAGATCTGTATATCCTCATATGTATGTTAATTCCCCGTCTTTCTCCAGCTCCCCCCTCTCCACACCCATTTCTATCAGTGTATTTCTGTATTCTCACTTCCCCAGCCCTGCATTAAAGCCACACGTAGCCCAGTGATGCGTATTTCCTGAGCCAAGGCATTCCCTAATGGCCGGAGTCAAATACATTCCCACTTCAAAGTTTTACTGTCATTTCTGGGGCTTCTATAGATACATGATCACCTGACTTTTGAGTACCTCCTGACAACCATCCCATTGTCATTCACCTAGAAACAGGGCATTGCCGGCTCCTAGCAAACAAAGAAAAACAAACACAAATTTAAAAATCCCCCACATCTTCTGAGAAGCCTGTTTTCTTTTTCTCTGCCACATTTGCTCCAGAGCAACCACTACCCCCAATCCCAACCAACCAACAAAACCTGCCGGGCTATTCGCCCAGGGTGAGCAAAAATCCTCTTACGCAAATATTTGTTGAGTTTTCTCCCACTCAATAATGAAATACTGCTTTGCATTTCCATCTGGACGAGTGGAATCACGGTGCTGTGCGAACGCCACCCGCCACCTGCCATAGCCCTCGGCTCACCTGGGACAAGACTGTGGCGGAGTGGGTGGACTGTGCTTCCTCACCGGTGACATTTCCGGGTGATCGAGACAACTTCTTCTGGCTTCTCTTCCTCGGATTTCCTTCCTTCTCTGTATCACTTCCCCACCTCTTCCTGGAATCATTTCCAAACTCCCCGTAGCCAGAATGTACTTTTGTTGGAACTCAAGCCAAGACCAGCTGAAACAGTAGCTTCGTTTTAGGTCAATGGGAACACCCAGCGCCTGTAAATAGGGGCTCAGATCTGGACGGGTTGGTAGCTGGGGACCCGGCTGGGGGGGCGGATATAAAGAAGTCAGTGGGGGAGATGAGCACGCACATGTCTGCGAGCTGACCTGAGTGGGGAGGTTCTGTCTGATCCCAGAAACATTCAGGCATAAATTCTGGGAATCACAGGTGTGACTAACACCGGAAGAAGGTTCTTCGGGTATGTTTGGGGTTTTGACAGATTTTGTTTACAAAGAAATGTTCCTTTCTCTGCTCCCCAGTCTTGCCCCTTCTCAGATGCCTTCAAAACTCTAGGAGGACAGAGAAACATTTCACATCCTCCATCAGGGAAGGCAGTGTCCTTCAAGGGAGAGTGACTCCACCCTGCCTGGCTGGCAAAATGGCCCAAGGCCAGTACCCGGGACTTGGCTGGCCAGTCCCAGTCCAGTCCAGGAGGCCTGCCAGTGTGGCAATGATGCGTCACCTCCTTGGTTTGCTGGCCATGACTGGTTTGACCATGACTGGGCAAGGCTGTGATGTTTCCCAGTCTGGGTCAGTGTGGGTGTGTGGGCAGAACCGAACAAGGGGTGAGGGCAGAGGCCAAAACTGTGACACTTTGCGGGCTCCTTCCACTGCCTGGTGGTCCCTCTCCCCCTTGCTCAGGGCAGTTCCTGCTTCTCTGGTGCTCACAGGCATGGACGTCACCAGTGCAGCCTACCTCCCATGCCGGGACTGCCCATCTCCACAATGGGACCCATAGTTGTGGTATCTGGCCTACTGGGGGCATGACCTGCGTCCCATGACCACCAGTGAGTCACAGCCTTTATGGTCCATTCTGTGGGCTGGTCACTTCCTGTCCTTCGTGTCAGAGCCCTGCCCCAGAGTGCAGTCATTAGATGGGCCCTGACCTGACTTTAACCCAATTATTCCAGAAGCATCTCTACATGTATTCTGGGAACCTGGGAGGCTGGTAGTAGTGAGGGGCCTCTGCTCTGGCCTCCTGATCATACCCACCGCCTCTCTGCTGCCTACAAGTCCCTATGAGATTGTCGGAGCAACTTTGCTACCCATAACCAGGGCCATTGGCAAAAACAACAAACAGCTAAGGGAGGTGGATCACAGAAACCAAAGAAATGGAGAATTCTCTCTTTCCAGTCCCCCTCGACAGCACCAACTTCGTTGCTCCTGACAACTGGTCAACCAACATCTGGGCCTATGATACTCCCTGCCTAGAAGCATAGGTGATATCATTCACGGACCATTCCAATTTGTTAGGAAGTCATTGCATATGATGAAATCAAACCTGCTTTCCTATAATATTTTCCATCTTTGCATATGTCTCCTGGATATTTATATTTCCCTCACAAAAATCATAGCTTGTGTCTCAATTTTCAAATTTATTGCTACAAATTGTACGTGATATTTTCTATCTGTTCAAATATCTATGCTTTATTGTTCTTGTACTTACTGCCTCCTCTTTTTCTTTGATAGCACTTTCCAAAAATGTCTATTTTAGGGGCATCAGGGTGGCTCAGTCGGTTAAGCGTCAGACTCTTGATTTTGGCTCAGGTCATGATCTCCAGGTTCATGAGTTCGAAGGCCGCATCAGGCTCTGTACTGCGGGCACGGAGCCTGCTTGGGATTCTGTCTCCCTCTCTCTCTGTCCCTCCCCTGTTTGCTCTCTATCTCTGTGGAAAAAAATTTAAAAAATAAACTTAATAAAAAAAAAAGAGTGAATGTTTATTTATTTATTTATTTATTTATTTTGAGAGAGACAGAAAGAAGTGCAGGCAGGGAGGGGCAGAGAGAGAGGGGGACGGAGACTCCAAAGCAGACCCTGCGCTGATAGCACAGAGCCCGATGTGGGGCTCGAACCCACGAACTGTGAGATCATGACCTGAGCTGAAGTCAGACTCTCTTTTTTTTTTTTTTTAACGTTTATTTATTTTTGAGACAGAGAGAGACAGAGCATGAATGGGGGAGGGTCAGAGAGAGGGAGACACAGAATCTGAAACAGGCTCCAGGCTCTGAGCTGTCAGCACAGAGCCCGACGCGGGGCTCGAACTCACGAGCTGTGAGATCGTGACCTGAGCCGAAGTCGGACGCCCAACCGACTGAGCCACCCAGGCGCCCCTGAATGTTCTTTAAAAAAAAAAAATGTCCGGGGGCGCCTGGGTGGCGCAGTCGGTTAAGCGTCCGACTTCAGCCAGGTCACGATCTCGCGGTCCGTGAGTTGGAGCCCCGCGTCAGGCTCTGGGCTGGTGGCTCGGAGCCTGGAGCCTGTTTCTGATTCTGTGTCTCCCTCTCTCTCTGCCCCTCCTCCGTTCATGCTCTGTCTCTCTCTGTCCCCCCAAAAATAAATAAACGTTGAAAAAAAAAAATTAAAGAAAAAAAAATGTCGGGGCGCCTGGGTGGCGCAGTCGGTTAAGCGTCCGACTTCAGCCAGGTCACGATCTCGCGGTCCGTGAGTTCGAGCCCCGAGTCTGGCTCTGGGCTGATGGCTCAGAGCCTGGAGCTTGTTTCCGATTCTGTGTCTCCCTCTCTCTCTGCCCCTCCCCCGTTCATGCTCTGTCTTTCTCTGTCCCAAAAATAAATAAATGTTGAAAAAAAAATGTCTGTTGTTCTTCTTTCAGTGAATTACCATCGGCTTTGATTGATCAAATGTACTATTGTGTTTAATTTGTTTTTCTTTTATTTATTTCTGCTTTTATCTTTAATGATTTCTGCTTCTACTTCCTTTGGATTGATTTTGCTCTTCGCCTGCCGGCTTCTTAGGTTGGAAACTTTGTTCACCTAATATCATCTGTCTTTCTTGTTTTGTTATCAATGCACCTGTGGGTATGCATTGTCCTAAGTACTGCTTTAGCCACATCGCCCAGGTTCTGACATGTAGCTCTCTAATTAGTGGTTATTTCTGAATAGTATGTAATTTGTTTTTTCAACTTCCTTTTGAAACCAAGACTCATTTAGAAAGCTTTTGTATAATTTTTCACGTTAACCCATTTTGGGTTAAATTCTTCTTATTAATTTGTAGTTCTATTGCCTAGGGATCCGAGGACACAGCTTGTCTGACTTTTTACTTTTCACTTTTCTGAAACTAATCCACCTGTCTCTGAACCGTTCTCTGGTCCCTCTCAAAGACATTTTGGTTCCTCTTTTCGCGGATGCTCCGGTAAAAATTTGATAGCAGTGACTTGGTGATACCTGTGGAGGGAGGGGATTCCCCCAGAGTCTTTTTCCTCTTCTGGGGTCTTCTTCAGCTATTCAGATGCCTGCCCTTCTGTCCCCCACCCCACCACACGTGTTGAGAGAGGAAAGGAAAGGAAAGGAAGCCCCGCGCCAGAGTTTCTCACACCGGGTTCCATGAAACACCAATTCTGTGGGTATTAATAGATGATATACAGAAAGGGGTCTGTTTGAGGACTGGTGGATTAAACAAAGAGAAAGGGCTCCTATGGCATCTCAGAGCCTCTGTATTTTCTGGGGGTTTAACTGACTTTATAACAGGAGGGAAAAGCATGGTTGTGTTTCCCAAGCTCATCTGGAATGGAACCCTTCTGTGGGGCACAGGGATAATGCTCCGGAACAGGTACCGTAGGCCACGCTGCCCAAGGCCCTTTTCTCAAATATACTGCTATGAACTCTCTTGTCTTGATCAAATCTTATTTAGACCAATGGTTAGAGTCAGTCCTTCACTTCGACTTCTCAGCGTGTTCGTGTCCTGATTCTGCGATCCAGTGTTTCTGCTGCCCCTCTGGGATTCTTACTGTCGGCAGATGAGAGCAGCCTGTCCCCCTGTTCTCCTGTCGTGCACAGATAAGTGCTTGGGAAGGACGAAGGACAGAGCCTTGACGTGTGCCTCTGGACTAGGGAGGACATACATCCTTCATCCAACGACTAGCAGAGGCTGTCTACACCTGCACTTCTTAGACTGCCTTATGCAGGCCACATGAGTTAACACCCCACCTGGGGACTGGAAACGTGAGGAGGGGCCTGCTGGAAAGGGCCTTGAAGGCCATGCTAAGGAATATGGACTGTCTGCTGCAGGCAGAGAAGGGTGAGTGCTGGAGGGTGTTATCAGGAGCAGCTGGGTAGGTATTAAAAGGTTTTAAGCCACATCAAAGTTAATCCTAATAGTTTTACCAAAAGGCGCTCTGAAGAAAATGTGGAGAAATTGAGGCAGGGAGCCTTGTTGTGAGCTATTGTCTAGGCAAGAGGGGATGATGCCCTGAGTTAGGATAGTGGTTGAAGGAATGAAGAGGAGGGGACAGATTCAAGGGCCCTTTCAAAGATGGAGAAGACAAAATGCAGTGACAGAAACTTCCATTTTCCATTCTTAGATTCTAGGGTTAAAATTGGAGTAGTTCTAAAGAAGATCTAAGATAACACTGCCTTCAATCGGGTCCCCTGGAAGCAGAGCCTGAGGCAGGGATCCAGGTGTCTGCGACTCACTGGAGGAGTGCTCCCAGAGGGAGGGGAGTGAGGGAAGCATAAGGGTGCAGAGGAAGAAGCTAAGGAGGCTGTGGTTTCATATGGAATCTGGCCTTACCGTGACCCCAAAGACAGCTCCGTAGCAGATAGCCCCAATGCGTTGGTCTCACCTTGAGGCAAGAGGGCCAGCCTTTTACACAATAGTCTAAGAGGAACCACTCGGGTAAGGGAACCCTGGTTGGCCCAGAACAAGTCTCTGGAGAAGGGGACAGCTGAAAGTCACTAGCAACAAGCACTCAATAGCGGGGAGAGGGTTGTCCCAGGCAAGTGTTAGGGGCTGAATTATATTCCACCCCCAAATTCATATGCTGAAGCACTAACCCGCAGGCCCTCAGAATGTGGCTGTATTTAGACACAGGGCCTTTCCAGAGGTGATTAAATTAAAAGGAAGCCGATTAGGGTGGACCCTAATCCAGTCTGACCGGTGTCCAAGAGGAGATTAGGACCCACAGAGAGACACCAGGGATGTGCACGTGCACAGAGACAAGGCCACCATCTGCAAACCAAGGGGAAAAGACCTCAGAAGAAACCAGTCCTGCTGACACCTTGATGTCGGACATCCAAGCCTCCAGAATGGTGAGAAAACACATTTTCTGTCAGCGAAGCCACCGGGTCTTGGCCACCGAAGCAACCTAATCAGCAGGTAAGCGGGACCCGGATGGCACCTGCAACATTCTCTCCGTCTTCATTTAAGCTCTTCACCCAAACCGTCTCTCCTTTCCTGCCCCACCTCCCTGCCTGAAGCAGGTCATTTAAATCTGCCTTCCCCCTCCTCATGAAGAGCAGCATCGCCAATTAGGAGAGGCAGTTCATTTCCTGGCTGGAATATCAGCTGCCCGCCCCAGACAGGAGCCAGCCGGCTCACCCAGCCTACGTGCCGCAGTTGGAACATCTCGGCACTCGGAACAGTGCAGCCGGGCTACAGATGGACGGTCCTTCCGTTCCAATGAGCAATGGCCTGTCGCTGCGTTTCAGTCCTTCACCCACCGTCAATACCCAGTTCGGACGACGAAGGGCGATTTGTGTGGTCCTGCCGGGTCTACAAAGGGCCAAGGGATTGTCCCCAACATCTCCATTGAAGAGCGGACCAGAAAGGTGAGGAGGCAGAGTTGGCTAAGCGTTCTGAGATGAGACTTTAATTTATGTGACCACCGTGAAGGTTAATATGTATTTATTTACTTTTAATTTTTTTAAAAATTGTTTGAGGTTTACTTCCTTTTGAGGGAGAGAGAGAGTGTGTGTGTGTGAGCAGGGGAGGGGCAGAGAGAGAGGAAGACAGAGAATCTGAAGCAGGCTCCAGGCTCTGAGCTGACAGCACAGAGCCCGATGTGGGGCTTGAACCCATGAACCGTGAGATCATGACCTGAGCTGAAGTCAGAGGCTTAACTGACTGAGCCACCCAGGTGCCCCTAAATGCTTATTTAGTTTTGAGAGAGAGAGAGAGAGAGCAAGTGGGAGAGGGGCAGAGAGAGAGGGAGATGGAGGATCTGAAGCAGGCTCTGTGCTAACAGCAGAGAGCCCAGTGCAGGGCTCGAACTCACGAACCACAAGATCTTGACCTGAGACCTTAACCGACTGAGCCACCCAGGCACCCAAGGTTAATACTTTTTTTTTTTTAATTTTTTTTTCAACGTTTATTTATTTTTGGGACAGAGAGAGACAGAGCATGAACGGGGGAGGGGCAGAGAGAGAGGGAGACACAGAATCGGAAACAGGCTCCAGGCTCTGAGCCATCAGCCCAGAGCCTGACGCGGGGCTCGAACTCACGGACCGCGAGATCGTGACCTGGCTGAAGTCGGACGCTTAACCGACTGCGCCACCCAGGCGCCCCAAGGTTAATACTTTTTGGTGACTAATTTTCCTTCCTACTCTGGATTTTTCCTGCGGCAACAGTAACCGTGTTGATCCCATTTTCACGTAACAATGGCAATTCCTCAGCCTTCCAACTTGCGGTAACAGTGAGTTTCCAAACAGTGGGCACCTAATCTGGTACATTTATCATTTAGGGCTTGGTAGGTTTGAGTACAAATTTTGGCTTTTTCTCAAGGTGGGATCAGGAGCCATTCTCCAATGGTGTATTAGTTTGCTACAGGTACCATAACCAAGTACCGTGGATGGGGGAGGTTAAACAACAAAAATGTCTTTTCTCACATGGGGGCTGGAAGTCTGAGATCAAGGGGTGGACAGGTGGGTTCCTCCCAAGGCCTCTCTCCTTGGCTTGCAGGTGGGCGTCTGTCTTCTCTCTGTGACTTCACGTGGTCCTCCCTCTGTGCGTGTCTATGTCCGGATCCCCTCTCCTAAGGACACCAGTCATAATTGGATTAGGGCCCGCCCTAATGACCAAATTTTAACTTAATTATGTCTCAAAGGCCCTGTCTCCAAATACAGTCACGTTCTGAGGCACTGGGGGGGTTAGGGCTTCAACATAGGAATTTTGAGAATAGAATAGACTATAGGAAAGCAATGGTGGTGAGGGGCACCCATCAGGGGGCTCCTGCAATAATCCAGAGGACAGAAGATGGTTGTCTCCACTGAGGTGTGGTAGCCGTGGATATGGTGAGGAGGGATCTGACTCTTGAGTGTGTTTCAAAGGGAGAGCTGAGAGGCTCCACTGGTGGCCTAGAGGGTGACACAGAGAGAAATCCTTGAGAGTCCCTCCACGGGCTGGTGGAGCGGGGAGGCCTCTGTGTGGTCCAAGGATCTCCCACCTTGGTCTTTTTCAAATGTACCGGATGCAAGGTTTACCCCGATGATCCTTTTTTTTTTTTTTCAACGTTTATTTATTTTTGGGACAGAGAGAGACAGAGCATGAACGGGGGAGGGGCAGAGAGAGAGGGAGACACAGAATCAGAAACAGGCTCCAGGCTCCGAGCCATCAGCCCAGAGCCTGACGCGGGGCTCGAACTCCCAGACCGCGAGATCGTGACCTGGCTGAAGTCGGAAGCTTAACCGACTGCGCCACCCAGGCGCCCCTACCCCGATGATTCTTTTTTTTTTTTTTTAATTTTTTTTTTCAACGTTTATTTATTTTTGGGACAGAGAGAGACAGAGCATGAACGGGGGAGGGGCAGAGAGAGAGGGAGACACAGAATCAGAAACAGGCTCCAGGCTCCGAGCCATCAGCCCAGAGCCTGACTCGGGGCTCGAACTCCCAGACCGCGAGATCGTGACCTGGCTGAAGTCGGAAGCTTAACCGACTGCGCCACCCAGGCGCCCCTACCCCGATGATTCTTTTTTTTTTTTTTTAATTTTTTTTTTCAACGTTTATTTATTTTTGGGACAGAGAGAGACAGAGCATGAACGGGGGAGGGGCAGAGAGAGAGGGAGACACAGAATCAGAAACAGGCTCCAGGCTCTGAGCCATCAGCCCAGAGCCTGACGCGGGGCTCGAACTCCCGGACCGCGAGATCGTGACCTGGCTGAAGTCGGACGCTTAACCGACTGCGCCACCCAGGCGCCCCCCCACCCCGATGGTTCTTAAAAACACAGATTCCTGGGATCTGGCGCTCCAAGTGGTAAAAAGGAAAAACCGCGGGGCCAAAGAAAAATAAAACCGAGGAAAAGGAATGGCTTTGGGGGACTCAGCAGACGCGTGGCTGGAAACTGGGCACACCACACAAAGAAAACTGCAATTGTGTTACACATTGTTGTGCTTCCGAACTTAAAACAGCTTCAACGAGGAAAGGGGTCTTTCCTGGGCATCTGGCTTGATTCATTCGTGACCACAGAGGGCCCCCAGGATTTCTCAATAGAGGAAGCTTAAGATTATTATACTGAGGACACCTGGCTGGCTCAGTGGGCGGAGCAAGTAACTCGATCTCGGGGTTGTGAGTTTAAGCCCCACGTTGGGTGTAAAGACCACTAAAAAATAAATAGAACTTGAAAAAAATTTGGCACTAATATTAAGTGCGATCGCATAAACCAAATTAAGACTGGGAATACTTTTTTTTTTTAATTTCTTTATTTGTGGATGAAAATGACATTATGTCTGGCATTTCCTTTACAGTAATCCAGTGGGAGAAGAGTCTGTATATGAAGCAAAATGGACCAGGAGTTAGTAATTGTTGAAGGTAGATGATACATACGTGGGGGTTCATTCAATCATCTTTCACTTGGGGCACCTGGGTGGCTCATTTGGTTAAGTGTCCAACTCTTAATATCAGCTCAGGTCGTCATCCCCGGATTGTGGAATAAAGCCCCGCGTCGGGCTCTGTGCTGAGCATGGAGCCTGCTTGAGATTCTCCCTCTCTCTCTCTCTCTCTCTCTCTCTCTCTCTCCCCCCCCCACCCTCTCTCTCCCCCCTCCGCCTCCCTCTCTCCCTTTGCCCTTCTCCCCCACTTGCGTGATCTTTGATCTAATGTCTCACTTGAGAACAAAACGTTGTCACCATTGTTATCTTTTCACGTGAAACTGACAGCTCCTTCAAAGGAAAGGCTGGAATTTTGACAATGTAATTTGTAAATAATTTTGACTAAAATCAAGTGTAACCCACATTATAACCATCATTAAACACAACTGCAAAACATATGTAAACGACAAACCAGAAAACTCAACCTCACTCTACGTTGCCCTCCCACACACCTCTGTACTTCGGTTGAAATCAAGAAGAATTCGTAAACAGAGAAGCTTAGTTAAATGCCACGTTTACAAACAATTCCATAATTCAATATCAAGCAGGCACATGGCGAGGAAGCACCAGTGTTATGGTGAAGCACTATACATGTCATATAGAACTTTGGGTCAAAGACATTTGGGGAAGTTTACACGTCGGGTGGCTAGCACTGTGACTCTAAATGTTAATTGATATAAATATTTTATCTTTTGTCATTGTATCCTAAAAGTCCTCAACATAGAATTCAGTGTATGAACAGCAAGGTTTTTTCTTTTTTTTAATGTTTATTTATCTTTGAGGGAGAGAGAGAGAGAGAGAAACAGAGCACGATCAGGGGAGGGGCAGAAAAGAGGGAGGCCCAGAATCTGAAGCAGGCTCCAGGCTCCGAGCTGCCAGCACAGAGCCGGATGCGGGGCTTGAACTCATGAAATATGAGATCATGACCTGAGCCCAAGTCGGACGCTTAACTGACTGAGCCACCCAGATGTCCCACATGAACAGCAAATATTAATCTTAAGCTGGTTTGGATTTACCAACTTGGTCTTAATAAAGTGTAAAAAAAAAAACACAAGGAAAAAGAAGAATTTGTGATAAGGATATGAAGTACATCTTTATAATATAGAAATGCAGAATTGCATGAGGCTGAAGGAGTGACTGGAACCAAGCAGTTGGACAAGTCAGGAATGCACGCCATGGTCCCCCAACCACTCTCTTCTTTGCCTTTCTTTGTATTCTTGCTTTGTTCTCATTCTTCTCTTCCTCCTTCTCTTTCCCTTCCTCCCGCCACCCCTTCCTCTCTCCCTCTGGTTCTGCCCACTGGCCTCTTCTGCTTCCTAGGCCTGTCGCACAGCTTGGCTGCAGCCGTGCACTGGAGCTGGTTCTTATAGACTCTTGAAAGCCCATTGTTATTTGCAGGAATTTTGTAGACTGGCTGTTAGGCATGCCTGTTATTAAAAATTAAATTATATAGGGGCGCCTGGGTGGCTCAGTTGGTTAAGCGGCCGACTTCGGCTCAGGTCATGATCTCGCGGTCTGTGAGTTCAAGCCCCGCGTCGGGCTCTGTGCTGACAGCTCAGAGCCTGGAGCCTGTTTCGGATTCTGTGTCTCCCTCTCTCTGACCCTCCCCCATTCATGCTCTGTCTCTCTCGTCTCAAAAATAAATAAACGTTGGGGCGCCTGGGTGGCGCAGTCGGTTAAGCGTCCGACTTCAGCTCAGGTCACGATCTTGCAGTCTGTGAGTTCGAGCCCCGCGTCAGGCTCTGGGCTGATGGCTCAGAGCCTGGAGCCTGCTTCCCGATTCTGTCTCTCCTTCTCTCTCTGCCCCTCCCCCCTTCATGCTCTGTCTCTCTCTGTCTCAAAAATAAATAAACGTTAAAAAAAAATTTTTTTTTAAATAAACGTTAAAAAAAAATTTATAAAAAAAAAATATTAAATTATATAGGGGCGCCCGAGTGGCTCAGTCGGTTGAGCTTCCAACTTCAGCTCAGGTCATGATCTCACGGTTTGTGGGTTCGAGCCCCGCATCCGGCTCTGTGCTGGCAGCTCGGAGCCTGGAGCCTGCTTCGGATTCTGTGTCTCCTTCTCTCTCTCTCTGCTCCTCACCTGCTCACTCTATCAATCTCTCTCTCAAAAAATAAATAAACATTAAAAAAAAATTTTTTTTAATGCACCATAGCCTTTGCATTGGGAATAGCACAAAAATTTGAGCGAATGTTCCAAAACTATTACCCTTTGCAGCAAAGAAATCCTTCTATCACTAACAAGAAAAGTTTTGAAATAGGTCTTTGTTGTTTTATTTTTGCCTTCCTAAGATAACACACCATAAATGAGAATTTATGTTCATAACATTCATGTTGGAATTATCCTCATCCAACAATTATGACTAAAGTTTTGCTACAAATACAAGAATTCAGCAAAAATCATGGAGAGTGAAAGCTCTCCATTAGAATCAATTGGCTATGTGGGATTTGCAATAGAGTATTATATATTTTATTATATATAAATTATATGCTATACATCAGTAAGCTTTGTTATATATATACTCATTTATTTTTCACAAAGAGTTGGCTGTTAAACGTCTACCAGCATCCCACTGGATGCCTGCCTCATACTCCTGAAATAACATCTATTTCCAACCAGATTAAAATAGTCCTTTTAAATTCCAATTTTGTACTCCCAGGGGGAGATCATCTAATCTGATAGGATGAGTCAATTGACTGCCATTGGTCCACTCAGCTCGGTCTAAGGATGCAGGATAACATAGTATCAAAATGGTCCTCCTAATGCCCTGAAGCCTATTCCTCAAGGGGAGGGGAGAGTGATGGGCTGAGCAGGCATTCCACAGAAGTGTCCACTATAACATGACATGGAGAAACTCCGGCTTCTGTCAGAAGCAAGCAAAAAGTCACACAGAGAGGGGCGCCTGCGTGGCTCAGTTGGTTAAGCGGCCGACTCGCAGTCTGTGAGTTTGAGCCCCACGTCGGGCTCTGTGCTGACAGCTCAGAGCCTGGAGCCTGCTTCCGATTCTGTGTCTCCCTCTCTCTGTACCTGTCCCCCTTACTCATGCTCTGTCTCTCTCTCTCTCTCTCAAAAATAAATAAACATTAAAAATTAAAAAAAAAAAGTCACACAGAAAAAAACCAAGATGAAAAGAGAGTAGGGTAAGTTAGAAGGGGAAAGATGAATGAGATCAGAAAATATTACAGGAAAACTAAAATCCAAGAACAGAATTAAAATCCATTTTGGAGAATGTCCTTTGAAAGTTCACCTAGAAGGGAGGGAAAAAGATCCGAGAAAATGATAGCTGCAAAGGATTAGAAGCCAGAGAACACATAGTTCTGCCAGAGACACAATAGGACTATCCACACTCTCCTTTCCTGTACTGACATAATCCTAGTTTTGTTGGAGGTGGCATTAAAAAAACACTCACCAGGGGCACCTGGGTGGCTCAGTCAGTTAAGCGTCTGACTTTGGCTCAGGTCATGATCTTGGGGTTCATGAGTTCGAGCCCCGCATCAGGCTCTGTGCTGACAGCTTGGAGCCTGAAGCCTGCAGCCTGCTTCAGATTCTGTGTCTCCCTTGCTCTCTGCCCCTCCCCCCCAAAAGAAAAATAAATATGAAAAAAATTAAAAAATAAACATTCTTCAAATGTGGATTTATGACACAGTTCTGCCCAGGAGATAGTAAGCTAAACTCTGCTGAAGTTTGCTGGGACAGTTTTGCTTTTTTTTTTTTTTTTTTTTTTAAGATTTTTTTTTTTTTTTGAAAGTAATCTCAACACCCAAGGTGAGACTCAAACTCACAGCCCCAAGATCAAGAGTCACATACTCTTTGAGCCTGTCAGGGGCCCCTTGGTTTCCTGATACAGGTACCATCCTTTCCTCCTCCTGGCTTCTTTCACCTTTCTTCTCACTGGATCAGGGATGTGATGGCTGGTGCTGTAGCAGCTATATTTTGACCATGAGGGAAAAGGCCAAGGGAATCAGGGCTTTAGATTCCAACATCCTTAAAATACCGGACCAAGACTAGCAACTGCTTATCCCTGGACTTTTCTTTATGTGAACAAAATAAACCTCTATTTTATTTAAGCCATTGATAATCTGGTTTTCTGAAATAGGAACCCCCAAACCCTAGTATGATGTGCTAGTATAAATATGATTAGTATTTCTGAAGAGGAGAGCAGAACATGTGAATTAGACCTAATAATTGAAGTTATGTGAGAATAAAATTATCCTGAGATTTAAAAATATGCAGATAAAAGAGCTTACTGTCTTCGGAATAGAATCAACAAAAGATCTAAAGACATCCCATTAAAGTACCTAAACTTTGAGGAAAAAGATAGGATGCAGGTAGAAAAGATGGAGATACCAACAAAGAAACAAACATCAGCCTGGTGTTGATCACAGCATCTGCAAGGTTTTAAGGAGGAATACCCTGGGACCCAAGGATTTTACATGTATGAGGGGAAAAGAAGCTTATTCTCAGACACGCCAGAGCTCAAAAATACACCATGCCTAACATACAGTGAAACACTATGCAATTATGTTCTTAAAAAGAACATGGTCGTTTTCTCAGGAGTGACGTGGAAAGACTGTCAAGATCCATTGTTACACGAAAGAAGGAAATTGCCGAACAGTATGATAGTATGCTATCTTAGGGATTAAAATAGAAAAATAAGAATCTATATTAATATTGGCATGTTTATTCCTAAAGAAGTCTGCAGAGGTGTCCCTGATGCTAAGATCCGCATCTTTGACATGGGGCTCAAGAAGGCCAAAGGGGACGAGTTCCCGCCATGTGGCCACGTGGTGTCAGATGAATATGAGCAGCTCCCCTCTGAAGCCCTGGAGGCTGCCCGCATTTGTGCCAACAAGTACACGGTGAAAAGCTGTGGCAAAGATGGTTTTCACATGGGGGGTCGGCTCCACCCCTTCCACGTCATCCGTATCCACAAGACGTTTCTGTGCTGGAGCTGACAGGCTCCGGACAGGGACGCAGGTGCCTTGGAAAGCCCCAGGGCACAGTGGCCGGGGTCCACACTGGCCAAGTAAGTCATCGTGTCCATCCGTACCAAGTTGCAAAACAAGGAGCATGTGACTGAGGCCCTACGTAGGGCCAAGTTCAAGTTCCCTGGCCGCCGGAAGATCCACGTTTCCAAGAAGTGGGGCATTCCCGAGTTTAATGCTGACGAATTTGAAGACATGGTGAATGAAAAGCGACTCATCGCAGACGGCTGTGGGGTCAAATAGATCCCTGATCGTGGCCCCTTGGACAAATGGCGGGCTCTGCACTCATGGGAAACTCAGCACTACCCCTCCCTATTCATGCCCACCGATGAATCCTGCTTCCTCTCTAAAAAAAAATTTTTTTAGGGGTGCCTGGGTGGCTTAGTTCAGCGAGGTCATCAAACCCCCATCGGGCTCTGTGCTGACGGCTCAGAGTCTGGATCCTGCCTCAGATTCTGTGTCTCCCTCTCTCTCTGCCTCTCCCCCCACTCACTGTCTCTGTTTCTCTCTAAAATAAATAAACGTTAAAAATTAAAAAAAATAAAATTTTAAAAAATGAAGATTGTTAAACTAAAAACATGAATTATTTGAGGGGCACCTGGGTGGCTCATTGAGAAGAATGTGTGACTCTTCATCTCAGGGTGGTGAGTTTGAACGCCATGTGGGGTGTTGAGATTACTAAAAAATGAATAAACTTTAAAAAAATAATTATTTGGGGGCGCCTGGGTGGCTTAGTCAGTGGAGCGTCCGACTTTGGCTCAGGTCATATCGCCGTCCATGAGTTCGAGCCCCTCGTTGGGCTCTGTGATGACAGCTCAGAGCCTGGAGCCTGTTTCAGATTCTGTGTCTCCCTTTCTCTCTGCCTCTCCCCTGCTCACGGTCTGTCTCTGTCTCTCTCTCTCTCAAAAAGAAATAAACATTAAAAAAGAATCATTTGAAAAGATTAATGGAACAGACAAGTCTCTGGCAGGTGTATCATTAAGGAGCGATCACACGAATATCCAAGATTTTAAGCATTAAAGGATTTAAAATACTGGGGGCTTATAAAAGAACCCACAGATTCACAGAATCTTTAAAAATTAAGGAAATAACACGTTCCACAAAATAACACAAAAGAACAGGGAAGAACTGTTCAGTAAATCATATTAGGATAACCGATTAGTAATTAGGAGGATATATTTAATTTCTCCTTTCACATAATTTACCAAAAATCAATTTTCAGCATATTACATGTTCTCTCTAGGGTTGATTGGTTAAGTTAAAAATTGTGGAAAAAATATACATAAAATTTACTAACTTACCATTTTAAGCGTATAGTTTACTAATGTTAAACACACACACATTATTGTGTATCTAACCTCCAAAATTCTTTTTTTAAAAATTTTCTTAACGTTTATTTATTTTTGAGACAGAGCATGAATGGGGGAGGGTCAGAGAGAGAGGGAGACACAGAATTTGAAACAGACTCCAGGCTCTGAGCGGTCAGCACAGAGCCCAACGCGGGGCTCCAACTCACGGACCGCGAGATCGTGACCTGGGCCGAAGTCGGCCGCTTAACCGACTGAGCCACCCAGGCGCCCCTCCAAAATTCTTTTTATTTGACAAAACTGGAAGTCTATACCTGTTTAACAACAACTCCCCATTCCCTCCTCCCCTCAGACCCTGGCAACCACCATTCTACGATGAATTTGACCGCTGTAGGCGCCTCGAAAAAGTAGGAACGTACAGTATCTGTCCTGCTGTCGTTGGCTTGTTTCTCTTAGCATAATGTCCTCAAGTTCATCTGTGTTCCAGCATGTCACAGAATTGGCTTCCTTTTTAAGGCTCAACAATATTCCATTTTTCCAGTCTGTTTATTCATCTCTTGGACCCTTGGGTGGCCTCTACTTCGTTTCTGTTTTAGCTATTACGAATAATGCTGCTATGAACATGGGTGTGATATCTCTTCAAGACCCTGTTTTCAATTATTTTGGTTATACAGCCCGACATGAAATGGCTGGATCCTATGGTAATTTTATGTTTTAGTTTTTTTTTTTTTTTTTAACATTTATTTATTTTTGGGACAGAGAGAGACAGAGCATGAACGGGGGAGGGGCAGAGAGAGAGGGAGACACAGAATCGGAAACAGGCTCCAGGCTCCGAGCCATCAGCCCAGAGCCTGACGCGGGGCTCCAACTCACGGACCGCGAGATCGTGACCTGGCTGAAGTCGGACGCTTAACCGACTGCGCCACCCAGGCGCCCCTATGTTTTAGTTTTTTGAGGAACCGATATAATGTTTTCTGTGGCGGCTGCCCCATTTTACATGTCTGTCAATAATGCACAGGGGTTCAAATTTCACCACATTGTCACCAACACTTGTTTTCTGTTTTGTTTCCTTTTTGTTTAAGTACAGCCATCCTAATGGGTGGGAAGTTGTATCTCACTGTGGTTTTGATTTTCGTTTCCCTAGTGCCTAGTGATGTGGAGGATCTTTTCATGTGCTTCACTTAATGCTCATTTGTATATTTTTCTTGGAGAAATGTCCGTTCGAGTCCCTTGTCTGTATTTGAATCATGGTTGTTTTTGTGTTGTAGAGTTGTTTGCTATACGTTCTGGATATTAATCTTTTTCATATATGTGATTTTCAAATATTTTCTCCCATTCTGTGGGTTACCTTTTCCCTCTGTTGACAGTGTCCTATATTGCACAAAATTTAATTTTGATGAGGTCCAAATTTATCTATTTTTCCTTTTCCTGCCTGTGCCTTTGGTGTCATATCCAAGAAACCATTACCAAATCCAACATCATGATGCTTTCCTCCTATGTTTTCTATGAAGAATATTATAGTCTTAGCTCTTATATTTGGGTCTCCAATCCATTTTGAATTAATTTTTTGTACATGGTGTTAGGTAAGGGTCTAACTTCATTTTTTGGCATGTGACTATCCAATTTTCCTAGCACCATACTTAAAAATTTTTTTTCATGTTTATTTCAGTTTGAGAGAGAGAGAGAGAGAGACAGAGCATGAGTGGGGAAGAGGCAGAGAGAGAGGGAGACACAGAATCCAAAGCAGGTTCCAGGCTCTGAGCTGTCAGCACAAAGCCTGACATGGGGCTTGAACTCATGAACTGGGAGATCATGACCTGAGCTGAAGTCAGATGCTTAACTGACTAAGCCACCCAGGCACCCGATCCCAGCACCATATTTTAAAAAGACTCTCCTTTCCCCCATTTAATAGTCTTTGCACCTTTGTCAAAATTATTTGACTCTAGGGGTGCCTGGGTGGCTCACTTGGTCAAGCGTTCAACTCTTGGTTTCAGCTCAGGTCATGATCTCACAGGTTGTGAGTTCAAATCCTGCATTGAAAAGCCTGATTGGGATGCTCTCTCTTCCTCTCTCTGCCCCTTCTTCCCTCTTGCTCTCAAAATAAATGAATAAACTTAGGGGAAAAAAAAAAAAACATCTGAAGGGTGCCTGAGTGGCTCAGTCGGTTGAGCGTCTGACTTCAGCTCAGGACAGTATCTCACCCCTTGTGAGTTCCAGCCCCATGTTGGGCTCTGTGCCGACAGCTCAGAGTCTGGAGCCTGCTTCGGACTCTGTGTCTCCTTCTCTCTCTCTCTCTCTGCTCTTCTCCCACTTGTGCTCTGTCTCTCTGTCTCTCTCAACAATAAAACATTAAAAACAAAAACCAAAACCTTCAACTATATATGTGAGGGTTCATTTTCGGGCTCTGTCTTCTCAATGGAATCACCCTGGAGCTTTAAAATCCCCACCCAGGGATTCTGATGTAAGTGCGGCTCGAGCCTGGAGAGTTTTTAACCATCTGCAGGTGCTTCTAAAGTGCCTCCGAGGTTGAGTAATGAAGAGCTAACATTGACTGAGTGCTTATACTGAGCCGGGCCCCATTCTACGTCCTTGAAACCTCACATGGCAACCTGATGAGACTGCTCTATCGTTTTCCCATATATAGAGGGGCCAATGAGTCACAAAGAGGTTAAGTACCTGCCAAGGACACACAGATCAAAAGTGATAGGGTCTCTGCTTGAACTCCAGAGCAGGTGCCCCTTATCACGGTGCTGTGCTGCCAGGGGTCACATACCATGTGACCTGCCATGATCCCTGCCTTAAGATTCCTCCGGGTGGAAAGATGGCCCATAATCTAAAAGGCAAGACTATGCCCACCCTTGCTAAACTGGTCCGGTCCGGCAGCCGAGGTTACAAAAGGGAACAAGGAGTCTGTTTTAAGCTCCTGAGGCCAGCTCCTGCATGGACCCTCCCAGGATGTGACCCCAAACCCCTGGCCTCCCTCCCAGAGACATCTGAGCTGAGACCCCAAGCCGCCTGGCTCCTCTCCAGCCCATCTGGACTCTTATCACCGGCCTCCCCAATCCAAGCCCATGATTTCGTGTAGTTTTTCACACGATGCTTGTGGGGTAGAAGCCCCCAACACCGTTCTTGCAAAACAAATGTGCATGTTGGGGCCTGTGGTCCTGTGGAGAACTGAAGTGGTCATTTTTCCATCTTCTGAGAGACCTGAGAATCTTTCAGGGCTGTCGAGTTCGGGGGGCCACAGGGAGGCTGGGACTAAAGAAGTCTCTGTGCCTCAGTCTCTTCCAGTCAGTGTGAAAGTAAGTCCTGAAAAGAGAAGGGGGTTCAAATCATGATGAAAGTTGAGGGATTACATAAATTTAAAAAAATGAATCGAATGAGAAAATTCGAAAGCTACGTGTATTGGTTATCTATTAATACACAATAAATTACCTCAAAATTTAAACACTACTATAAATATTCATTATCTCGGGGAGCCTGGGTGGTTCAGTTGGTGAAGCATCTGACTTCAGCTCAGGTCACGATCTCACGGTTCGTGGGTTCGAGCCCCCCGTCGGGCTCTGTGCTGACAGCTCAGAGTCTGGAGCCTGCTTCGGATTTTGTGTCCCCCTCTCTCTCTGCCCCTCCCCCACTCACGCTCTGTCTCTCAAGTCTCTGTCTCTCAAAAATGAATAAATGTTAGGGGCGTCTGGGTGGCGCAGTCGGTTAAGCGTCCGACTTCAGCCAGGTCACGATCTCACGGTCCGGGAGTTCGAGCCCCGTGTCGGGCTCTGGGCTGATGGCTCAGAGCCTGGAGCCTGTTTCCGATTCTGTGTCTCCCTCTCTCTCTGCCCCTCCCCCGTTCATGCTCTGTCTCTCTCTGTCCCAAAAATAAATAAACATTGAAAAAAAATTTTTTTTAAAAATGAATAAATGTTAAAAAACTTGAAAACAAAACATTCATTATCTCACATAGTTTCATGCGTGGGTTCAGGATTTGGGGACAGCTTAGCTGGGCATTTCTGCCTCAGTCTCTCAGGGGGTTGCGGCCCTCTGAAGTCTTAACAGAGCACGAGAATCCAATTCATGGCTCACAGGGTCATTGGCACAAGGCCTCGTTCCCTCAGGACGTGGCAGCCGGCTTCCTCCAGAATGAGTGACACAAGATGTCCACGATGACATAAGCCAAGCCGCAGAAGCCATCCACCCCCATTTCTATAATGTCCTATTTGTTACACAGCTCACTGCCCACTCCATTCGCTAGGAAGGGGACCACACAGGGAGTGGAATACCTGGAGTAAGGGTCATTGGGGACCATCTTGGAGGCTGAATACCATACTATATAAATGCGAATAGGCGGTAACATGTCTGTAAGTGTTTATCTTGAGTAAGGCACTGTCCTAACGTATTAACACGTTTCATTCTCCCTATAGCCCTAAAGGTAAGCGTGTTCTCAGTCTTATTTTGCGTATGAGGAAACAGGCGCAGAGAAGTTCAGCTACTGGTCCAACACTTCACGGCCACGGGGAGGGAGGCGGAGATTGAATTCAGGCTGTCACCAGCACACGGCACGGCCTCAGTGGGGCACCAGTTGGTGGGCATTAAAAAAAAAAAACAAAAAACCGAGGATTAAATCAGAAGAGCTAGAAAGAAAAGGGAAACTGAAAATTAGCACGGGAAAAATAAAGCTGGGAGTGGGCGACAGAGAGCCAGTGAAAATAAAGGGATAAAGTAGATCAAAGAAACAGTGATGGTTTAAAATGGAAGGCAAATTTAAGGCCAAGGAAGAAGACAAAGCAGGGTAAGACTACAGCTTAAAATCCTGCAAAGTAAGATTAGGAGTTTTAAAAAGAACAATCAAGGGAGAAACACAAAGCTAATGCACAATGAAAGGGGGGTTTACAAAGATGTAAAAGAAACTGAAGCCAAACCCGTGCATGAAAAAATAATCAGCAAGGAGGTTAAAAAGGAGGCAGGGTGGAAAAATCTCACTGGAGGCAGCTGTGGAGAGACTGAAAGAGGGTTTTTAGGACACATCAAGCTTCTAGCTCATCCTAAAATAGGCAGGAAGGCCTCAGGCACCCTCTGCATCTGCAGCCTCTGATCTCAGGGCTGGGCCCCTCGCTCCCACCTAGGGAGACCTGGGGCAGAATTTTCTAGAACACTGCTTCTCAAAGTGGGGCCTCTGACCAGCAACACCCCATTACCGGAGCTTGCTAGGAATGCAGAGCCTCAGGCCTCACCCCAGGCCCCGATGGTTCACCATCTGCATTTTAGCAGGATCCGGGGGAGGAGGATTCGTGTGCCCATGAAAGACTGAGCAGTCCTACTTTGCAAGAAATGTCACATTTCTTCCCTTGATTTTTAGTTTATGAAGTATTTTAAATCTCCAAAGAAGTATAAAAATAATGCAGCACTTAGGAATGTACAACTCAGATATAACAAATGTTAGCGTTTTGACAAATTCGCTGCAGATCCTTTTTTTTTTCTTCCTTTTTGTCCTTAACACAGAAAAGGTATAGTTTCTTCCTCTCGCTTCGGTTCTCTTTCCTTTCCTGGGGAGAGCTGCTGCCATGAAGTTGGTGTTTCCTCCCCTGTATTCTATTTACGCCTTTATTACAAAGGTAGGAATGCACAAACACACAATCATTTCATGGGCATTTGATTGTACACAAATGCTACCACACCCTACGTATCTTTCTGCAACTCCCCTCTGTAACTTAGCCCTGAGTTTCACAGGCTGATGCGTGTTGACTTACCCCAGCTGAGTTCACTCATTTTAATAGCTGTGTCGTCGGGGCGCCTGGGTGGCTCAGTTGGTTAAGCGTCCGACTTCAGCTCAGGTCACGATCTCGCGGTCCGTGAGTTCGAGCCCCACGTCGGGCTCTGTCTGGGCTGACGGCTCAGAGACTGGAGCCTGCTTCTGGTTCTGTGTCTCCCTCTCTCTCTGCCCCTCCCCCGTTCATGCTCTGTCTCTGTCTCAAAAATAAATAAATGTTAAAAAAAAAATAGCTGTGTCGTGTTCCTTTGATGGCATATCGTGAAATGTATTTGTTAGTTCGCCCACCGAGTAACAATTAGGCTGTTTCCAATTTTTGGCTGTCACAAAAGAAAAGCTGAAATGAACATTTGCAGGTCTTTGTGCACAGGTGTGAGCATTTCACATCTTGCAAATACGGAGGAGAGGGTTTTCGGGGCCAATTGATGCTTTTGACAAACACGTGTAAGTGTTCTTCGGTGTTCGAGTTCTCGCCACCTTTCACTGCGTTGGTGTTTTAGACACCATGGGCTGGCTGACCGGGTAACGTTCTAGCCCTTTCTGCATAGCTTATCTGTATCGCAGAGATGGATGGGACAACCAAATACCAACATTCTCGTCTCCCTTTCATCTGTAGCCATGGAACATAGCTCTGGACACTGTGCCTCCCATGCTTTATTAAATTTTTTTTTTAACATTTATTTATTTTTGAGACAGAGAGAGACAGAGCATGAATGGGGGAGGGGCAGAGAGAGAGGGAGACACAGAATCGGAAGCAGGCTCCAGGCTCTGAGCCATCAGCCCAGAGCCTGACGCGGGGCTCGAACTCACAGACCGCGAGATCGTGACCTGAGCTGAAGTCGGACGCTCAACCGACTGAGCCACCCAGGCGCCCCTCCCATGCTTTATTAAAGAAGAATAATTAGAAGCAACATTGGCCAAATGTCAGCATTACGAATTGACTGCAGGCGCATAAGTGTTGTTACATCATTCTCGGTTCTCTTGTGGATGTTTGAAATACTTTATATGGCAAAAGTTGGCTGGCCGGATTTTAAAGCTTTTGCTTTTCTGACAAAGAGGATCAATGGTTTAGCTTTGGTCTTTCTTCTTTGATTCTGGCTTTAAAACTGGGTGAGATGCTGGGAGGCACACCAGCTACCTTACAATCGTGTGGTTGAGCTACGGAACCGGTGCCCACAGTTGGTCACCTCCAGACTTCCCCAAACTTCTTGTTATGCGAGGAAAAGAATCTCGTAATTGTCTGAGTTACTGTTAGATCTTCTGTTACTCGTAGTCTAATGTGTTCCTGATTAATATAGCCGGGTTTGTTAGTTTTTGCCAGTCTAAAGGATGTAAATGGTATCTCATTATGTTTTAATATGCATTTCCCTATGTACTGAAGAAGCTGGGTGTTTCTCTTTAAATTTTTTTTTTTTGACGTTCATTTATTTTTGAGAGAGAGAGAAAGACAGAGCATGAGTAGGGGAGGGCAGAGAGAGAGGGAGACACAGAATCTGAAGCAGGATCCACACTCTGAGTTGTCAGCATAGAGCCTGACGCGGGGCTCAAACCCACAGCCACAAGATCATGATCTGAGAGGAAATTGGACGCTTAACCGACCGAGCCACCCAGGTGTCCCAGAAACTGAGTGTTTTTCTGTTTATGTGTCTCACGTGTTTATGGGTCATAGAAACCATTCCTTTGCCTGTTTACCTTTAGATTTTAGTCCTTATTATTTGTAGGTTAAAGAAATATCTGGGGTACCAATTCTTTCTCAATTATATACATTACGAGTATTATCTAAGTTTGTAGCTTTTCTTTTGCACCTTATTTATGGCTTTCCATGACTGTATGAGTTTTCAATATATCTGTACAAAAGCTTTACGTTTTAATGTAATTAAATTTGACAATATTCAATCTTGTTAGGCATTCTTTCCTATCCAGAAGGCATAAAGATAATTCTCCAGAATTTTCCTCCACAAGTTTTACTTTTAATATTTAAGTCTTTAATCCCCTTGGAATTTATTTTGAGTGTGGTCTGAGCTAAGGATCTCACTGGTGCTTTTCTCTATGTGGATAACCAATCCTCCCAGTCACATTTAATAAAGAGCCCACCCTCTTTTCCATGTATTTGTAATTCCACTTCCTGTATGTACTGTGGCAGGGAGCCACTAAGATGACCCCCATGATCTCACCTCCTGCTACTCAGGTCCTTTTTAGTCCCTTCCCCTTGAGAGTGAGCTGGACATAGTGACTCACTAGGAATGAGTGGAATATGCCATTAAGGAGGGTATGTCACTTTTCAGATGAGGTTATTTTAAGACCATTGTGGCTGGGGCGCCTGGGTGGTTTTGTCGGTTAAGCCTCTGACTCTTGGTTTTGGCTTAGGTCACGATCTCATGGTTTTGTGAATTCGAGCCCCACATCACGCTCTGCGCTGACAGTGTGGAGTCTGTTTGAGATTCTCTCTCTCTCTCTCTCTCTCTCTCTCTCTCTCTCCCCCCCCCCCACTTGTGCTGTCTCTCTCTCAAAATAAATTAATTTTAAAAAGAAGAAGAAGAAGAAGATGATGATGATGATTGTGGCTCCCATCTTGGCTTTTCTATCTTTCTCAGTTTCTCAAATCACTCACTGTGGAGGAAGCCAGCTGCCATGTTGTGTGAGCAGCCCTCTCTATGGAAAGACCCATATGGTGAAAATCAGAGCCTCTTGCCAGTATCTGTGAATAAACTTGGAAGTGGATTTTCCTCCCTTCATATTAGCGCAGCCCTGGCCACGGACTTGCTTACAACCTCAGGAGAGACCCTGAGCCAGGACCACCCTGTCACTTCTGGACCGCTAATCTTCAGGAAGTGTCTGAGATCATGAATGTTTGTGGTTTTAACCTACTAAAATTTGGGGCAACTTTTGACGACACAGCAATACTCGTATATAGCTGTAGATAGTGAAAGGTTTTTGTTTTCTTACCAATTCTTTCACTTTTCTTCTTTTTCTTTGTCTTTTTTATTCTGGAAAAAAAAATACTGATAGAGGACATCCTTGTCCTTGGTTCTGACTTTAAAGGGAATTTCTTTTTAAATCCAAGTTAGTTAACATATAGCATAATAATGATTTCAGGAATAGAATTTATTGATTCATCACTTACATATAACACCCAGTGTTATATATCACTTACATATAGCATCTCAACAAGTGCCCTCCTTAATACCCATCACCCAGTTAGCCCATCCCCCTACCTAACACCCCACCAGCAACCTTCAGTTTGTTCTCTGCATTTAAGAGTCTCTTACAGTTTGTCTCTCTCTCTGTATTTATCTTTTTTTGCTTCCCTTTCCTTATGTTCATCTGTTTTGTTAAATTGCACGTATGAGTGAAATCATATGCTATTTGTCTTTCTCTGACTGACTTATTTCGCTTAGCACAATACACTCTGGTTCCATCCACGTTGTTGAAATAAAGGAAATTCTTCGAACATCTCACACTAAGAAGGATATGTTTTTTTGTTTGGTTTGGTAAATTTCTTAACAGCAGAAAACAGATTTTTTTTCAAGTTTATTTTTTAGAGAGAGGGAGAGAGAGAGACAGAGTGCAAGCAGGGGAGGGGCAGAGAGAGAGGGAGACACAGAATCCAAAGTAGGCTCCAGGCTCTGAGCTGTCAGCACAGAGCCTGACATGGGGCTGATACTCACACACCTCGAGATCATGACCTGGGAGGTAGTCGGACGTTTAACCGACTGAGCCACGCAGGTGCCACTACAACAGAAAACGGAGTAAAGTAATTCTCTTCTGTTTCTAGTGTGCTCAGTGTGCCCCCCGCCCCCCATCTTAGACCTTTCAGGTTGCCTGGGTCCACATTCAAATGTCAGAATCATCTTCTCTGGGCCCGAGGCCTCCTCTGATCCTCCCCAAACCTAGGAAGGCCACTTTGGCCCAGCAAAGGGAAAGCTGAACTTGCTGAGGACTCAAAGCTCCAGGGTCAGTTGCCAGCAATGACTTTCTCTTGGGAACTGGAGTATACATCCCCCAGCTCACTCACCCCTCTGCCCTCTGGTGGGATAATTACAAGGGTCTGTTTCCGGGGGTGGGGGTGGGGGGTCAGGAACCCAAGGGAAGACTGTACTTTCATAAAATAGTTGTTGGATTAACCACTTGTTTTTTCCTGAATCTATTGAGATGACCATATGGTTTTGCTTCTTTAAGCTGTGTATATTCTATTGCTATCTTCTAATGGTTGTGACATCCTTTCCTCTTGGGATAAATGCTACTTGGTAATGTTTTCCCCCACATTGCTGCATTTTATTAGCTAATGGATGTTTCATAAAACTGTCACATCTAAATACATGAAATTGGACGGTCGGTTTCCTATTTCTGCCGTTCTTTCTGGCTTGGATCAGGGTTATACTAGCCATGGCTAGTGACTAGCCTTGTACAAATTGGTGAAGCTTGTTTTGGAACTCGAGTAAGGTAGAGATTTTTTTGTTCCTTGAGGGTAATACAAGTGACTGTGAGGACATGTGGGCTTGGGACAGTGTTTTGTAGAAATTTTTATTTGGATTCAAACTTTAATGTATAAGTGTATTTGGATTTTCTACTTTTTAAAAAAATTTTGTAGATGTTTATTTATTTTTGAGAGAGAGAGCATGTGAGCAGGGAGGGGCAGAGAGAGGGGGAGAATTCGAAGCAGCTCCAGGTTCTGAGCTGTCAGCACAGAGCCTGATGTGGGACTTGAACCCACGCACTGTGAGGTCATGACCTGAGTGGAAGTCGGATGCTTACCCGACTGAGCCACCCAGGGGCCCCTGGATTTTCTACTTTTTGAATAGTTTTGGTAAGTGATATCTTTGCAGGTAATTGTCCACTTTAATCTCATTTTTTAAATGTGTAGTTTAACATGCAGAGTTCAGAGTTTTAGGACAAATGCTTGTCTCCTCCCAGCCCCCACAGAATTGGGCAGACACGGACAGAAGCAAGGAAAAAGATGCTTTCGTTGGCCTCTGATAGCCCACATGCTTAAAAGAAATGAGGGAGGAGCCAATAATTTCTCTAAAGATTTCTCATTGTAATTTTTAAAAAACTCATTAAAGGGACGCCTGGGTGGCGCAGTCGGTTAAGCGTCTGACTTCAGCCGGGTCACGATCTCGCGGTCCCTGAGTTCGAGCCCCGCGTCGGGCTCTGGGCTGATGGCTCAGAGCCTGGAGCCTGTTTCCGACTCTGTGTCTCCCTCTCTCTCTGCCCCTCCCCCGTTCATGCTCTGTCTCTCTCTGTCCCAAAAATAAATAAACGTTGAAAAAAAAAATTTTAAAAACTCATTAAATACCACAGATGTTTTCAGTGGGGACCACAGGCTAGGCAGGAGCACCAAAGGTAAGTTCAAGTGAAGGTGAGAACCACCTGGGCAGCGAGGAGGCTTTCCTGGGGTGGACACCGAGATAAGGCCAGAGGTTTATCTGGCATGGAGGCCAAGGCCACGTGATGGAGACCTGGAAGCTAAGTCAAGAAGGGAGAGAGTTGCAGGGGAGGGGTGGGGAACACAGACCCCCCCCCCCTTTTTTTTTTTTTTTACAATATTTAAGCCCTTATTTTAAAAGACAGCTGGAGAGCTGAGAAGAGATAAGGTTGGGGAAAGCCTGGAGCATCAGGGTGGGGGCAATGCCCCCAGAAGAGCTGAGTCTCAGATGTGGCAAGGGCAGGAAAAGCCTGCAATCAGGTGGGTTGATTTTGCCTCGGGTGGTGGGAGGAAAGGGTGTGAAAATGGCCTTGTAACAAGAAGGCACAGCAGGCTGGGAAAATCCAAGGCTTTGCAGCTGTGTGACCTCGGGCAAGTTACTTAACTCCTAAAGCCTTGGAATACGAGAAGAAGGTCTCTGATTTTCAACTGAGTTTCCTACAATTTTAAATTCCTGTGGCTTGGTTGTGGGGATCTGGAAATCCATGGGGTTGTGTGGGGGTGGAAACTTCAGGGTCCTATTTCCCAAGGCCCCTTCTCCAGCCTCAGTAGCACCCCTATTCTACCTCACTGGTATATTATATACGGGATCAAGCAAGAGCTTTGTGCTGAGGAAGCCAAAAGATTCTGTGGTTCAAAAAACTGGGGCACCTGCGTGGCTCAGTCAGTTGAGCATCCGACTTTGGCTCAGAGTCATGATCTCATGGTTTGTGAGTTCAAGCACCAGTTCCAGGCTTACTGCTGTCAGTGCAGAGCCCGCTTCAGATCTTCTGTCCCTCTCTCTACCCCTTCCTCGACTTGTGCTTTCTCTCAAAAATAAATAGATCTTGAAAAAAATTATATAGTAAAAAGGAAACTGCCATGGATATTCGACAAGCACTGGGATTTTTTTTTTTAACAGTGAAACAGAGTTCAAAAAATAAATGTACTGTGGTAGGTAGTCCTTAAGGTGATCCCCCAATGATCTCGCCTCCTGGTACACAGGTCCTTCCTTATGAGTCCCCTCCCCTTGAGTGCGCACAATGATGTGCAAAATGGATTGGGGAAGGGCGAGACTAGACCCTTGGTCCTCAAGGAATGGACTGTAGACCAGGAAACACCAGCATCACTTGGACACTTATAAGAAAGGCAACATCTCGAGCCCTGACTCAGATCTACTGAATCAGAATTTGCATTTAAAAAAAAATTTTTTTAATGTGGTTTTTATTTATTTTTGAAGGAGAGAGAGAGAGACAGAGCATGAGCGAGGGAGGAGCAGAGAGAGAGGGAGACACAGAATCAGAAGCAGGCGCCAGGCTCTAAGCTGTCAGCACAGAGCCTGATGCAGGGCTCGAACCCACAAACTGTGAGATCATGACCTGAGCCGAAGCTGGACGCTCAACCGACGGAGCCACCCAGGTGCCCCCAGAATTTGCATTTTAATTTTAGGTGCTTTAGAAATACTTCATGCCTGCATCACTGCAGGCCCAAGCCGGGGATTTCAGCCTCAGTCACCTGCTAGGACCAGAGAGGTCCCATAAATGAATAAGGAGCCCATTGTGTGGGACGGGCCAATGGCAGGAAGACCTCAACCCTTGCCCCCACGGGGGGCGAGACCCTCAGGTGCAGCCCTGAAGACTGTGGTCACGCCAGAACAGAGACATTGCCAGGAATTCCGGTTTCCGAGCAAGAATGAGGAAGGCTTTGCGCACATGGTGATACGGGACTACCTCCCGGTTACGTTCGTCAAGCCAAGCAGGCAATGGAACAGCGTGTATGGTATACCGTGGGTCTTGGTTTGGGTTTCTGCCAAGGAAAACTCTGAGACGAGGACGTGAGAGTAAACCATTTATTTGGGAAGTGAGCTGGGGAAACATTAGGAAGGTAGAGTGGAGAAGGGAGATAGGGAAGGGCGGCCTGTGATGCATGGCTTTTCCAACCAACAACTGATGTGGGCAAGTGGAGCTGAATCCTGCTGAGAAGTGGAGAACTCACAACTCACTCCCCCCTCTCCCCGCCCCCGCCCAGTTATCTCACTGGAAGGCTCTTGGATGGGGGCACTCCTAGATGGAAGTAATTCCCCCAGGCACAGCCTGCTGCTGTGTCCACTGTCTCGCTTTCCCACTGAAGCTCAGGCACACAGCCATGCTCAGGCAGGTGGGTCAGTGAGCGGGAGCACCGTGAAAAAGATCAGGCCCAAGGCGCACAGTGGAGGGCTGAGAGCATCTGCTAGGCAGCTGTTTGGGTCAGGAAGTTCTTTGTGCTTGCCTGGGCCCAAAAGTGTGTTTGTTACATATGTACAAGAAAGCAAGACCAGTTGCTGCGGGGCAGGAGGATGGCAGGGAGGCCAGGGAGACTTTTAGCAGGGACGTTTTTTACCTCTTGAATTTAGAACCCGGTGAATGTATTCCTTATTTTTCATCAGTACAGTTCAAGCAAAGTAGCCTGCAGGGAAGGGAAGGAATAAAAATAGATTACAAAAATGACTTCCATGTGGCATCGGGCTGTGGGGAAAATAAGGGAGGAGGTGGCTGCGGAGAGGAAAGGAACACTTAGAGGGAAGACAGGTGTCACAGGTGCACACACTGAGCAGCTCAGATACTTCTGAGCCCATGCTATTTTATACATTTTGAATAAATGAAGCATGGACAGCATATAGTGAAATGGGACGTAATGTCTTTATCTTTACCAGGCCATGCATTCTACTTCTTGGTACAGATATTAAAGTCACCAAACCCACGAGATGGGATTCGAGGTGGCCGGACACAGTTGCCAACATTCTTCTTAAAGTGCATAAGCATCAGCTATCATTTCTTCCATGATACCAAGTGGAATCTCCAGGAATCTTGTTTGAAAAGTCTCTGCCTTCCTTTGGCAGCCAAAACAATCCTGAAAAAGAACAAAGTTGGAGAACTGATACTTCCCAATTTCAAAATTTACTACAAAGCTATAGTAATGAAAATAGTGTGAGGGGTGTCTGGGTGGCTCAGTTGGTTAAGCGACTGACTTGCGGCTCAGGTCATGATCTCGCGGTTTGTGAGTTTGAGACCTGCATCGGGCTCCGTGCTGACAGCTCAGAGCCTGGAACCTGCTTCAGATTCTGTGTCTCCCCCTCTCTCTACCCCTCCCCTGCTCATGCTCTGTGTCTCTCTGTCTCTCAATAATAAACGTCAAAAAAAAATTAGTGTGAAACTGGCATATAGTTAGACTACTGGTAGAGACCAATGGAATAGGAGAGAGGCCTAGAAATACACCGTTATGTCTCTGGTCAACTGAATTTCAACAAAGGTGCCAAGACCATAGAATGGAGAAAGGACAGACTATTCAACAAATGGTGTTGGGAAATCTGGATATCCATGTGTAAAAGAATGAAGTTGGACCTGACCTTATACCAGACACAAAAAAATTACTCAAGATGGATCAAAGGCCTAAACATATGACCTAAAACTATAAAAACAAACAGTAGAGAACATCGGGGAAAATCTTCACGAAATTGCTGCTGATCGCAACATTATTCACAGTAGCCAAAAAGTGGAAGCCACCCAAGGTGTCCATTGATGGATGGATAGATAAACAAAATGGTAAGTTTTATCAAAATTAAAAAAAAAAAAAAAAGCGATTGCCCTGCATCATCAATAATAGGACAAAATAGCAATAATGCTTCCTGATATACTGAATGCACTGAATACACTAATGCACTGAAAAGAATACAACATCCATGTGTGATTCTTGCCAAAAATGTTGAATCCAAATCTAAGCACGAGAAAACATCAACAAATCCAAATAGAGAGACGCTCTACAGAATAAGTGACTTGAACTCTCCGAATGTATACACCCACATCATGAAAAATAAAAAGAGGCAAAGAAACTCCAGATGAAAAAGAGATTAAAGGGGCATGACAACCCAATGCAACTTGTGATCCTTAATTGGACTCGGGATCAAAAAGAAAAAAATAAAGGATATCATTGGACAGCTGGGGACATTTGAATATAGACTGAATAAAAAAAAGAGTAACAATGTTAGCTTTCCCAAGTGTGAAGTTGTGATTGTGTAGGAGAGTCTTTAGTCCCTGGGAGGTTTGCGGTGAAGGGTTCAGAGCTGAAATGTCATATAATGTCTGCAGTGACTCCCAAATGGTTCAGGGGCAAAAAAGGAGAGAGAGGGAGAGGAAGTGCAACGGAGAATGTAGGGGAAGGATTAGGGAGGGTTAATTGGATCTTTCTTGCAACTGTTCAGGAAATTCGAAACTTTCAAAATAAAAATGTTAGGAGTAAAAACAAAATAAAACCAGACGTTGGGTGTTGGAAGGAACTGCCCTGTGGAGTTGCAAATGCACCCGGCTTGGGCTCAAGGACGTAGGCACCCCGCCTCTGGAGTTTCCGCAAGGGAGCGGAGGTGAGCAAAAAGGCCAGGCCTATTTGGTGTTGCCGTCCAGCCAGCAGGGAGTGAGCCAGAAGCCACCGGTGGGGCACTGAAATGGGCTGTGCCCGTGGCTGATGGACAGGGAGGTCGAGTCTAGGAAAGAAACACAAGTGTGTGATTTGGGGGCTTGATGCTTGGCCGGGGTCCCCTGCTCAAACACATCTGTGCCACCCCCTTCACGAAGCCAAAACGTCTACCGTAAGAGAGGTGTTGTTTTACTCGCCCAATAAACTCATACTGATTCAGGAACCAACTACTGGGCATCTACTACTGGGATATAAAAATGGGCAGGACTGATATGGTCCCTCTGCTTCCAAGAGCCCAGAGTCCAGTCTGGACCAGATGAGGGAATGGTGTGATGAGTGATTTGGAAAGGCCCCTGCTCCTATGCCCGTGGGTCAGGCAGCTCCGCAGAGGAAGTGACCGGGGACACTGGGGAGTAAGACAAGTTGGCTGAGGGTTAGGGGAGATGAGGTTGTTAAAAGTGAAGAGAAGGAGAGCCGAGAGCTCATTAATTTCAGTGCACAGAATTTAGATTTCTTTGAATCTCGGCTCCTCCCCTGAAATGCTGTAGAGTATCGAGCAAGTTACTGAACCTCTCTGAGCTCTAGTATCTCAGCGTCAACATGGAGAACATAATGCCTCCCTGCAGCGTGAGGGCGAGAAACAAGCAGCACAAGACACCTGGCACCTGCTAGACACAAGTACATGTTAACTTGAACTTCAGTTTCACAGTTTTGCCTTAGGCCAGTACATCCATGTGTCAAAGGAGTCTGTATCCAGAGTATCCAGGATATATGAAGAATTCTTTTTTTTTTCTCGCCGTAATGAAATGCTCTTTATTACCATTGAAAGCCACTTATTACTTCTATAGGCACACGGCACACATTTTCATAAACTTTACCTGTTGGGTATTTCACATTTAAAAAATAGCTTCAGGGGCGCCTGGGTGGCTCAGTCGGTTGAGCGTCCGACTTCGGCTCAGGTCATGATCTCGCCGTTTGTGAGTTCGATCCCTGCGTGGGGCTCTGTGCTGACAGCTCGGAGCCTGGAGCCTGCTTCAGATTCTGTGTCTCCGTCTCTCTCTGCCCCTCCCCCACTCAAGCTCTGTCTCTCTGTGTATCAAAAATAAATAAAATGTAAAAACAATTTTTTAAAAATAGCTTTATTGAGATATAACTCCTCTACCATACACTTCAGTCTTCTGAAGTTTAAAATGTAATGGTTTTTAGTATTCCACAGAGTTGTGCAACCAACACCTGTCATTGTTTGCTCACTTTTATCACCCCCATTAGCAGCCACTCCCCATTTCCCTCCAACTCCTTCATCCCTGGGCCACCACTAATCTCATCAATAATCTTTTTTTTTTTTTTTTTTTTTTTTTTTTAATTAACTAAGCTTCATGCTCAGTGCGGAGCCCAACTCGGGGCTTGAACTCATGACCCTGAAATCAATACCTGAGATGAGATGAAGAGTCAGATGCTCAACCTACTGAGCTGCCCAGGCGCCCCTCATCACCAATCTTGAGGAAAGCACTAGTTGTGGGACCTCAGGCAAGTTCCTTAATGTGTCTGAATTCTGTTGTCTTCATCCATCACACGGGGACAATAACTGTGCCTACCTCATAGGGTTGTTAGGAGGGCTAACTAAGAGTTAGAATTGTAATATCTTTGGACAAACAGTATCTTGATCAGAGTAAAACATTCAATAAGTGTTATTACCACTACTCTCATTTTTTTCACTGTTATTGTAATTGACCTAGAGAGGTTAAGCAACTCTTCTAAGCTCACAGAGCTGGGGCTTTCCAGCCTGGCTCTCCATGTGTGTCCCCATTGCCAAAACGCTCATCCATCAGTTTTTTATTATTTTTTTAAATTTTTTAATGTTTATTTATTTTTAAATTTATGTTTATTTTATTTTTGAGAGAGAGAGAGACAGAGCACAAGTGGGGGAGGGGCAGAGAGAGAAAGGGAGACACAGGATCTGAAGCAGCCTCCAGGCTCTGAGCTGTCCACACAGAGCCGGACGCGGGGCTGGAACTCATGGACTGTGAGATCATGACCTGAGCCAAAGTCGGCGCTCAACCGACGGAGCCACCCAGGCATCCTTGATGTTTATTTAATTTTAAGAGAGAGTAAGTGGGGAAGAGGCAGAGAGAAGGGGGGATCAGAAGCTGATAGCACAGAGCCCGAAGCGGGGTTGGAAATCACGAATTGTGAGATCATGACCTGAGCTGAAGTCAGACGCTTAACCGACTGAGCCACCCATGTGCTCCTCATTCGTTACTTCCTATCCAGACTTTCATCACCTTCTAAGTAGCCTTCTTTTCACCCATCTCTTTGCCTACTTCCCCATTCTCCACATTTAGTGACAGTGAGCTTCTTAACAAATGTCTTAAACACCCACATGGGGTGTTGGTAGATGCTCTCAGTGGTCCACCCCGGAGCCCAAGGGTCCCATTGACCATTTCTGTACGTCACTCACCTAGGCCTTCTCACTCGTGCAGTGGCCGATCTTGCACAACTTATCCTTGGAAGTCGCACGCTATCATTTCTGCAACATCCTTGAGTTACACAGCTCAGCCCGATTGATTGTGGGAGAAAACTACCCTGTAAACCATTGACCTACCCTAAACCATTCCCAAATGTGTGAATAGCAGGAGGTTAGATCACTGGGGGCCGTCTGGGAGGGTGGCTATCACAATCCCCTTCCATTCTTCTCTCTCATCTACTCTTTCTCTCTTGTACTGTACACACTGCCTTTTGTAGGAGTTGGTACTGGTTGCGAACCCAACTGCCATTCCCTCTGTTAACAGAGCAGCAATTCATTCAAGTTTTATTATTCGGGATTCTTAGTGTTGGACAACACAATCTACTCTAACAGAAAATGATGTGCACTGCCCCCAGAATCGTTGGCAGGGCTGACGAAACATGATCTATATCAACGATGGACAAATTATGGCCAGCAAGCTTGCTGCCAATTTTTATAAAGTTTTATCGGGACACAGCCACACCCACTTGTTTACATACTGTCTTATGGCTGCTTTCACACTATAATGCAGAGTTGAGTAGTTGTGACAGAGACCTTATGCCCCACAAAGCTTAAAACATTTACTACCTGGCCCTTTAAGAAAAAGTCAGAATGGTGCAGCCATTCTGGAAAACAATATAGAAGTTCCTCAAAAACTTAAATATAGAATTAGCATATGATCCAGCAATCCCACGTCTGGGTATATATTCAAAAGCATCCAAAGCAGGATCTCGAAGAGATTTTTACACACCCAGAACTGCAGCATTATCACAAGAGCCAAGATGTGCAAGCAACTTAAATGTCCGTCAACAGATAAAGGGATAAACAAAACGTGGTATACACACACAACGGAATATTATGCAGCCTTTAAAAAGAAGGGAATCCTGGGGCGCCTGGGTGGCTCAGTCGGTTAAGCATCCGACTTTGGCTCAGGTCACGATCTCATGGTCCGTGAGTTCGAGCGCCACATCCGTCTCTGTGCTGATAGCTCAGAGCCTGGAGCCTGTTTCAGATTCTGTGTCTCCCTCTCTCTCTGACCCTCCCCCGTTCATGCTGTCTCTCCCTATCTCAAAAATAAATAAACGTTAAAAAATATATATTTAAAAAAAAAAAAAGAAGGGAATCCTGTTACAGGCTACAACATGGATGAACCTTGAAGACATTATGTTAAGTGAAATAAGCCAGCCACAAAAGGACAAATACTGTATGATTCCACGGAGGTCTCGAAAGCAGTCCAAAGCGTAGAAACATAAGGTAGAAAGTTGGTTGCCAAGGGCCAGGGGAGGGAGGAGAAATTCGTGTTTAATGTGTAGAGTTTCCATTTTGCAAGATGAAAGAAGTTCTAGAGATCTGTTGTACGACCATGTGAATGTACATAACACGGCTGGACTGTACACTTAAAAATGGTTAAGATGTGGGGCACCTGGGTGGCCCAGTCAGTTGAGCGTCTGACTTTGGCTCAGATCATGATCTCACGGTCCATGAGTTCAAGCCCCGAGTCGGGCTTTGTGCTGACGGCTCACGGCCTGGAGCCTGCTTCGGATTCTGTGTCTCCCTCCCTCTCTGCCCCTCCCCCGCTCATGCTCTGTCTCCCTCTGTCTCAAAAAATAAAAAAACAAAACATTAAAAAAAAATGGTTAAGATGAGGGTGCCTGGGTGGCTCAGGCGGTTAAGCATCTGACTCTTGGTTCCAGCTCAGGTCATGATCTCACGGTTCGTGGGTTCGAGCCCCGCATCCGGCTCTGCACTGCTGGTGCAGAAGCTGCTTGGGATTCTCTCTCTCCCTCTTTTTCTGTCCCCCCCCCCCCGTACTCTCTCTCTCTCAAAATAAACTTGAAAAAAAATTTTAAATGGTAAAGATGGTAAATATAATGTTATGTGGTTTTGTTTTTGTTTTTTGGTTTTTGTTTTTACCACACACAGAAAAAAGAAGTCACAGAACAAGTCCCCCAAGCACGCGGAGAACTGGAATGCCAAGGGTCCCATTGTCCCTGCCGCAGGGGGCATGTTGCAAATAAGGAAGCTGCCACCACATCTGCCACCTGCAGAATCCCAACCCCTGGGCCAAGTTCACACGAGCAAGTCAACCTTCTCTGAGTCTTGCCTTTTCCTCCACGTGATTCAGCCTTCATGCAGAAACTCACGCGAGTATTTGGACAGGAGGAAATGCAGTTTTTGCTTCCAGCCTTTCCAGTCCAGGACGGTGTGCTAGAAAAGGAACCCCAACATCAGCCATCAAAAGGCATCGCTTTTCAGGTATTCCCAATTCAAGAGCAAATCCCGAAGAGTCTAGGTCAATGGCTTTCAAACATTATTATCACCTTAAGTGTTTGTTGAAACACAGATTCCTGGGTCCCACCGCCAGAGTTTCAGAGTTAGAACATACTGGGCTGGGGCCCGAGGGTTTGTATTTTTTAAAAATTCCCAGTTGGTGCTGATGGCATAAGGATTACCGAAACCACTGTCTCCAAACCCTTTGCACACCCTGCCCCATCTAGCTAAATGGACACTGCCGCCTGGGAGGAGACAGGCTGTCCGAGGGCCCTGGGGACCAGTCACTTGGCCCACCTGTACACCACTCAGGGCACAAGCACACCTCATCAGTGATTGGTCCCGCAGGGGTGCGGGGGCTTCATGCCTTTCTGATCCGCTGAGTTGAGATGTGAGGTTCTGATAATGGCCATTGGAAAAGAGTTCCTTGCTCTTGGAAAGCTGCATAGGAGGGGCACCTGGGAGGCTCAGTCAGTTACGCATCCAACTCTTGATCTCAGCTCAGGTCACGATCTCACAGTTCATGAGTTTGGGCTCTGTGTTGATAGTGCGGGATTCGTTCTCCCTCTCTCTCTGCCCCTACCCCACTCGTGCTCGGTCTCTCTCTCTAAACAAACTGAAAAAACCCCCCCAAAAAACAAAAGATGCATAGGAAAAAATAGTCCCTCTTCCTTCAGACATTACTACAAATGCACGTTATACCTAGAACCATGGAGCCATCTTGCAACCCTGAGGGGAAGTAGGCAGATATGTTGATGAGATGGGATAGACAGATGAAACGAACCTTGATGACATCATGATTTGAAGATGTCATCAAGCCATTAATCAGCCCAAACCCATCTTTACCTCTGGGCTTGTTATCAGGAAGAATATATTTTCCTTACTTCCGTATATTCATTATCTCTTACGCGTAAGTAGGACTCAGCATTCTTTGTGATTTTCAGCCAAAAGCAATCTAATTTATATGCATTTTAATCTGCTTTTCACTTACATTCCATATTTGATATTTTTCAACATCATCAAAGAAAATGGTTGTATAACACTTGGGCTGTAATGTATTCAACACTTCCCTCTTGTTAGACATTCGGGGGGTTCCAGTTTTTGATTTACATTTTCTATAACCGGCATTTGTCATGATAAAATTAAAGATAAAAAAAGTTGTATGTTAATTATCTATATCACTTAAAATCTGTATTTAAAAAATCAAATTATGGACTCTTTTTATGCCCTGAATAAGCTGTTTCCAAATAGCTTATTTTCTGTTTAAAGAAATCAGGCAGTATTTTCCGTTTAAAGAAATCAGGCAGGGGAGACATGACGGGGAGTAAATGGCAGGTGGCAGCTCGGGTGTGGTATTTTGAAGTGTGGCAACAGGAGGTCGCTCGGCAGAGGCTGTCCTGAGAGGCTGTCCACTTGTCCAAAAATGTGTCTGCAGAACAGTGGTGAGGCAGCCCCAGGGGGCAAGCACCCGTACACACTGGAAGAAGAAACAATCCATTTCAATTTTTTTTTTAATGTTTGTTTATTTTTGAGAGAGACAGAGACAGAATGTGAGTGGGTTAGGGGCAGAGAGAGAGGGAGACAGAGAATCCGAAACAGGCTCCAGGCTCTGAGCTGTCAGCACAGAGCCCGATGCGGGGCTCAAACTCACAAACGGTGAGATCATGACCTGAGCCGAAGTTGGACGCTCAACCAGCTGAGCCACCCAGGTGCCCCAGAAACAATCCATTTCTAAAGTAGATGTTGAGGCAGCCATCAACACTTTCCAACATAGAATTCCACACCTCTATATGTTGGAGCTTAGATTCTAGAATTTGCTTGTTATTCAAAGAAAATCAGAACAAACACATGAAGATTGATCCCACCTCACCAGAGGATGACGAACATGGTGCTAAATGCCTCGGAAGGGTTTTTCTCTTTTGTTTTTAACTGAAGTACGGTTGACACCCAATGTTACATGAGTTTCGGGTGTACAACACGGTGATTTGGCAAGTCTAGAGCTATGCTGTGCTCACCGCAAGCGTAGCTGCTGTGGGTCACCCTACAACGCTGTTACCCTACCACTGACTGTATTCCCTATGCTGTACCTTTCGTCCCCGTGACTCACTCATTCCGTAACTGGAAGCCTGCACCTCCCTCTCCCCTTCGCCCATTTTGCCCATCCCCCACACCCCTCCCCTCCGACAACCACCAGGTTTTCTCTGTATTTACGAGTCTGCTTTGCTTGTTTTGTTTTGTTCTTCGGATTCCACATATAAGTGAAATCACATGGTACTTATCGTTCTCTGACTCATTTCACTTAGCGTACCACCCTCGGTCCATCCACGTTGTCACAGTCGGGAAGATCTCATTCTTTCTCATGGCTGAGTAACAGTTACCTTCTTTATCCATCCGTATCTTGGCTATGGTAAATAATGCTGCAATCAACACAGGAGCGCGTGTACCTTTTTGAATTTTGAATTACTGTTTTTGTTTTCTCTGGGTAAATACCCAGGCGTCTTTTTTCCCACGGAGAGCTAGTTGGCATGAATTGACGAAGGAGAGACACATCCAGGTACATTCATGCTTATTAAAAATATTTTATTAAAAACCTACCACATGCAAAAATGAGGCCAGGTGTGATAGGGTTACCAGGTATAGTAAATAAAAATACAGGATGCCCAGTTGAAAGTGACTTTCAGCTCTATAATAAATATTTTTTGGAATATGGACGTCCCAAACACATACGGCAACTCTAGCTGGGAGGATTGCCACCTGCGTCTTCTTTCTATCTCCGTGAGTTTTAACGAAACTCTGTTGGTACTTACGTGAAGCTGTTCTTAAAACCACATGAAAACTAGGGCCACCTGGGTGGTTCAGTCAGTGAAGCATCCGGCTTTGGCTCAGGTCATGATCTCATGGTTCGTGGGTTCGGGCCCCGCATTGGGCTCCGTGCTGACAGCTCAGAGCCTGGAGCCGGACTCGGATTCTGTGTCTCCCTCTCTCTCTGCTCCTCCCTTGCTTGTGCTCTCTCTCTCTCAAAAATAATAAACTTAAAAAAAAAAAACCACCCACATGAAAACTTAAATGTAAACCTGTTACAAGAGACTTGTGTAAACATGTTCATAGCGTGTGATATTCCTAACTGGGAACAATCCCAATGTCCATCCACAGCAGAATAAGTAAATAAATGGTGGTCTTCATGCAATGGAACTCTGTGCGGCAGTGAAACAAAATGAACTCTTGTCACTTGTAACAACACGAATGAGTGTCAGACATTACGTTGAGTAAAACCAGCCGGACACAAAAGAGCACACGCTGGATGATTCTGTTTATACAAAGTTCAAAAATGGGCCAAACAGTTGATGGGGATAGAATAGTGGTTTCATGGGAGAGATGGGTAATGACCAGGAGAGGGCATAAAGGAACTTCTAGATTTCTGAAAAGAGCCTCAATTTTGATCTGGGTAGTACTTACACAGGTGCACACATAGGTAAAAATTCATCAACCAGCACACTAAGCTGTGTGTCTTATTTCAAGTATATTAGGTTTTAGTGGTTTTTGTTTTGTTTATTTTATTAAAAAAAATTTTTTTAATGTTTATTTATTTTTGAGAGAGAGACAGAGAGACACAGAGACAGAGTGTGAGCAAGGGAGGGGCAGACAGAGAGGGAGATACAGAATCCAAAGCAGGCTCTAGGCTCGGATCTGTCAGCACAGAGCCTGACAAGGGTCTCGAACTCACAAACTGTGAGATCACGACCCGAGCCAAAGTCAGAAACTTAACCGACTGAACCACACAGGTGCCCCTGTTTTCGTTTTTTGTTTTTTGTTGTTGTTTTTTTTTTCTTTTCTTTTTTTTTTTTTAATTTTTTTTTTTCAACGTTTATTTATTTTTGGGACAGAGAGAGACAGAGCATGAATGGGGGAGGGGCAGAGAGAGAGGGAGACACAGAATCGGAAACAGGCTCCAGGCTCTGAGCCGTCAGCCCAGAGCCCGACGCGGGACTCGAACTCCCTGACCGAGAGATCGTGACCTGGCTGAAGTCGGACGCTTAACCGACTGCGCCACCCAGGCACCCCTTGTTGTTTTTTTTTAAAGGTCTAACCCCCTGCCCTGAGACCAAGATCTCTGGTTTTCTCTAGGCCAGTTTCAAGCATCAACCCATTTTCACACCATGATTTTCCTCTCTACTCCCTCCATCTGGGCTGAGTACAATTTTTTTTAAGTTTGTTTATTTTTGAGAGAGAGAGAGAGAGAGAGAGAGCTAGTGGGGGAAAGGCAGAGAGAGAGAGAGAGAATCCCAAGCAGGCTCTGCACTGTCAGTACAGGGCCCGATGTGGGAGCTCAAAGTCATGAACCATGAGATCATGACCTGAGCAAAACCAAGAGTCAGACGCTTAACTGACTGAGCCACCCAGGTGCCCCTTGAGTGCAAATTTTTAAGGGATGTGTTATGGCTGGAGGGTCCCATCAACTAAGAGTGGATGCTCTGTGTCCCCTTCACCCACTGTCCTCTCTTGCTTAGATGCAGTCTCCTATGCTGGAAGAGCCCCCGGACCCCGTTCCTGGGCCTTTGCTCCTCTCCCTCTATGCTCTCTCCCTCCATGGTCCTACTGAATCTATTGGCTTTAAATATCACATCGCACTGGTGGCTCCCATGTGTACAGCTCCAGCCTGTCCTCCTCCCTGAGCCCATGTAAGGGAATCTGGAAGCAGCTATGCAATTGTTTCCTCTGGGGATGTCACAGAAAGAAGTCTCCCCACCCCAAACCCACCTCTGTCCATCCCCCATCGACAGAGTGGCCACTCATCTCCCAGCTGCCTGAGCTCCCAAACCAGAAGCTACCCTGATTCCCCTCTTTCCTCTATGCTCCACATGCATTAGCAAAGCCCTGTCACTTTATCTCCAAAGTATTTGGAATCTGCCCCTTATCTCCATCTCCACTGCTCTCATCCCAGGCCAAGCCACTGTCTTCCACGTGAACTGCTCTAACTCTTCCCTGTTCGATTTGCTCTATCCTTGGCCCTCCCATCCATTCTCCACAGGGCGGCAGAGCAATCGAAATGAGGCCATGTCACTCCCTTGCTGGAAGCCTCTGATGACTTCCTATCAGAACGCCATCTAGCCCCCCATGACCTCCTCTTCAGTCTTATCTCATTTCATTCTTCCTCCTACCGGCCACATCCCAATCATACCAACCACTTTTCAGCTTCTCAAATGTGATAAGTTCTTTCCTGCCCTAGGACCTTTGGACTTGCTATCCCCTCTTTCTGAAATGGCCTTTTTTCCCAGCTCTTTGCATGATTGAATTCTTCAAGGCTCAGTAATAACGTTCCTTCTTTTTCTTTTTTTCAAATATTTTCATTTAATTTTGAGAGAGTGCAAGCAGGGGAGGGGCAGAGAGAGTGGAAGACAGAGGATCCAAAGCATGCTCTGCCCTGACAGCAGAGAGCCCGATGTGGGGCTTGAACCCGTGAACCACGAGATCATGATCTAAGGGGAAGCTGGATGCTCAATCAACTGGGCCACCCAGGTGCCCCAATCATGTCCCCTCTTTAGTGTTTCTTTACTACCTTACCTATGATGCCCACCCCTTCCCCAAACTGGATCATAGTCAGCCCTTTTTATGATATCTTTTTCAGCACTTACCACAAACATAATGCCTTTTTAGTTGCTTATGGTTTATGTCTTAGAAAAAGTCCACCGAGCACCAGAAACCCAGCCAGACACTGAGTAAGCAACGATTTCTCACGTTCTAGTACACAGGCTCACTTGGGGCAGGTGAGGTGAACTTATCTATCGTTTTGTCAATGGCGTCTAGCCCCATGCCTGCCAGGTACCATGTGATCAGCGAAGAGTGGCTGTACTAACTTGTATCAGATGAGTGAGTGGTGCAGCCAACAGTCTGGGCACAAAGAACCTGAGTTCCAAGTGAGCTTACATAACTGGAGACCTTATCAAAAACAAAGAGAATGAAATTTCATATGAATGAAGTGTAAACATAGTCTAGGGAAAGACTGTGTGATTATGGCTCAAAACCAATTGTGGACTCAGTCCTACGACTAGATTAGGCCTCTTATACTAATACTTTGTATCTGTAAAGGGCTATAGAAAACATTTGCAGAAAACATTTTCACAGCAATTGTATCATTTAATGCTTACACCAGCCTAGGTGGTAGATGGAGCAGACAGAATTATCTCGAGTTTGCATATTTGGGAGACCTACATGTAGGTTGGTAAAATGATTTCCCCAAGGTCATCCAGCAAGGCAGAGGTGGGGCAGGGACCCTGTGCCTTTTCCCCAAGGGTGCATGCGGTGTATGACACATTTGTTCTAAGACCAAACGAATATTCTAAATTAAACTTTCACGTCCTGCAATATATAAGCACATATAAACACTGTTGCCTAAGATGCACATTCCTGGAGACAATAGCTTGGACCAGGTCACCTCCCTGGGCCTGACTTTCTGCCCCAGGACTCATTCTAGGTAGGCTTCATCTCCACTTTCTTCTGGAGATGGGCCATGTGATTTAAAACAGGGACCACCCAATTTCCTGAATATAAATCTGTTAACCAAATTTTTTTCCAAGTCTAGTGGCATTTACTTAATAAAAATGTTTTTTTGTTTGCTTAAAATTTTTTTTAATGTTTATGTATTTTTGAGAGAGAAAGAGAGCACCAGCCGGGGAGGGGCAGAGACAGCGGGAGACACAGAACCCGAAGCAGGCTCCAGGCTGTCAGCACAGAGCCTGACGCGGGGCTCGAACTCACAAACCGCGAGATCATGACCTGAGCTGAAGTCGGACGCTTAACCGACCGGGCCACCTAGGCTCCCCAGCTTTGTAGCTTTCATACAGAAAAACATATGTATCATCAGCATGCAGCCTGATGAAATCTCACAAAGTGAACATGCTTGCATGCCTAGCACCCAGATCAAATCATAGAACATGACCAGCTCCTCAGAAGACCCCATGGCCTCTCCTTAGTCACTATCCCCCCCCCCCCCAGGATGACAGCATCCTGAATTCCAACAGCTTGGATTGATTTTACCTCTTTTCTACTTGATATAATTAATGATGGATTTTGGCCCTTCCCCCACTCCCACCCCGCCCCCCCCCCAAGACTAAGACCATGAAATTCTAGGCTCAAACGACTCCTTGACTGAATAAAAAAAAGTATTTGCTGGCATTTGAGGCCTTTTGTGTTTTGCCTCTGATGTATGTTTCCCTCTTGGCTTCCAGTTCTGCAGGAACCTGGGAGTTGATCCTGAGTCTTCCTCTCCCTTCATATGGCACCTTCCATCAGTGCTTGGGCCCTGGAGTGGTTCAGTCCAACAGCTGAGATCCTTGACTACTTTCTGAGCATCCACTGTGTAGCAGGCGTCATGTGACCAGTCAGCACACAGAGTTACATAAATCAAGATCTCTGCCCTGGAGGAGCTGACAGTTTGTGAGGCAGAGGAAAAAGAAAAACAAATTGTTTCAATATAATTTCATTCTGATTTTTTTTTCTTTATTTTTGAGAGAGAGAGAGAGAGCAGGCGAGTACGAGCAGGGGAGGGGCAGAGAGAGAGGGAGACACAGGACCCAAAGTGGCTCTGCACTGACAGCAGAGCTCCCGACGCGGGGCTCATACTCACAAACCGTGAGATCATGACCTGAGCCGAAGTCGGCCGCTTAACCGACTGAATCGCCCAGGCGCCCTTCAATATCATTTTATTAAAAAATCCTGGGAAGCACGCAGGGCTACGCTTACACCAGCCTAGGGGCTTAGGGGAGGTTTCCAGGAGAGACCAAGGGAGGACTTAAACTATGAGTCACAATGATCCAGAGGAAAGGTTAAGATGATCCAGGCAGAAGGAACAGCGAAGCCCCTAAAGGATTTTTGAGGGGAAAATAGGAATGGACACACTAGCCCCACCCCCAACACCGGTGTTTGAAGGGACAGAAGGAATAGGAATCTGAGGAGGAGATGGCAAAAACATGGTCAGAGACATAGAAGAACCAATGGGAAATGCAGCCACAGAGCCCAAAGGAGAGATTTTCCTGAGAGAACACAGCACCAGCTGTGCCAACCGCCTCCAGAAAGTTCCAGTAAGGTGCACACAGAAAAGATCCCTAGATTGTGCAATTTAGAGGAAATGGCCAATTTACCTAGGTGGCTTCAGAGGGAAACAGGGACAGAAGCCAGATTGCCAGGGGGAGAAGGGAGGACGATGCCTGAATGGAGACAGAGGCTGGAGATGGCTCTTTCCCGAAGCTGAGCTGAGAAGGGGAGAGAGGGGCAAGAAGTGGGGAGGATACAGGATTTAGAAGGGGGTGGTGAGTGTGGAGATGCAGAGAAAGAGGATACCTGAGGGCAGGTGGTCTCCGGAGAGATCCCCAGAGAGGCTGGGAGGGGGGAGGGGTCCCCCATGGACAGGTGGGGCTGAGGAAGCACCTCTCAGAAATGGTCTCCCAGGAGGGAAGCAGGAAGCTGAAAGTCAGGGGAAATGGTTAGGTAGGGGATTTGAGGTTATTTGCAGGGTAGGAGAGTGCGGGCAGGAGAGGTCACTTGGGAAGGACAGATAAAGGGCAGAGGGCTGTTCAGGGGGGAGGCCTCATGGTATAGGCTTCCATGGCTGATGGGGGCTGGGCTTCAAATGGACCAGGTGGGCATGGGGCTCAGGTAGAGCACAGGGAGAGGGCAGGGGAGCCAGGGCCAGGAGGCCAGCAGTGGGGGGAGGGGGGTGGTGGGAGGGGAGGGGGTGTGGAAGAGGCCAAAGGGGCAGGGAATGTTGCTTCCTTGAGCACCCTGTGCATAAATCCCTCCGGTGTGGGCTTGTGTCAGATAAATTCCCAGAATCGGCATTCTGGGTTAAGGGTGTGTACATTTTACATAGATATATATATTTTTAAATGTTTATTTATTCTTAAGAGACAGCAAGAGCAGGGGAGAAGCAGAGAGAGAGAAGGGGGGGGAGACACAGAATCCAAAGCAGGCTCTAGGCTCTGAGCTGTCAGCACAGAGCCCAACACGGGGCTTGAACCCACGAGCTGGGAGATCATGACCTGAGCCAAAGTCGGACGCTCAACCGACTGAGCCACCCAGGCGCCCCTTTACATAGATATTTTAACAGATACAGCGCATGCATAGAAACATTGCAATCAATATTGCCAAATTATGTTCCCAAAAGGCAGACCAATTCGGACTCCTTCCCACCGATTTTGGGAAAGCCTATTTCCCTGTGCTTTTAACCATCCTTGGATGTTATTAATCTTTGCCAATCAGATAAGAGGAAAGATGATACATGGATGACTACATTTCTGCCTCTTTTTGGGGAGGAGGGGCCCCAGCTCTCAGAGAAGGGCTGGGTGGCATTCTCTAGTCCTCAACCACTGAGCCCAAGTCCCTCCCATGCCTCAGGCCAGCTCTGCCCTGCCTGCTCGGAAGGGCTGACCCTCTGTGCTGTCACGACCCCTCCTGCAGGGTGCCCTTGACTGGTCATCTCACCTTCCTCCTTGAAGATTTTCTCCCCACCCCTGCACTCCCAGCCACTGCTGGGACCCTAGGGACACTGTGCCCCCGATGGGGGTACTTACAGCTAGGTCTCTCCTGGCGGTCAGCCTGGTGGTCAGGGTCGCATTTTATGGTATCGTCATACAACAGAATATTTTTCTTCCTTAAAAAGGTAGGGGATTCTGAGACAACAGGACGATCCTTGAAAACATTATTCTAAGTGAAAGAAATTGGACACAAAAAGACAAATATTGTACGATTCCACTTAGTGTGAGTAGGCAAATTCATAGAGACGGAAGTAAAATAGTAGTTACCAGGGGGCCATGGGGAGTTAGTGTTCAACGGGGACAGTTTCAGTTTGGGATAAGGAAAACGTTCTGGAGGATGGCGACAAAACAGTGTGAATGCACTTAATGCCACTGAACTCTATACTTCAATGGGTAAAACGGTAAATTTTATGTTGTAGATACTTTACCACAATTAAAAAAAGAAATGAAATACTGACACCTGTTACAACATGGATGAACTGTGAAAACTTTGTTTTAAAAATGATTTTTTTGAATGTTTATTTATTTTTGAGAGAGAGACAGACAGAGCATGAGCGGGGGAGAGGCAGAGGGAGAGGGAGACACAGAATCTGAAGCAGGCTCCAGGCTCTGAGCTGTCAGCACCGAGCCCAAAGCCTGGCTCAAACTCATGAACCAGGAGATCATGACCTGAGCTGAAGTCGGATGCTCAACTGACTGAGCCACCCAGGCGCCCCTGTGAAAACTTCGTTTTAAGCGAAACGAGCCAGTCACAAAGGACCACATGTGATACGATTTTATTTATATTAGCTGTTTAGAAAAGGCAAATCCGGGGGTGCCTGGGTGGCTCAGTCGGTTAAGCATCTGACTTGGGCTAGGGTCATGATCTCACGGTTTGTGAGTTCAAGCACCACCACGTCGGGCTCTGTGCTGACAGCTTGGAGCCTGCTTCGGATTCCGGGTCTCCCCTTCTCTCTGCTCCTCCCTTGATCATGCTCTGTCTCTCTCTCCTACAAAAATAAATAAGCGTTCAAAAAATTTTTTTAAAAAAATAGAAAAGGCAGGGGCGCCTGGGTGGCTCAGTCGGTTAAGTGGCCGACTTCGGCCCAGGTCATGATCTCGCGGTCCATGAGTTCGAGCCCCGCGTCTGGCTCTGTGCTGACAGCTCAGAGCCTGGAGCCTGTTTCAGATTCTGTGTCTCCCTCTCTCTGACCCTCCCCCGTTCATGCTCTGTCTCTCTCTGTCTCAAAAATAAATAAATAAATGTTAAAAAAAATTAAAAAAAAATAGAAAAGGCAAATCCATAGAAATAGAGTGTAGATTAGTGGTTGCCAGGGGCTGGAGGGAGGGGACATAGGGGGCAACTGTTAATAATAAGTACAGGGTTGGGGCGCCTGGGTGGCGCAGTCGGTTAAGCGTCCGACTTCAGCCAGGTCACGATCTCGCGGTCCGGGAGTTCGAGCCCCGCGTCAGGCTCTGGGCTGATGGCTCGGAGCCTGGAGCCTGTTTCCAATTCTGTGTCTCCCTCTCTCTCTGCCCCTCCCACGTTCATGCTCTGTCTCTCTCTGTCCCAAAAATAAATAAACGTTGAAAAAAAAAATTAAAAAAAAAAATAAGTACAGGGTTTCTTTTTGGGGTGATGAGATGTTTTGAAATTACACCGTGGTAATGGCTGTACAGCTTTGCCAATTTACTAAAAACCACTGAACTGTATGCTTTATTTTTGTTTTAGGTTTATTTATTTTGAGAGAGAGCATGAGTGGGGGAGGGGCAGAGAGAGAGAGAGAGAGAGAGAGAGAGAGAGAGAATCCCAAGCAGGCTCTGCACTGCCAGCACAGAGTCTGATACAGGGCTCAATCTCACAGACTGAGATCATGACCTGAGCTGATATCAAGAGTCAGACGCTCAACCCTCTGAGCCACCCAGGTGCCCCTGAACTGAACACTTTAAATGGTGAATACTATGTTACGTGAATTGCATCTCAATTTTAAAAAGAGAGCATGGGGCTGGGGCTGGTGAGAGGGCTATATGGTATTCCATACAGCGCTTATTCCACAGTTCATTCTGCCATCTCCCAGTTGATGGACATTCGGGTTGTTTTGCAGTTTTTTTTTTTTTTCTATTTGAAATAACGCTGCAATGAACATCATTGAACATGTTTAAAAAACAGAAAGAGGGGCGCCTGGGTGGCTTAGTCAGTTAAGCGGTTGACTTCGGCTCAGGTCATGATCTTGCGGTCCGTGAGTTCGAGCCCTGCATCGGGCTCTGTGCTGACAGCTCAGAGCCTGGAGCCTATTTCAGATTCTGTGTCTCCCTCTCTCTCTCACCCTCCCCTGTTCATGCTCTGTCTCTCTCTGTCTCAAAAATAAATAAAAACGTTAAAAAAATAAAAAAAAAAACAGAAAGAGAGAGATTATTGAGGCAGGTCTTGGGCTCCCCCATGCTGCCTCATACCTGGGCATGTCCCAATATGAGCCTGATTTAGAAAGTGTCCATTACGCTGACAACAAGAGATGGTGTTCGGATTAGGCGTTCACCCTCTGCTCCAAGCACTTTCTCAGAGTTAGAAGAAAAGTCCTTGAGATGACCATCATTTTCCTTTCTTCTATCATTGAAGATCTACTATAAATTATATTGGCCTGGAGCGTCTGGGTGGCTCAGTCGGTGAAGAGTCCAACTCTCGATTTCCGCTCAGGTCATGATCTCACAGTTCCTGGGATGGAGCCCTGTGTCCGTCTCTATGCTGACAGCACGGAGCCTGCTTGGGATTCTCCCCTGATCTCTCGCTCTCTCTCAAAGTAAATAAACATTAAAAAAAAATTATATTAGCTCTACACTACCCTGAGGAGACAACACAAAGTGAGGGGAGTTATGGATTAGGCGAAGGGTCAGCAAACTACACCACAGGGCTGGTTTTTGTATCAGCTACGAATGGTTTTTACAGATGCGCATTTGTGACTGATTTGATGATAGGAGACGCTAACTTTGAACTCAAATTAAGCCAAATCTTATTCCCCTCGGCCCCCCAAATTCCATTCTTCTCATTAGTAGGACTGCAGTATAAAAAGCTTATACTCAATGACTAGTGTCATATTGTGAATTTCATCAATAAAAAATTTGTGCAAATTCATTTTCTCTCATTTTATAACCACCTATATAATATCCCTGATTTTGCCTCTTGGCCCACAAAGCTTGAAACATTCGCTATCGGGCCCTTTGTGGAAAGTTTGCCAATCTCAGTTCTAGACTCCGGAGAGTTATCGGAAATAAATATTGTAAAGAAAAGCAGTGCATAAAGATGGAATAGCCTCAAGCTACAATTACCTCTCAAAAATAACACAGCCTGGAAATGACAGAAATTTCAATCAAATTATCCAGGTCACAAAACGTTCTGCTGATTTAGTTTAGAGAAGTTAAGGAGGAAGAAAAAACCCTGTTTGTATCTGCTGTAATAGGAAAGGAAAATGAATAGGAAATAGGAAAATGAAACGAATATGAAATTATTCATGTATTTTTTGAATTGATGAGGATAAAAATAGTTTTATAAAAATAAGGACATGGATACATATTGACTATGTAAGCTACACTTATGAGAAATTCAAGCACTGAATAAGCATTTTATATAAATGATCTCATTATATCCTCACAAGAACCCTACAAGGTTGAAGTCAAGGTCATCCTGATACCAACTCCCGTCTGCTAGCTTCAAAAAGTGGTACTTTGTCCAGAAAAAAAGAAGCAGCTGGAGACTAGCTGGCAAAAGGCCTTGAATGCTGTCCTGGGAAATATTCTGTTTCTTTTTACCAGGTTATTCTGTAGACCAGGAGGCCCTCAAGAATTTCCAGAAGGGGCGTGAAGTGGTCAATTCTGTGTTTTGGGATGATAACAAGGATGGCTTTGGGAGATAACTCTTGAGGCCAAAAGTCCAGAGAGAAGCTTTTTCAACAGTCCAAGGAAGAGTCAGCGAGGGTCTGGGAAGGTACATGCAGAGAAGAGAATTCCAGATACACTTCCTTGTTCCAATAGGCCAGAGGTTGACAAAATGGAAATGGGGGCTGAGGGGCAGGCAGTCAAAGTCAACTTCAAAGTTTCTGGTGGCAAAATGAGAGAACCCAGATAAGAGATAAGTTTGTGGGAGGAGAATAAGGAGTAGGGAGATGCCATATTCTAAATTCCTGGATAATATCCAGGGAGATCGTCCAGGGGGCAATTGGAAATGTGGGTCTAGAAGTTCAGAAAGACATCTGTCTGGGCAGGAGAGAGAGATTTAGGAACCATGAGGGAATGGCTGTCTTTCAGAGGGATTCGAGAAGGAGAGGGAAAGGGAAAAGACAGGAGAGAAAGGAAATGTTAGCGAAAACTAACCTTTTTAGGAGTGAGCGCGGGGCAACTCTTACATCACGGAAAGGGAAGTGGGGAGACTGTAGCACATACCGGACCCAGGAGTATTATCCCTGAAAAAGTTTCCAGGTGGGGGGAGAAGCCAATGGAAGGTTACAGAGCCATCTCTGTAGAAAGGCAGGGCTCCAAACAGGCAATTGGATTTGGCCATTAGAAGGTCACTGGTGACGTCTGAGGCAGCAGGCAGTGACAGTGCCTGAGAAGCGATGGGGAGGAGGGGAAAGAAGAGTGGCTGCGAAAGTGGAAGTTTTTCTAGGATAGAGAAAAATCTCTGAGGGAGAAAGAGACACTGGAGATGTAACAGCTCTCCTTTTTCAATCCCAGATCTCACATCCGTGGCTGAGCAGAATACCTAGGACTCCTCACCCCCTAAAAACAAGGCTGGCTGTAAAACGCGCTCACTGGTGTAGAAGGATGCTGGGGATGTTACATGGAGAGGGAACGTGAATTTTTCTCTAGCTGCTGGTCACAGAATCTCCTTGCCTTATTTCCTCCATCTTCAGTGAGGATCAGAACACCTGATATTTTTGGTCAAAAAAAAATTTTTTTTTTTTTACTCAAGTATAGTAAACATACAATAGAATGTGTACAGAATTTTACCAGCCAACTGTTGTATTTTAAACATACAAGTTATTAGAGAAGTAAATATGATGACACACTGATTCTCAAAAACACAGACTACACCCCTGTATTTTATGAAATTCCCCCTGGTTGGTCAGACCCCTCCCCCCTCATTAATATGTATGATACCTACAACATGGAGTTCCCCAAACTGTGTGAAACAGACGAAAATTCCGATGATAAAATCTCCTCCTCCCCATGTCAGGTCAGACACAGTCCACGGTTCTTCAGCTCTCTCGAGAGTTGCTTGGGGGAACTAGTCAGTTATTCGGTGGAAACAGCAACCACCACAGTGGTTTCAAGATGGAAGGTGCTCTGAGAGTGCTAATTACTAGTGTTTTTTGTTTGTTTCTGGCCATGTATTTAGACAGTCTTCAGCATTGGCTCGCTAAGTGTGGACCTCAGACAGCAGCAGCAGCATCACTCACTCCAGACCTCCGGCCTCAGCAGCCCGGGGGGTGGGGCCCAACCACGTGCGTCTTACCCAAACGCTCAAGGTGGGGCTGCTTTGCGCTAAATTTTACCTGCAGCCTTTCCGCACAGCGGCCCTGACCCAGCGGTTTCACCCGGGGGCTTTTTACAGAAATGCAGAATCTCGGGCTTCGTCCCAGACCCGCTGAATCACCACCCGCAGTTAAACACGATCCCCAGGGTAGTCGAGTCTGAGAAATGTCGGTCTGTATTACCGTGTCTGCCTCATGTAATGAGGACCTCTCCTCCAGTTAAGTTAAAAAACCTGACCCCAGAAACGGTGAAATTGGCTTGAAACCTCCGGCTCCCTGAGCCCAATGCACCGCGCAAACTGCACGATTATCTTCCCGCAGCGATGACAGGGCTCAGTGTCAGGCCGGGTTAAAGGGGGGCGCCAAGAGGGGGAGACTCCGGGCGAGCGCTCTGCCTTCCAGGTGGGCCCCAGGAGCAGGTGTGGCGGGAAGGCGCGAGAAGGGGGGCGATTTTCACGCAGGGGAAGGAGCTATAAGGGACCGGGGTGGGGGGGCGCGCAGGGAACGCCGCGGGGGGCGGCTGCAGGCAGCCGGCTGCCCCGCCCGGGGCCCCGCGAGAGAGGGGGCGGCCCCTCCCCCGGGGGGAGGACGGCGGGCGGGGGTCTGGGGCGGAGAGGGAGGTGGGTCCCGGGCCGGCGCGGGGGCGGGCGGCTCCGCGGCTCCCCGCCCCCGGCCCGCCCCTCCGCGGCGCCATTTTGCAGGCGGCTGTCGCGGGGACCGGAGGCGGCGGCGGGCACTGCGGCGCCGAGGCGCGGCGGCAGGACGGGAGCCCAGCGAGCTGCAGCCAGGTGAGAGTCGGGCCGTCGCGCCCCCCGCCCGGCCGGCGAACCGCACCTGCCGGGCCCGGCCGCGAGGTGCCCGCCGCGCCCACGAGGCCGGCCTGGCACGGCCCCCGAGCGCTGTCACCGGCCCCGCGGCGCGGCCTGCGCCCCCCCAGCCTTGGCCCTTCCCCCGGGTCCCCGCACCCGCGGGCCAGCCTGGCCGCGGAGCCCGTGGATGCCCGGCGACCCCCAGTCCCCGCCGCCCCACCGGACCCGGCCCGGCCCCCGGGCGCTCACCCTGCCCGCCGCGCGAGCCGCAGCGCGCTCGGGCCCTCAGGCCGCGCCGCGGGGAGGCAAGTGGGTCCCCGGGGACCGGACTGGCCGTTGCCGCCGCTTCCTGCCGGGCCCTCGGCCCGCGCGTCCTGGGGTCGCTCGCCCCGTCATCCCTCCGCGGGAGGTGCGGCTGGCATCCCCGCGCCCCCCGGAATTCAGGGCCATCAAGAGGGCGGCGGGGGGTGCCTTGTACATTTTTTGCTTTCTTCCCTCCTACAAAGGCTGCGCCAAGTAATTTTAGAAGCTTCTGCCCTGACCCCAGGGCCTTTCTCCCCGGCCTGTTTCCCGGGGGGTCGCGGATTCCCCTTGTTGGCTGCCTTGATGGAAGGAGAAATTGAGCTTTTCCAGTGTGACTACTTTAAGGGCTCAGAATTTTTTCCTTCCTTTGACTCTTGATGTACCCTTGAATGGATAGCTGACAGGAACTCGGCCTACAGGCTGAGGGTTTTAAACATGACTGATGAGAAATTCTTGATTGTCAGGGCAAAGGGTAAATGAGGGCAACTGCAGGTGGAAGAAAGTCACCCATAAGGGATTTCTGGGTCTGGGGCGTCAGCTGGAGCTGTTACTTTTATTCTTGCAATGCTGGAAGACGGGAGGGGGAAGATGCTGTCCCTGCTGACATCTGGGTGTGCTGAGAAAGCTGGTGATGTGCGAGGACAGGAGACTGGGAGTCCCGAGGCAGTCTGGTTTGAGCTGTCATTAATTGGCCATGTGACTTCTCCCGGCCAGTTCTTCCTCTCTAAAGCCTGAGACAAGAATCAAGGGTAGCTGGAGCTTTTTTATTTCTGTTTTTTGTAGTTGAATTCTGTTGGGCAGGGGCCTCCCCATTTCCAGTTGTGTCCACCTGCCTTTTCACCTTTGCACAGGACTTTCCCTGGATGGCCCTGAAGGTGTTTGAATCTGGTGAGATTGAGAAAGGGCCTTTCAGCTCAGAAATTCTGAATTCTGGAAGGGGTTATGGTTGACTCTGTCAGGATCATTGCACTTGTCCAAAATGTCATGGCTTTTGGGCACCAGCCTTTTAAATGGTCAGCAGTGGGTGTGCCGTGTAAGTCCTCGTGGCACACCTGTTAGTTAAAGGAGATGAGCAGGTGTGTCCAGCCAGCTACCTGTTTCACCTGACGGCCTGAACATGAGCTATCTGCTTTCTAGACCATTTCCTTTGTCAAAATGGCGACTGGCTCCTTTCTTTGAAATCCAGGGCATTTCTCTTGGTTTCTTTGCTCCGAGTGGGGGGTGATTTTTTTTTTTTTTTAAGAAAAGAGGTATTTCAAAAATTTTACATATTGTCTCCCCCCCCCCCCCCCAACACGGTTGCATAGTAGTTGTGTTTTCTGACTGTGGCAAAGTTAATTAAGCTGAGTTTTAATGTCCGGATGTTTCAGAAATGCTTATGAAAGCACCTGGCTAGAATATTGTAGGAGGTTTTGCTACGTTTCATGCCACACTGCCTGTGGCGTTTGTGTGGCAAAGGCTAGAGGTCTTAGCGTTGCAGAAATTAGGTATCTCAGGAGCAGCCTCCCATAGCCTTCCATTAGCCCAGCTGCTAATTTGGTGCCAGGTGCTGTTTGAACAAATCGTTGTTGAATAAAACCCAGTCTTTTGCCCTCAAGGAGCCTAAGGTCTGGGATATTGGAAATCTTGAGTTGGCCATTGCCATCCTATTCAGTGTCTCTAAAGACAAATCTGGGATCCTTTTGGGGACTCCTTTCTGGCACCACTGGTAGCTTGAGGAATTTTCCCATTTTGCTTAAGGGAATTAAAAGTCAGCAGTCATAATTTGCAATTACATAGTGCTTTGTACTTGTAAATGAAAGCTTTTTAAAAACTTATTTTTGTTTAATCCTCTTAGGCTTTTTTAAACATTTTATAGTCCTTCCCTGACCTGTTTCCAGGCCTTGCCTATAAAATTCCCAACACGCCAGTTGGTTCCCAATACCAGATAACCTCATTAATTCATTTTTACTCCCTGCTGTTCTTGTAGTTACTCTCTTCTCAGAGGGCTGCCTGTCTGGGCTTTTTATTTTGCTGGGGAACATTTCCTGCTCCAGGTTAGGCTGTGTGTTACTGACGCGGGATTTAAATGAGCCCTGTGTGTGCTTTATGGCACTGTCTTCGATTTTCTCCCTGGCTTTTCTATTTCTAGCCTGTTATTTTGTCACAGGCTAGATTGTTGACTCTTGAATGACTGAGGTTTGCTTCCATCTTATACTTTTCATAGGACTTGCACATAATTAATACATTTATTGAGAGCCTGCTGTGTGCCAGGCAATGTTTTTGGTGTTTTGGATGCTTCGATGGAGATTCTGTGCCCACATGGAGCTCACACACTGGTGAGGAGGCAGACCATGAGATCTGGTGCCCTGAAGAAGAATCTGGCAGGATTGAGGGTATTAAGACTTAGGGTGGGAGCTGAAACTTTGGAAGGATAGACAGGAAAGGCCTGAGTCACCTTTGGGTGAAGACAGGAGGAAGTGAGTCATATGATATCTGGGGGAGGAGCATTCCCAGTGGAGGCGACAGCAGATGCAAAGGCCCTGAGGCAGGAGGAGAGCATTTGGTTTTGAGGTCAAAGAGATCTTGGGAGTTGGATCTTGTAAGGCCATGTGACACATAGTGAGGTCTGTGGACTTTACCTTGAGGGGAATGGAAACCTTTGGAGGGTTTTGAGTAGAGGGGACATGGGCTGACATAGCTTTTAACGGGGACATGCTGGTTGTTGCTGTTTGAGAATCAACTAGAAGCAAGGAGGGCAGGGCAGCTGCGTGACCTGCTAGTGCAGGGCTGAGGGTGGTGGTCAGACTAGGGTAGCCGGAGGGTATTCAAAAATGACGGGATTCTGAGGTGGGGCCCAGGAAATTGCCGATAGGCCAGAAAGAAAGTTGGGGGCAATGCCCAGGGTCTGGCCTGAGCATTTAGAATGAAAGGGACCGAGATGTCGGTGATGGCTGAGGAGCTGGTATAGCTCCTCCTCAGGTTAAGTTGTCACACTAAACTGACAAACCCAAATGCAGTCATAAAGGGAGAGGGCGCGTGCTTTGGGGGGGCTCCTCCATGGAAGTGTAAATCTTCTTGAGAATTCCTCATTACCTTTCGTTTTAATTCTCTCCTGTGACCTCAGCAAGTCTTCAGGTGTAGGTGGCCTCTAAGGCCCTCTGAACGTTTACTTAGGAAGGAGAGTTCATCTTATTTATTCAAGAGCCATTTCTTGCGCTGCTTCAGTGGGGTTACATGTTATGCAGGCCTAGCATCTAAAGATAGCACAAAAAGCAAAGATCTGAATTCATAAAAAATGACCTTTGAAAATTCCTGTATCCCAGGGAGTGTGGCAGGCACGATCTGCACATACGCTCTGTAGGGAAACCTCTGTTTACATGTAGTGAACACAGTCGTGGACAGTGTATAATTTCACAGAGGATCATATTTGCGATTTAAATCAAGTGTTCTCATGGTCACGAACTACTGAGTAGCTTTAGGTTGCAGCCCAAAGCCACTTTCTGTTGGCCATTGTCTGGACTCCCAGTTCTTGTTGATGCATACTCTCTCTGCAGCCTCCAGGAGTCTGTCCTTCTGTAAGGGCATCAGAGTGGCCTTGGGCCTTGGCTTGCCTGGCTGCCCCAAACCATGGTTTTCTCTGGTCAGGAAAGCCTTCTTCACATACAGTTCTTCTCCTAGGTTTTGGCCGAAGTGGCGCCCTGGTGTCAGTTGTCCTGGGGCATCTTAGTGAGTGTCTGGTGCAGACTCACCCTTCTGGACGGCCACCTCTCAGTTCACTCTCAGTGTGAATCTTACACAGCCAAATCCCCCCATCTTCTCAGTCGAGTGTGAGCTCAGTTTAATAAAATGCACTTCCCCTCTAGGAGCCTCTCCAGGTGGTAGAGAAGACCTAACAAAGACTAGACGGTGGGCCCTGTGAGATAGGGCCAGTGCAGTAACGACAGCGCCAGTATGCATCGGTTAGGTGCTGAGCACCTGAGGTCATTATCATTAGTCCCAGCAACTGGCAGGCGGAGTGCTTCTGTCTGGGCTTCGTTTTATTGATGAAGAAACTGGAGTTTGGTTAATTTACCAGAATAAACTCTTGGGTCTCGGTTTCTGCTCTTAAGCTCCAGTTATCCGTGGGGCCCTTTGAGATACTATGCCATTCCCTGGTCTTGTCTGAAGCTCTGGGTTTTCAAGTTCCTATTGGCCTAGAAGAGGGCAAAGAAGCTGGTGGTGGGTGCCAGGTGCTCCGCCTAGCACCTCCTGTGTTCACTAATGCCGTTTAATCACAGCAGCCCTATGAACTAGGTATTAACTCTTGTTTCTGCTTTACAGCTGAGGATGCCAAGATCTGGCTCCTTCTTCCTTTTTCCTGCCTTCTTCTTACCTGGCCTGTTTTTCATTCCTGGCTATGGTATTTTCCTCTGTGTACCCCAGCTTGGGTCCTTCGCTCCTTCTATTCCTTCGTCATTTCCTGTAGGAATTTTCCATAGCCCCTCTCCCCCAACACATGCACCTTTCTTTTACATGGTCTCTCTTTGAGGCAGCAGCCCTTTGCCACCAGCTTCATTTTATTAAACTTGCATTAGCTTTTTCATCCCGGAGCATCACTTCATCAAGGAGGTCTTGGTATTAGGACTCTGGATGGTCTTCTCCACCTTCTTTTCTTTAAAAAGTTTTTTTTTAATGTTTATTTCTGAGAGAGAGAGCACAAATGGGGGAGGGGCAGAGAGAGAGGGAGACACAGAATCCGAAGCAGGCTCCAGGCTCTGAGCTGTCAGTACAGAGCCTGATGTGGGGCTCGAACTCATGAACTGTGAGATCATGACCTGAGCTGAAGTCGGATGCCCAACCCACTGAGCCACCCAGGTGCCCCAAGCCGCCCCCCCCTGCCCCCCCACTTCTGATGAAGAGCACTGCTGGAAATGCTGTTTCTTCTACATTGGTACTGTAGTTGGAATTTCAGCCTCCCGTTGCTTTGGCTTTCTTGTTCCCTATTCGGTGCTGGCTAAATCATTTGTTGTCACCAAAGGCAAATCAACTGGCTGGGGGTGCAATCTCTTCCCTGTCTAACATGTTGAACTCAAACTGGAGAGTTTCTCATTCAGAAGGTCTGGAGGTGGGGCCCAGTAATTTGCATTTCTAACCAGTTCCCAGTGATGAGAATGCTGCTGGTGGGAGAACCACTGGCCCCTGTGCAAATCAAGTTTTATTGAAACACAGCCATGTGCGTTCAAGACCCCATATGACCTGCAGGCCTAAAATGATTGTTGTCTGGCCCTTTATAGAAAAAGTTTGATTACCTCTCCTTCACAGTATGGATGTATGAGATCAGTGCTGAATATTTTCTATTGAATTCATATTTTATCAAGAGCTCTTCATATATTAAGACATTGATTCACAAATTATTCCACAAAAGTATGATATGGGGAATATATGCATATTTTGAAGTGTTAGGGAGTATAACACGCATGGCACTTCTTTTAAGTCTTCTGTTTTATCTAAAAATAACGTGAATTTTTTATTCTATTCCAGAAACATCAGTGCTTGGTTTAATATGGAACATTTTTTGTCCTTAATCTTTGAGTAAAGTTGATGCTACTGGATATGTTATTTTAATCCTGCTTCACTCTGTTTGAGAAATAAGCCATTAAGATTTGCATTTTTTTGTCATAAGTTGCAAATATTTGTCTATGCTTTGAATTCACATCTGTCAGTCTTTTTCTTTCTTGTGCCTTCTCTATCCTGACATTTTAATATTCCTTTATATGTGTCTTCATTCTTTTGAAAAATACGTGGCTATAATTTAATAACTATTGGAGTGTGGCATGGAGTAAGGATTATTTTTTCTCTACATTTTTCCTAGCACCATTTATTCATTAATTCATCCTTATTAAGTTAAAATGACACCTTAATCATATGCTGAATCTGGAGATCTGTTGTGGGACTTACTCTTTTGTTCCATTTATCTGTCTATTCCTTTGCCATGACCTAGCTATTTTCATCGTTATAATTACTTAATAGTAGGCTTTGCTGTCTGATAGTGCCTATGCTCAATTTTTTTTTCCTGTATTTTTCAGTTTAGGGTTTCAAAATAATGGGACATTTTATTAAATGTATGTAAATTAATTTGGGGAGACTTGTCATCTTTATAATAGTGAATTGTTCTGACCGACCACCTGTATTAACTCAGGGTGGTTATGCTATGTGTGTTCTATATGTGCTATATGTATTCTAACAAAGTTATTTCTTACATTTTTTTGGGTTGTTTTCCTCAAGTGTGGCGAGTTACGGACCTAGGCTCCTTCCATCTTACTGCTGACTTCATAATGTGGCTTCTAAGTTTGCCGTGGAATTCTGTGCGTGGAAGATTGTTTCACAGGCTAGACTTGGAAGTAGCAGTATTTGCTCCCACAGTCTGTTGGCCTGTCCCAGAGGCACGGGGGACAGATGCATGTCCTTCCGTGTATCTGTGATGAAAATGAAATGGCACTGTGTCTGCTGTTGTACTTAACCAAACTCTGTTGTTCTTATTTTTCAGTTGATTCTTGAGTTTCTTAGGCAATAATATGGTCATTTGGATTTTTTTTTCTTACTCATTTTTTTTTTTAATTTTTTTTTCAACGTTTATTTATTTTTGGGACAGAGAGAGACAGAGCATGAACGGGGGAGGGGCAGAGAGAGAGGGAGACACAGAATCGGAAACAGGCTCCAGGCTCTGAGCCATCAGCCCAGAGCCCGACGCGGGGCTCGAACTCACGGACCGCGAGATCGTGACCTGGCTGAAGTCGGACGCTTAACCGACTGCGCCACCCAGGCGCCCCCTTACTCATTTTTCTTAATAAATTGTAGAGTACTTACAGATTTTTAAAAAAATGTTTATTTTTGAGAGAGAGCCAGAGTGCGAGCCAGGGAAGGGGCAGAGAGAGGGAGACACAGAATCTGAAGGAGGTTCCAGGCGCTCAGCACAAAGCCTGATGCCGGGTTCGAACTCGTGAACCGCAAGATCCTGACCTAAGCCGAAGTCGGACTGTTAACCAACTGAGCCACCAAGGCGCACCTAGAACATGTTTTAATGTAACAGTCCTTTCAGTCAATTTTTACTGGAATGCATTATTGTATATAGTCTTTAATGATATTAAAGAAGTGTCCTATTTTAAAGGTCTTTTTCACTAAATTGCAGTATTTATACATAATGGTTTTGAATGAACAGTTTGTCACCTTGACATTGACCTTGGAATTTTGTACACCACAAAAATCCTCAGTCGTCTCTGTCCCTGTTATTGTGGTAATTCTCCAAAGAAGTTCAGTTTCCCTGCTGATTTGAGGATGACCTCAAATTTCTTGCCAGGAGAAATTATATGAGTTATGTCTTTCCTTCAGGTTCATCCCAAGGGCTTCTATTTTCTAACCATGCTGTCGTATTGTGCAGCTGTTGGCATCTTTTGTGTCTGCGATTCTGACCCACAGGCTTTGAAAATGTGCTCTCCCTTCGAGAAGTATTTGTGAGTTCTTGTTTCCCTTCCTTTACTCTTTCATCCCTGTGAAGATACACTGAATACTCTAGCAATGTCGATTTGCCTCTTCTGTTGAAGTTCTGCCTTTTGCACCTGCCTCCTGACACCCACTGTGAGTTCAGGCCCATGTCTAGGCTGCCCATCCTGCAGCCTGTGTGTGCCGCCCCCCCTCCCCCCGCCTTCTTAAATGATGGGTTTGCACCCTCACCCCTTGAGTTCCCTGTGGGTCTGCTGTGGACTCCCCTACCAGTGGCCCCAGATGCTGCTCTGAACCCCTTGAGAGGCCCTGGCAGGTGGGTGGGGTAGGGAGTCTTATTACTTGGGCAGTAAAAGCAGATGGGGTCCAACTCTTTTTCTAGCATTTAGTTCAGTGCCTAGGGTGCTGCTCCAAAATGGCTTCAACTTTTTCTTCACTTTCTGTTTTCAACTCTAAGATCTATTTTTTTGTTTTTTTGAATTGGTGTCAGGTGTCCGTCAACTCCTGTTTTCCAGACAGCTTTGACTCCTTTTCATTGATAAGTATATATACATCAAGTGTGCTTGTGTGCCTCTCAAAGTTTCACAAAAAAACACGCATAACCTTGTATGCTGTGTATTCTGAAATTTTGTATTCCTATTTCATGAAAAAATTCGTTGTGGTGCTCTACATTGATTTTGTGATCTGGTCGTGAAATCTGTACATGGCTCTGCTTGTGAGTTTGAGAGGTTATTTATCCATACTGTGTTATGGTAAGGAGCGAACGATGGGGAGGAAACTCTTGACACAGAGGAACCTTCAAAAAAAAAAGTTTTATTGAATTATTATTCCGTAAAACCCACCCGTTTAAAGGATATGCTTCTGTTGTGTTAGTATATTCACTGAGTTGTATGTAACCCACTGCTCTCTCAGAACGTTTTAATCCTCCCATGAAGGAACCTCGTGCCTATTTCAGTGGTGGCTCCCCATGCTTCTCTCCCCTCAGCCTCTGGCAACCACTAACCTACACTATTTCTATGGATTTGCTTTATCTGGATACTTCATATAAATGGAATCCTACCTATGTGTCCTTTTGTGATTGTTTTTTAGCATGTTTTTATGGTTTATCCATGTTGTGGCATGTATCACTGCTGTATTGTTTACTAGTTAGTTGATGGACATCTGGGGTGTTCCTGCATTGTAGCTGTTATGAATAATGCTTCTGTGAATGTTCCTGTACAGGTTTTTGTGTGATCATGTTTCAGTTCTTTTGGATAAATATCAAAGGGTGGAAGTACTGGGTTGTACGGTGATTCTGTGTTCAACATCTTCAGGAACTAACAAACTTTTCTGAAGTAGGTGGGTCGGCAGTCTGACAGTTGTCATTTCTCCACATCCTCACCAACACTTGTCATTGTCTCTTTGATTATACTCATTCTGTTGGGTTTGAAGTGTTACCTCATTGTGGATCTTATTTGCATTTCCCTAATAACTAATGAGGTGGAGCATCTTTTCATGTGCTTATTGGCCATTTATATGTCCTCTGTAGAGAAATGTCTGTGAAATCCTTTGCCCACTTTTTAATTGGGTCATTGTCATTTTATTAATAGGTTTTAGGTACCAGTCTCTTACCTGATATATAATTTGTAAATTTCCCCCATTTTATGGATTGTCCTTTTACTTTGTGTTTCTGTCCTTTTGAAACACAAAAGTTTTTAATTCTGGTTGGAGTCTCACTTATTTTTTTGTTTTTTATTTTTTTAATATGTCATATCTAAGAAACCATTGCCTAACCCCAAATCACAGTCACAAAGATTTACCATTTCTTTTTTTTAAAAAAAAATTTTTTTTTTTTCAACGTTTATTTATTTTTGGGACAGAGAGAGACAGAGCATGAACGGGCGAGGGGCAGAGAGAGAGGGAGACACAGAATTGGAAACAGGCTCCAGGCTCTGAGCCATCAGCCCAGAGCCCGACGCGGGGCTCGAACTCACGGACCGCGAGATCGTGACCTGGCTGAAGTCGGACGCTTAACCGACTGCGCCACCCAGGCGCCCCAAAGATTTACCATTTCTTGTATGTTACCCCTATATTTTCTAAGAGTTTTATTTAATTAATTAATTTATTTAAAGTTACCTCAACACCTGATGTGGGTTTTGAACTCAGGAACCTGAAATCAAGAGTCACATGCCCTTCTGACTGAGCCAGCCAGGTGCCCCTAAGAGTTTTATCTTTTATTATTATTTTTAATGTTTGTTTATTTTTGAAAGCAAGCAGGGGAGGGGCAAAAAGAGAGGGAGACAGAGGGTATGAAGCGGGCTCTGCATCGACAGCATAGAGCCCGATGCGGGACTCAACTCCTGAACTGTGAAATCACGACCTGAGCTAAAGTTGGACGCTTAACTGACTGAGCCGCCCAGGTGCCCCAAGAGTTTTATCTTCTGGATTTAGATCTTTGATCACTTTTGAGTTAATTTTTGTATATGGTGTGAGGTAGGCGTCCAAGTTCATTCGCTTATGGTGATTTCCAGTTCTCTCAGCACCATTTGTTGAAAAGGCCATTCTTTCCTCATTGAATTGTCCTGACACCGTTGAAAATCACCTGACCATGAATGTTAAGGTTTATTCTGTATTCTCCATTCTACCCCCATAGATCTGTCTGTCCATCCTTCTACCAGCATGTCTTAATTAGTATAGGTTTGTATTTAGTTTTGAAATTAGAAAACGCGATTCCTCCAGTTTTGTTCTTTTTCAAGACTGTTTTGGCTATTCTGAGTCGTTTGCATTTTTATTTGAATTTTAGGATTCGTTTGTCAATTTTTGCCAGAAAGGCAGATGGGATTTTGATAAGTGATTGCATTGAATCTGTAGATCAGTCTGGGTAGTATTGCCAAGAACTACATATTTTTAACAGAAAAATTTCATGAGATAATATCTATTTGCACTAGGAGCATGTATCCAGATATTCTAGCCTATCTAGTCCATTCCATTTTTTAATTTTGTTCATGGGTTTATTTATTATTTGAAAAACCTGCTTCAAGTCAATGGTTCTCAACCTTGACAGCAAATTGGAATCATCCAGAGTACTTTATATCCACGTGGTCTCATCCCAGAGGCTGAGGTGCCCTTGATCAGGAGTCCAGCCTGAGTGTTGAGATTAAGAGAAAAAATTCTCCCAGGTGATTCCAGTGTGCAGCCAGGGTTGAGAACCATTGCAGTAAGAGAACTGAAGTGCATATAGATACCCCTTTTAAAGCCTGTGCATAGTTAGCTGAACATATTATGGGATGGGAATGTGCATACTATAGCTGCAGAGCCACATGCGTGAAACATTTGGTCACTTAGGTGAGGAATGTGTTAGGTCTGTGTACTTTTTCTTTCAACTTTTTTTTTTTTTTTTTTTTTAATTTTTAATTTTGGGACAGAGAGAGACAGAGCATGAACAGGGGAGAGGCAGAGAGAGAGGGAGACACAGAATCGGAAACAGGCTCCAGGCTCCGAGCCATCAGCCCAGAGCCTGACACGTGGCTCGAACTCATGGACCGCGAGATCGTGACCTGGCTGAAGTCGGACGCTTAACCGACTGCGCCACCCAGGCGCCCCTGTGTACTTTTTCTTAATCTGCTCGCTAACATTGTCCTCTGGAGAAATGAAATCATTTTGCTTTGGACTTCTGGGTGTGGGTAGTTGTCTCTGGTCTGTATAGAGAGCAAGAATAGAGCAGTCCCTGGAGAGGGTCATTTCTCAGGAATTTTTGTGTCTTTTGCCTTTGGAAATGGACTGATCTGAGAAGAATATGGAGGAAATGCACAGCTATTTTAGGGATTGTCCCTTAAAGAACACTGAAGCTCTTGGTTAGAATTACTTCTTGGTTGGAAGTGTATAAAGCTATGGTCAGAATTACTGAAAAGCCATCAGAAGTGGAACTGGTGTCCTGTCATAGAATATTAAGGGAAATTAGGACTGTGGTGAAAACACACACAAACTAGCTTATTTTACTCATTTGAATTTTTTTTTTCTGGTTTATTTGAAAGTAAAATTTTCTTGTTTGTGTACTTATAAGCGCACATGCATATTTGTATTTTAAAGTAGAGATACGGGGCCTTTTTAAACCAATTTCTTTTTTTATTTAGCAATGTACTTTAGGCATATGACTAAATCATTAAATAGCCCTTTAAAACATGGCTTTTAACAGCTCATTTGTGCTGAATGCATCATGTTTTATTTGACAAATCCTTCTATTGTTGGGCATTTAGCTTATGAGCCGTTTTTTGCTGTGGGGAACATAATACAATAGTGAACAGCCTTGTATGGAAATCTGTGTGCATTTTTCAGATTATTTCTTTAGACTACTTTTTGGAAGGGACATCATTTGCATTTTTTAAGGCGTTGTTACATACATAAGATGCATCCAGGTTAACAGACTGGGAATTATTGCCATAGTTGAACATTCCTGTTCTCTTTCCTTTTCTTTTTTCTTTCTTACCAATTTGGCCGGAGAATAGAATCATTGTTTATTCTGCTTTTCTTTGATAACTTGGAGTTTGAACACTTCTTCGTTAGGTTTTGGGCCATTTGTATTTTGTTTGGCTTATTTATTTCCTTTACTAATTTTTCTAGTTTTGTGTTCATCTTTTTCCTGGTGATTTATAGCAGTTCTTTTTACAACCGGGATATTAGCGCTTTAATTAATGTTGCAAATATGTTTCCCATTTTGTCTTGTAATTTTATGATACGTTCAAGAAGTTTTACTTGTAGATCATTCTGGGGGCTTCCGTTTTCAAAATAAAAATCTCATTTTTCAGACTTGAAAGTTTCAAATGAAATATTTTCTTGAAGATGAATAAAAATCTGTCAGGATGTGATTTTGCCTAAAATAAGTTTTTTAGATTTCACATCTGCCTGTCAAAGTATGAGGAGAATAATCAGCTGAATTTTAAAAAGTTAAAAATGAACTTGGAGATTTTTCAACATCCTGGTCCCAATAAATGAGAACTGTAAGTGGGATCACCTGGCAGTTGGGTGCTGTTATTCTAAACAGCCAGAAAGTGGGGCTAGATGTCACTTAGGAGCTTTCCACTCAAATTAAAAAATATTTCGACACTTTTGGTGGTTAGTGCTTTTTCCCTTTGGGTATGTATGATGTCTGTTTGGGGTTGATGGAGCTCCTGTGCTTTAATTCCTTACTTTTTAAGTCCAGTACTATTAAAAAATTGAGACTTTTGCATCATACTTAAATAATAGCCTCAAGTGACTCTTTCTAATTATATCCTTTAGGCTTTTTCCAAAATACGGACTTCCTTTGTATTCCAGGTCTCTGGAAACACTTGTCCTAACTAGTTTGTAGTGTTAGTCTTGTTAACCCGTGGAGTTGTGGGCAGAAAGTTAATAACCTGTGGCAAGGGCTCAGAGCAGGTGCTGGGTGCGTTTTGTGCCTCCCCACAGTTTCTACTGAGAAGTGAGACTGGTTTGGGATCTGTTCTGCTTCTCTCTGGGCCTGTGTCTCTGCTTCCCCTTACTGCCCTTGGCTGGTGGATCTGTGGGATTTCTCATTTACCTTTTGTGTTCGTTCTCCCACCCACCTTTATCGAGCACCATCTTGGGCAGGGTACTGAGGCACACCTGGGAAGAAGTAGCCTGGCTGGGACCCTGGCATCACCATCTCCACAGGTCTTCCCTGGTTGTGAGTTCAGGATTCTGACCCTGATTTACTTTAATCTGATTACAGGCATTATCTGTTATCATTCTTAGACACTTTGGAGAAGTTTTAGGGAGTTTTGGAATTAGCTTTGGGGTTAGCAAGGTTCCTGGAGAACCTTGTCATCCCTCTTCACCCACACTCCTGGTTCTGTCCCCAAATTATTCCTGTCTTCCACAGTGATGCGGCCCCAGAAATGGGTACAGGATGGGAGGAGCGATAGCAGGGGAGTCCCTTTGAGCGGTCAAGGCTGGGTGGCTTAAGGAACACCCGGCACCAACAGGCAGAGAATAGGGGGTTTCAGAGAGAGGTTGGGTCATTAGAAGATACAGGCACATCCAGTCTGAAGGGAAGCTTTGGGGTAAGCTTTTCAGCGTAACTCCACTGTACTTGTTCACGCACTAAGGCACAGTTTATTAGGGGAAAATGGAACCGTTTGTGTTAGCTGAGCTTGACTTATTACCACTGATAATTGTCATTGGGCTGTGTTTTTAATTTGGTCATTTTGCCAGGAACATAGATCAGACATTGCTCCTTAGATCTTTGGGTAATTAGGAAGATTGGCAAGCCTCCATTCTTCTTGAATGAAGTCATTATTATCCTATTTGTAATATGGGATTAAATATGTAAAGTGAAAGGCATTTTTAATTTTTTTTTAAAGACAGTTGCAACTTAAGCATGTGGGCAAAATTATCTTGTTTTGTATGTGTATTCTTGAATTTCAAGCTTTTTTTTTTTTTTTTTTTTCCTAATCACAAATACATGTTCATTAGTAATGTAAAACAGAAAAGCATAAAGAAATAAGACCTCGAGGCGCCTGGGTGGCTCAGTCGGTTGAGTGTCCGACTTCAGCTGAGGTCATGATCTCACGGTCCGTGAGTTCGAGCCCCGCGTCGGGCTCTGTGCTGACAGCTCAGAGCCTGGAGCCTGTTTCAGATTCTGTGTCTCACTCTCTCTCTGCCCCTCCCCTGTTCATGCTCTGTCTCTGTCTCAAAAATAACTAAACGTTAAAGAAAAAAAGAAAGAAGACCTCACATGCAATCTGACACCCAGGGAGGATCACCGTTAATATTTAGGGAGAGTATTTAGACTGCCTGGTTTACCACATAAGTGTAGTTTTTATATAAAAATGGGGTATGTTCTGACCTCCCCCCCCACCTTAGTAATAGAGCATGGCTGTTTTCCTGAATGGCTGTGTAGTGTTTTATTATAAAGCATTTTCTTGTCATCATTTAGTTAGCCAGCCCTTAAATATTGGGCATTTACTTGTTCTACAACTAAAGTGACTATAATTGTACTCACTAGGTATTTTCTTAGAACAGTGATTTTATTGGATATACATTTTTAAAGGGGTGGATGTCAAACATTTTAAAATGATTTTGACCAAAAACATCTAGCTGAAAATGAAGGCGAATATTTCTCTGATCTTGGAATGACGAGGGACTTCCTAAGCCTGAAAGTATTAGAAGCAATTGCAAAAAGATGTTAGATTTGACTTTAGAGAGATTAAAAAAAAAAAAAAAATCCTTTATTTCAAGTGACAGAGAGGAAAAAGCAGTCATTTATTTTTTTCTGGGGAAAATGTTTGCAACATGGCAAAGGGTTAATTAATGTCCTTAATTTGTTAAGGAGCTCTTACAAATGAATAAGAAAAAAAGGAAGCCTACTGAAAAAGTGGACAAAAGGCACTTTACAGTTCATAAGAGAACTATAGATACATAGATCAAAGAAATCAAGATTGAAACCAGATGTCATTCTTTGCATGTCAAATTTGCAAATGTTAAAAAAAAAAATCTAGGACTGGCAAATGAAGTTAACATACAGTTTTCTTCTCTTGTGCTTTCTTTGTTAGCTTGTCAGTTTTCCCAGAAGGAGTTGGGAAGGTTTCCCATTTCCTATTTCTTTACCAGGAAGGATAGGATATAACTGGCCTGTGAATTTTGTATGAGCCTGGCACCTTTTTCAAGCCTAGGTCTTTGCTTTTTTAATTTTGTCTATTCGTTTACTGTTATTCAGGCTTACAATTTTTTTTTTTCCTAAAAAAATTGTCCATTTCATTTAGATTTTGGGGTACATACATGTGCTTCCTTTGTTAAGTCCTTTAAAAAATACAAATTCCATGTAGAAGCATGAAGGGTATGTAGTATCTTGTGTTGGCCCTTGCTTTCAGAAGATACTCGCTGTCCTGTTCCACAGGTATTTTAATTTTCATTGAAGAGGTTTTTTTCTTTTTTGAATTAGGTAGGTAGGTATTTTGTCAGCTTTTTTGGCGTTTACTAAATTGACAAAATGATTTGGTTGCTTAGTTTCTGGCCTGTGAATGGTACTGGCCCCCAGGGCTATATCCTTCCTGCTTCTAAAGTATTAACATCCTTTTTTAAGGAAATGCTAAAATATAGAGATGACAGTTATACGAATATGGATGTTATTCCCCCTCCCCCAATTTTTTGGATTTTTTTTTTCTCTGTGAAATCAAAGCCTGAAAATCATAGCTTTTAGTACCTTTGCACGCCCCAATTAAGAGTGTAGAGAAGCCCTGTGAATGTTTTCTTGTGCGTTCACAGTGGCCTTTGTGGGGGACAGTCAGGTGGTGCGTCATTGAGCTCCCAAGTGACGTTTCCTCTGAGCTGCTCCCAGGGCCCCGGGCTTTGATCTCAGCCTTGTAACCTTGCGTGCAAAGGGCAGGTCTTCATGTCGAGTGTGGTGGCACACGAAGGGGAGGGGTGCTGGCTGGCACCAGGACAGAAGTTCAAGGATGTGCCCTGATAACTCAGTCTTGTTTCTGTTCGGCTCCTCCTGCTTAATTCCCCTTTCAAAAATATATTTGTATTTTTCCAATATTAAAACTTATGACCCAATTCTGTGTTTTGGTCTCTGATAGTCGTCTAGTGAAGTAGAAAGCCAGTCCTTCCAGACACTGGTTGTACTAATCAGCTTAAAAAATACTTTCCAAAAACAAATCTTCATGGGGTCATAGTACTTGCACTCGCCCTTCTATAATTTTTCTCTTGATTTCCAGCTAAAGTGATTTTGTTAATTGCAGCTTTGCCCTCATGGAAACTTTTTTTCTTACTTTTTTTTCTTTTATTTTTAGCGTTTTAAAGGATTTACAAAAGAAGCATACACGTGTTGGAAAATAATTCTAACTTGTCAGAATTGGATAAAGCAAATTTTGAAAGTCACACAGCCTCTTTTACCCCCTATACTTCAAGGCAGTTTGATCTTTATTCTTTCCAGCCCTTTCTTATGTCCACAAATATGTTCTGTATAATTACACTTTTAATAAAAATGGGATTATACTATACATATTGTGCAACTTGCATTTCTCAAAGGACAAAATATATAATTTCAGTTTAACCGAAAATAAGCTGTTCTTTTAAAGCTTTTCTTTTGTTACTTTTTTTTCTGTTATTTCCATTCTTTCTCTTGCCTAATCTTCATTGATGGAAGTTGCCTTTGTGCTTTCCTTCTGACTCTAAATTTTTAATAAACATAGCTTAAAATAGATTTGTGGTTATGAAGATTTTATTTTGGGCAATAAATTACCTTGTTTTTCCTCTTTGAATGCAAAATGTTTTAGCAAGAGAAAAATAACTTCTCCATTCATATTCTAATCAATTAAAATAAGTAGTAATTTTTTTGTTCCAAACAGCAAAAGACCAATGTTTAGTTTCTGAAATTAAAAAAATAGGATCACTGGAGGCTTATTGAAGGCTGGATGGTACAAGTCTGATGGCATTTGTGTTGCTTATCTACCTCTAGAAGATCAGTGATTGTGATGCTAACTTGCTCCAAAACAAACTGTGGAGTTGGAAGATTCACAACATTCAAAAAAAAAAAAAAAAATTGACTCACAGCTAACTTTTTCTCCCATCCAAGTACTAACCAGGCCCGACCCTGCTTAGCTTCTGAGATAAGACGAGATCCGCGCGTTCAGGGTGGTATGTCCGTAGACACAGCTAACTTTTCCTAACAAAAAGAACTTGTTGGTATCTGGCTAAACTGTCATCACCTGTGTGATATTAGTTTTAAGTTTGAGAGAGGGAGTCGGGGGAGGCAGAGAGAGGAAGTGGGAGAGAATCCCAAGCAAGCTCCACATTGTCAGCACAGAGCCTGATGTCAGGGCTCGAACTCATGAACCGTGAGATCATGAGCTGAAATCAAGAGTCGGACGCTCAGCCAACTCAGCCACCCAGTTACCCTTGTATTTTTCTTTATAATGGAGGGCCAGGCTGGTGACTGGTGCCTTGCCAGCTGTTTCAGAGATAGCTCCCCAGGTCAGGTTCTGGGTTCTTTTTTATTGTGATGCCTCTGCATAGGTACAAGAGTATAAAAAAACACATTCATTTAATAAACAAGAAAATGAATATCTGTGTACCTATTGATAACCCAGCCTAAAAAGTGGAATGTGACCCAGCTTTTTTATAAGCATCCTTCCGATGTATATTAATACATTTGTAAGACACTTTAAAAGAAGGTGATTTTTAAGAAATCAAATTGTCTCTTCTGTTTTCCCTATTAAAAACAGCATCAGCAGTTTATTCTAGTGGCGGCACTGAAAGCAATGTAGAGTTATAAAGGTGAGGGCTCCGTTGTCATGGGTGTAATGGGCTCTGACCCCTACTGTCATCTATCTTAGAAGCTCCAGGACCCAGACCAGGCCTTTCCCTTCTTGGGTTCTTACTTGTAAAGTGTGGACCCAGTAGTTCAGAGGGTGGTTATGAAGATAATTGCACAGGTATGATGTGTTAATCTTAAAAATAAAAGTTACTTTACGGGCAAAAATGGATATATTCTGGAATAACCAAGACTTGCAACTTTGGACATGCAAGCTATGCCCAGCAGATAAAGGAGGAAAAGGTTATTTTACAGAGAAACAAGAGGAAGGTGGGAGTTGTTTTGAAAAATCCATTGGAGAAAAGTGGGAATCCAGGGTCATAAGAGTTTGTCATTGTCTGAGTCCCAGGGGGGTGGTTAGGTTTTTTTTTTTTTATTTTTATGGGAGATGCAGTGTACATCTTTCCCTGTTGGGGTCTGTTAATGATGATTCTTTCCTGTTGAGATTCTTCTGTTGGGGGCTGTAATTGACAGTTCTTCCTGCAATTGACATTCAGTGGTACTGGCTCCCTTTCTAGCCTCCTGACTCCACTTTATGGAGTTTCCCTTTATAAATTTTCACATTTTCCCCCTTTTGATCATGATCTTTCTCCAAAAGCATTGCTGATCAAGAGTCTGATTTTTCTAATTCTTTTGTCCCTCAGTTCTAGGAAAGACCTTTCCTGGGTATAATGCCCCACACGGGGGGGAAATTATTTGGATTGGAAATCTGAGGTCACATTTGAGTAACAAGGATGAGGAGCAGGGAGAACAATCAGGTACCTCCTACTTCTAGTCCATATTTAGCACGATTGTAAGTGTTGGAGATCATCTCTTCTTGGGTACGTTGTTAGAAAAGTTTGACAGGCAGCAAGTATGGAATCAAAAGTAACGTGACAATTCCAAATTGTGTGGTGGTTCTAAAACAGGATCCTAGATCCGAAAGTAGCCAACTAAAAATATTCATTGGCACTCATTCCAGTTTAGGGGAGAAAAGATCCCCCTCCAGAGGCAAACCCAGAGTCCTGTATGCAGATGAGGAGTCACCCGTTGAGCAGTCATGAAAGCAGAATAGTGAGAACCTGAGAATTAACCGAGTACATTTGGGAAGATACAGTGCAGGTATAAGCATGAAGCAGCAGTTGGTGGGCTTTTTGCAAAACAACAAAACTTCAAAGACATTTTAAAACAGTATTGTTATCTCAAGAAAACTGTTCTAACCAAATGTGTCAATAGTACAGTAAAACTGAAATTCAGAAACCACGAATTTTGGAAAAGAATCCAGAGTCGGTTAACAATAGTCCAAATGAAAAAGAGAGACTTTGTATCCTGAGCCTTCTACCAGACCTGGCTTCTTGAGGAAGCTGTCTCCTCAGATGTTGTCTGCTTCAATACAGGGAAATCTTTACTTTCAGGTCATCAGATGGTGTGTAGGTCCACTCAGAGTTTGCTTTCTTTAGACGTGTCCATGAATCTAAGAGTCTATTCCCTGGAGTTTGGCAGCACAAGGGTTGGTTAGCAGTACGTAAGAGGGGCCTTTCCAGTGAAGTTGAAGAGACTCTTTCTGGAGGTGTCTTTTCTAATAGATAAAATCTCCAGTTGCAAGGTGTGATGCTTTTCTTTTCTTTTTTTAAAATTTTGATTATTATAAAGATTATAAATTTTTTTATATTATAAAAATTTATATTATAAAAATTATAAATAATTATTTATTTATTTATTTTGAGAGAGAATGTGAGCAGGGGAGGGGCAGAGAGGGAGGAAGAGAGGGAGAATCCCAAGCAGGCTCCCCACTGGCAGCACAGAGCCTGATGTGGGGATCTAACTCACAAACTGTGAGATCATCACCTGAGCTGAGACCAAGATTCGAATGCCTAACCGAGCCACCCAGGCATTAAGGTGTGATACTTGTCTTCATCTCTCAAGAGTGCATGGTGAAATTGCTCTATCAATCTTCTGGTTATTTTTAGTAGGAGCAGTTAGGCCTTTACAATATTGAAGTATATCTTTTTTGTGTGTGTGTTTATTTTTGAGAGAGAGAGAGAGAGAGAGAGAGAGAGAGAGAGACAGAGTGCGACAGAGGGAGGGAGGGAGACACAGAATCCGAAGCAGGATCCAGGCTCTGAGCTGACAGAGCTGACAGCTCAGAGCCAGACACAGGGCTTGAACTCACAAACTGTAAGATCATGACTTGAGCCAAAGTCGGACACTAAACTGACTGAGCCACCCAGGCGTCCCCGAAGTGTATCTTTATTAATTGTGGGTCAAAGGAGTCAGGGGCCAAGTGCATTGGACCTTCTCTGACTATCTCAAAGGGTAAAAGTCTGTGAGTTCCGAAGGGGTGAATCTGAGTTAAGAACGGCCAGTGGGAATGCTTTAGGCCAGATGATATGGGAGGTCTCTATAAATTTTGCTGATTGAGTCTTAATAGTGTCCTTAGTGCATTTGACCAACCTGAGGATTGAGAATGGTATCGCCCAGTGAGTATTGTAAAACTGGTGAAACCCTACGGACTTATTCAAGCACCTGGTGAAATGGGTTCCTTGAGGACTATGAAGTTAGAGAGGGCTTCTCCACATTGGTATAATTTTTTCTTTAATTTTTTTTTTTTTACATTTATTTATTTTTGAGAGACAGAGTGTGAGTGGGGGAGGGGCAGAGAGAGAAGACACAGAATCCGAAGCAGGCTCCAGGTGCTGAGCAAGCTGTCAGCACAGAGCCTGATGGAGGGCTTGAACCCACGGAACATGAGATCATGACCTGAGCCGAAGTCGGACACTGAACCGACTGAGCTACCTAGGTGTCCCGTTATAATTTTTTTCTAGCAAAATTTTATCTACACAAGTAGCAGTGGTCTGTCTACAAGAGAGCTTTGGTCCAGTGAGAAGACCTACAAACCATTACTAAAACGTACTTAAATCCATGAGATGGGGGTAGCTGTATGAAATACATTTACCAAAACTTGAATGGCCCCTTAGGTAATTTAAAATGAGCGGTGTGAGCACTTTTTTCTGCGTTGTGTTTTGGATGCATGGGACAAGTGGGGTAGACACTTTTTGTAGCTTTATTTCCCCACCAATATTGGTCCATGAATTCGGCCAGATTATTTGGTCTAACCCACAGTTCTTTTTATCAAACCAACAGTGATTAAGTTCCCAGTATTTTTCCTTTTCTGGAGCCAATTACTGGGCGTTTCTGGTCAGTTTTTCAAAATCTTCATTTGGGAGAATATCCCTTTGGACTATGACAGAGGTTTGGCTCTTGATTGCTTTGAGAGCAGTGCTTTGGTGGAAATGCCAGTGAGGTGGTTTCCTTTGGCCTCCAGAGAGTGGAGTCTAGAATGCTGAGGAACTTTAATAAAAGAGTATCTGGCCAAAGTGTGGCATTTGATAAAATTTGGACATAGGAACCATTTAAAATTTTATCCCCATTGGAGGTGAGAGCACCTCATTGTTGGGTACCATTCCAGAGTCCTGAGCTACCTCAAAGGTATATCAGCTATGGGTATAAATGTTTGTGGTTTTACCTTTGGCCAAGGTACAAGTATAGAGCTTGGCGTGTTGGGCTGAGATACCAAAAGGTAAAAGTGCTGCCTCGGTGGCTTCAAAAGGAGTCATTCCCAGCACAGGATTTGCCATTTTCATCCTTTAAGTAAGAACCATCGGGACACCATGAAAAATCTGCATCGGTTAGAGGAGGTTCCTATAAACAGTCACAGGGAGTCAAGAGGTGATCTGTCCGTCTGAAGCAGTTGTGAGTGGTCTCTGCCAGGGAGGAGGGAGAATAGCAGGGTTAAGGTTCTTGCAGTGAGGAGGAGTTATATGAGGAACAGTTAGGGGGATCTCCTGGGTGAGAGCAGTGGTGAGGATTTAGGGGGGCTTCTCTGTACGCGGCACAAGTGTGCTTAGAGGGAGGCCTGTGACCCTTCACGGGCCTTAACTAGAAGGGCAGTGGCAGGAATGGCCCTGAGGCAAGGAGGGAGATCCCTGGCCATGGGCTGCTCCAGTGCTTGGTTCTAAGACCCCAAGGGTCAGTGATGGTCCCCCATGTTTTTGGGCAAGTACTCCAAGGGCATTTTCTTCCTTCTCACAAACAATGAGAAAAGGGGAGTTGATAATTAGGATCTCTGAGGGCAAGAGGCTTTATTAGACTTTCCTTTATGAAGTCTCCGAAGCTAGGTCTTCTCATTCTTTCCAAATGACGCAGTCAGGTTTGTCAGTTTTTAGTAAAGCCTATAGAGCTTGAGCTGTAAGAGAGAAGTTTGGAATCCCAGTTTCGACAGTAGACAGCCAGTCCAAGAAAACTTTGTAATTGGCATTTAGTTGTAGGTTTTGGGAAGTTCAGGATGCCACGAAAGCTACCTGGATCTAAGTGTAGGCCTTGTTCTGAAATCAGGTGCCCTCAGATGAACTTTAGCTTGAGCAAACTGCAATTTTTCTTTAAAGACTTTGTCCTTTTAAGGCCAAAAGTTTTTTTTTTTTTTAATTTTTTTTTTCAACGTTTTTTATTTATTTTTGGGACAGAGAGAAACAGAGCATGAACGGGGGAGGGGCAGAGAGAGAGGGAGACACAGCATCGGAAACAGGCTCCAGGCTCTGAGACATCAGCCCAGAGCCCGACGCGGGGCTCGAACTCACGGACCACGAGATCGAGATCGTGACCTGGCTGAAGTCGGACGCTTAACCGACTGCGCCACCCAGGCGCCCCAAGGCCAAAAGTTTTAACAGGTGAATGCTGTCTCCTGTGAAGAGGTTTGAGAAAGGGAGCAGAGAAGCAAATCATCTACGTGTTGTAACCAACCAGAGCCTGCACAAGATTTTATATCTTCCAAATCAGCTTTTAAGGTTTGTAAAAAGTTAAGGAGGACTCTCTCTGTAACTCTGGAGCATTACTGTCCAGGTATAGTACTGTTCTTCCCAAATGAAAGCAAAAAGATCATGGTTATCCCTGTCAACTGGATAGTAAAAGTGCACTGTATAGAACAATTATAGTGAAAACTTTGCTTTCAGTGGGGATGGATGTCAGTGTGTGGGGGTTAGGAACAATGGGGTGCCAAGGGAGAGTGTTATTTATTGCTCTGAGGTCCTGGACTAACCTCCATCCTTAGCCACTGGGTCTTCTGACAGATAAAATGGGGGTATCACAGGGACTAGTGCAGGGGATAAAAAGGCCCTGAGTCTCTGGTCTCCTATTATGGGCTTGATGTCTTAAAGGGCTTTTTTACTTATAGGGTATTAGCTCTGGGGAGAGGTGTTGAAGGATCTGTTTGAATCTTGATGGGAGGTGCACTGTGAATTCTGCCAGTATCAGTTGGGGAATCTGCCCATAAAGAGGATGGTAGCTGATCTAATAGGGATAAATGATCAGTGTCCCCAGACTCTATTATAGTGCCATCAGGGATGTTGAAGGGTCAATTAATTCATGTGGTTGGTGGTTTTGATTCTATAATTATTTCTTTTTTCTGGGAGAAATTCTGGCATGATACTTTCCTAAGAAATCTTGGCCCAGTAAATGAATGGGGTAGAGAAACTTAAGGAGGTGAGGATGGGAATCTCAACAGGCCTAAACAAACAACAGGCCTAAACAAACTCTCCCATTCTCAGTCGGGAGAGTATTTTTTCCAAGCCAGTTAATGGGGAGAAGTGGGAAGAGCCCTTGTAGGTCCTCAGAGTCCCATCACTGGGAATTAGGAGGACAGTGGAAAGGCTGGCTAGAGGGCTGAAGGCTTCTGGAATGCTTATGTTTGTAACAGTCTTTTTTTTTTTTTTCTAGTGCCCTGGCCTTTTGCAGTGATAGCAGAAAGCCAGGGGGTTTTGTTCTATTTAGGGACCTTCATTTGCCAGAGTTGAAAACTGAGAATATTAGTGGTCTTTCTTTGAGGTGACTCCTCTAGCATGTGGGTGAGCTGGTTTGCCGAGCTAGCTAATTCTGGAGTGGGCACAGTTTCCCATTCCATGCTGGTCCTTTAACCAGAAGATCCTGGTTCAGCCTGTTAGTAAATGCAGTTAATGCTACCCATTTGGATTCAGCCTCTAAAGGAAGACCAGAATCTTTTTGAAAGATCATTTGGAGTTGATTATAATGGTCGTGAACAGGTTGATCGGGCTTTTTTGTGAAGCCTGAATTTTGTTCCAGTCAACAGTCTTAGGAAATCTACTGTAATTGCTCAATGGAGATTTCCATCGAGTGTTCTAGCATCTTGCCAAAAGTTAGGGTTAATTCTCTGAATCCATTAGGCTGTTCTTATGGGATTAGTTTCATCCCGTGTTAGGCCTGGTCCTCACCAACAAGCACATGGGCTGACTGATACAGATCTGAGAAGGCAGGGTGGTTAAGTTGGAGTAACTATGTTAAATTCTCCTGCAAACGTGGGTCCTGAGTCACTTTCGGAAACTCTTCAACTCTGGCTCGCAGTTTGGCCTTGGTCCAGGGAACATAAGAAGTTTGGGGTTTTTTCAGATCCAGAAGACTTAATTTTAAAGGAGCAGTTTTCTTAGATTCAGGAAAGAAGGGAGTGGGGAGAGGTTCAGAGAAAAAGTTAAGTGAAGGTGGGGACTGAACACAAGACAGCTGCTGTACATCCTGAGACCTAGAAGACAGGAAGGGAAGAAAGAGGCCTCAGGAGCCCTTTCTTTTGTTTGTCTCTGTTAGTCTAGAAATTGTATTTTGCAGAGAGGCAATTTTAGATTCCTTATAGCTTCAGAATTCCGAAGCTTCACAATCCCAAAGTAGGCATCCCATTCAGTTTTGACAATTTTAGAGCCATGGCTATCCAATTTACTTTTTTTTTTTTTTTTAATGTTTGTTTATTTTTGAGAAAGAGATACACACAGTGTGTGAGCAGGGGAGGGTCAGAGAGAGAGGGAGACACAATTAGAAGTAGGCTCCAGGCTCCGGGCTATCAGCACAGAGCCTGACACGGTGCTCAAACTCACAAACTGTGAGATCATGACCTGAGCCGAAGTCAGTCACTTAACTGACTGACTGAGCCACTCAGGCGGCGCTGTCCAATTTACTTTTGATGAAGAGTTAAGTTGGGAGAGATGGCGAGTTCCCTGCAATGGCCATTGGAGTTTTAAACTACTGTGTGCGTGAAGAGGAACTGACCAGGGTGCCGGAAGAGGGGTCACCCTCAAAACATCTTGATGACTGGGATCCTACTTCTTAGCAGTTTATTTTGGTTTGTCTGTCTTTTCTAGAGCAGGAAAGAAAGATTCCTAAACGGTATGATCAATCTGGTTCTAAAAGGAATCCGAGCAAAGGCCAGCTCTGTTCCGGTAGGCACAGCCCTGTTCGTGAGAAGTTGGGCCAAGGACTAGCAGTTTTATTAGGAATGGCCTAGTTCTTAAGAGGAGTCGGACCAAAGGCCAAATGAGTGTTCTTATAAAGGACCAAGCCTTAAAACAGATTCTGAATAATTCCTGGAGAGCTTAAAACACAAGAGTGGAGCTCAAAATCCAGAAGAAGAATTTTAGGGTGGGCAAGAAAGCAGTGAGCTCTGTGGGTATGGGTACATAGTTGCTCACTAGCCTTGGATTTGTTGGTGGTCTTCTGGATCCCACCAAATAATGTTAACCTTAAAAACAAGTTATTTTAGGGGCACCTGTGTGGCTCGGTCGGTTAAGCATCCGACTGTTGATCTCAATTCAGGTCATTATCTCACGGTTCGTGGGTTCAAGCCCTGTGTTGGGCTCTGCGCTGACAGCCTTGGGATTCTCTCCTTCTCTGTCTTCCCCTCCCCTGCTTTCTCTCTCTCTAAATATAAATAAATTTAAAAATAAATCTTAAAGTTATTTTACCAACAAAAATGGGTTTATTTGGGAGTAACCAAGAATTACAACTCCTGGGCATTAAGCTGTAACAAAGCCATAGGCAAGTCCAACAAAGAAGAAGGTTATCTTACGGAGAAGGAGAAAATTGGGAGGGGTTGTTTTGAACAAAGCCCATTGGAGGAGAATACTAATTCAGGCTAATGGCTTGCCATTGGCTGAGTTGCAAGGGTAGCCAGTTTCTTGTAGAGCTGCAGTCTATATCTTTCTCTGTCGAGGCCTGTCATTGATGATTCTTTCCTGTAGAGATTGTTCTGTTGGGGTCTGTGATGACAATTTTCTGTAATTGACCGATTGGTAGTGGCTTCCCTCTTCTAGCTTCCCTTAGTCTCTTCCCCACTCCACTTTAGTGGGGCTTCCCTTTATTAATTTTAAGAAGTGTGTAGTACAGTGCTTGGCACATATTGAATACTAGAGAAGTTTTTTTGTCTTTTTTTTTTGGAAATTGAGATCTTATTCTAGGGAATATGGAGTTTAAAAGGAAAAAACCCCAACTAAGTACAAAATTGCTTTTTCCAGATACTCTAAAATACCATCTCCCAACACATTTTGTGCAAATGGAGAGCCAATTTTGAAGGGATTGAAGGTGCAGCTTGTGCTTCTGCCTGGGGATGGGCTGGGGACTCCTAGATGCTCCTTAAGAATGAGGGAGCAACAGAGCAAGTTCTAGGATTGGGCAGAGCTGAATGAGAAGTAGATTCCATTCATGCAGAGTGCCTCCTGCTAGGTTTATTATTACTCTGTTTTTATTGATCATCTGTTTTTCTCTAGCTAGGTCTTGACTCTGACAACCGGGATCCTCCTGTGGTTTTGAGCTTGGACTTCAGCACCGGGAAATGTAGCTCAGCGGCTTGTAACGGAAAGCATATGGACAGGTTCACGTCACGGCATTTAGGTGCGTCTGAAACCTAATCTTTTTCGTTCTGCATTTCATGATGCAGTTGTGCTGACAGCCCTTTAGTGTTAGAATTCATTTGTGCTTGACCTCGCCCTTTGTACATGTCACCAAAGGTCTAAATGCAATCCTGGGAATAATTAATTGTTTGGTTAATGCTAATGATAAGGTAATGGGCTGTTGTAGGCCAAATTCCTTGTTAAGTAGATTAAAGTAGAAAATAGGCAAAGTCTTGCCATGTACAGGTAATGAAGTAAGTATTTTCTTTTTCCTTTACATGCTTTTGGCTTTTTTAAATCAGCAAACTTTTGAATACTTATTGCCTTTGAGGCTCCATGTCTGGGTCACAGGTCTGAACCCCGGGGGTAAAGAGATTGAAGACCTGTTCCTTCTTTTTCAAGCATTCTTCAATTTAAGTAGTGAGACTAAATAAGCACATTTACACTGCATTTCCTCCCATGCTCTCCTGTCCCAAGGCTTGATGGGTATTTTGGTTATTTAAAATTTTTTGCTATTGCAAACAATATTGCAGTGAAATTTCTTGCACCTATTTCAGGGACAATACCCATAAGTAAATTTTTAACAGTAAAATTGTTGAGTACAGTGCTTACGAATTTTTACTTTTTTAATTTTGACAAATTGTCCCATAGGGAAGCTACAAGAATTTATACTCCTAATAAACATTCTTGCAAACAGGTTGTCTTGTCAAAACTAAATGTATTCAGTATGGTGGGTATAGAAAGTTATGTCAGTGGTACTTTTATTTACTATTAATTTACAAACAGTGACATTCAGTATTTAGGTATACATTTATAAGAGCTTTTATAAATGCTGAAAGGGTATCATTTCTTTTTTAAAAACATTTATTTTCATTTTCTAATAGAAAGTCCATACTTGCTCTTAAAAAAAAAAGGGAAATTCCAAGAATTTAGGAAGAGCCTTGGTCTCACCACCTAATGACACCACCGTGAACATTTGTGGATTTCTTCCACTTTTTGTTTTCTATGTGAAGTTGTTTGTTTGTTTTTTTTCTTTTTTTCTTTTTTTAATGTTTATTTTTGAGAGAGAGAGAGAGAGAGAGAGAGAGAGAGAACAAGCGGGGAGGGGCAGAGAGAGAGGGAGACACAGAATCCAAAGCAGGCTCCAGGCTCTGAGCCATCAGCACAGAGCCTGACTTGGGGCTCGAATTCACAAACTGTGAGATCATGACCTGAGCTGAAGTCGGATGCTTAACCAGCTGAGCCACTCAGGCGCCCCAAGTTTTTTTCTTAAGCTGTCATCAAATTGTATGTAATACGTTTTTTTTTTTTTTTGATTTATATTTATTTAAATCCAAGTTAGTTAACATATAGTGTAATAATGGTTTCAGGAATAGAATTTAGTGATTTGTCACTTACATATAACACCCAGTGCTCATCCCAGCAAGTGCCCTCCTTAAGGCCCATTGCCCGTTTAGCCCATCCCCCTCACCTAACACCCCTCCAGTAACCCTCAGTTTGTTGTCTGTATTTAAGAATCTCTTAGGGTTAGCCTCCCTCTCTGTTCTTATCTTATGTTTCCTTCCCTTCCCCTATGTTCATCTGTTTTGTTTCTTAAATTCCACATATGAATGAAATCATATGATGTTTGCCTTTCTCTGACTGACTTGTTTTGCTTAGCGTAATACACTCTAGTTCCATCGGCATTGTTGCAAATGGCAAGATTTCATTCTTTTTTATCACCAAGTAGTATTCTATTGTATATATATACCACATTTTCTTTATCCATTTGTCAGTTGATGGGCATTGGGGCTCTTTCCATAGTTTGGCTATTGTTGATAGTGCTGCTATAAACATTGGGGTGCATGTGCCCGTTCAAATCAGTGTTTTTGTATCCTTTGGATAAATACCTAGTAGTGCAATTGCTGGGTTGTAGGCTAGTTTTATTTTTAATTTTTTGAGGAACCTCCTTACTGTTTTCCAGAGTGGCTGCACCAGTTTGCATTGCCAACAGTGCAAGAGGGTTCCCTTTTCTCCACATCCTTGTCAACACCTGTTGTTTCCTGAGTTGTTCATGTTAGCCATTCTGACAGGTGTGAGGTGGTATCTCATCGTGGTTTTAATTTGTATCTCCCTGATGATCAGTGATGTTGAGCATCTTCTCATGTGTCTGTTAGCCATCTGGATGTCTTCTTTGAAAAAAGTGTCTGTTCATGTTTTTTGCCCATTTCTTCACTAAATTATTTGTATTTTGGGTGTTGAGTTTGGTAAGTTCTTTTTAGATTTTGGATAGTAACCCTTTATCCTATATGTCATTTGCAAATGTCTTCTCCCATTCAGTAGGTTGCCTTCTAATTTTGTTGATTGTTTCCTTTGCTGTGCAGAAGGCTTTTATCTTTAATTTTTTTTCCACATTATTTTTGAGAGAGAGAGAAAGAGCAAGCGTGAGTAGGGGAGGGGCAGAGAGAGACAAAGAATCCAAAGCAGCTCCAGGCTTTGAGCTGTCAGTACAGATCCTGAGGCGGGGCTCAAACCCACAAGCTGTGAGATCATGAACTGAGCCAGAGTTGGACGCTGAACCGACTGACCCACCCAGGCGCCTCCAGAAGCCTTTTATCTTGAAGTGCCAGTAGTTCATTATTGCTTTTGTTCTCTTGCCTCTGGAGACATGTGTAGTAAGAAATTGCTGCGGCCAAGGTCGAAGAGATTGTTGCCTGTTTTCTCCTCTAGAGTTTTGATGGTTTCCTGTCTTACATTTAGGTCTTTCATCCATTTTGAATTTATTTTTGTGTATGGTTAAGAAAGTGGTCCAGTTTCATTCTTCTGCATGGTGCCATCCAGTTTTCTCAGCACCATTTGCTGAAGAGATTGTCTTTTTTCCATTGGATACTCTTTCCTGCTTTGTTGAAGATTGGTTGGTTATATATTTGTGGGTTAATTTCTGGGTTTTCTCTTCTGTTCCATTGGTCTTTTTTTTTTTTTAATAATTTTTTAAAAGTTTATATGTTTTGAGAGACAGCATGAGTGAGGAGGCAGCAAGAGAGAGGAAGACAGAGAATCCCAAGCAGGTTCTGCACTGTCAGTGCAGAGCCCAATGTGGGGCTTGAACCCATGAAACTGTGAGATCATGACCTGAGCTGAACCCAAGAGTCAGACACTGAACCAGCTGAGCCACTCAGGTGTCCCTCTACATGTCTGGTTTTGTGGCAGTACCATACTGTCTTGATGATTACAGCTTTTATAGCTTGAAGTCTGGAATTGTGATGCCTCTAGTTTTGGTTTTCGTTTTCAACATTATTTTGGCTCTTTGGGGCCTTTTTATAATACTTTCTTAAAAGTAATATTTATTACCACGAGGGAGGTGAGGTGAATATCTCTGGGAATACCTGCCGAATACATGGTCTCCCAGCTCTCAGAGTTTCTGTTAACCATCTTTATATTTCAATTCACACATCTCTTTCTCTGCTCTGTGCACAGAGCTTTTTTCTCAAATCTCTCGTCTTTGGTGGGCACTTGTCAGATGTACATGCCACCCCCAGCTCAAATTTAGCATGTCCAGACCTCGTTCGTTACTTGCCTTGTCGAGCCCATTTCCTTACTTATTTAAAGGAGACAGACAATCTTGTTCTTTTTCTAGAGGTCCTCTTTGACACCCGATCTTTGATTTTTTTTTTTTCTCTTTTAAATCACTCACTCTATCCGTCCCTTTTTGTCATCCCTTTTGTCACCCCAGTTGCCAAGATCCTTATACTTGGATTAACACAGTAGCTTCTTGACCTTCCATCTTGAGATTTTTCCAGTGGTGGACTCTCTCTCCTCACCTGCCCAGAAAACTGATGTCTCATTAAAGCCATGTTGCATTTACGTTGGACTTTTGAGACTCCTTTGACCCTGCAAGTTGTTTTCGTCCTCCACCTCCCATTGTGAGCTGTGGTTAAGCTGTTTTCATGGCCTTGAGACTTGCAGTACTCCTGCCTGCCTTGGTCTCCAAGGTGGCCTTCTACTCAGGACTTTCCTGCTGACCCCAAATCCCATTTCCACAAATTCATTTCTGACCATTTCAGGCTCTATTGAGCTGTTTTCTCCGAGTGCTCATGCACAGTTTGGGAAGTATCTATCATGTCTCTGTGATTGACTCGTTGTCCCAATCTGTCCACTGAGATGGCAGATGGCTTCACATATAATCCATTTCCATCTCAGTGCTGAGACTTTTGGCAGTTCAGGAAACTAGCCAAATGGTTGATTTATCCTTTTCTTTTTCAGTACAGATCCTAAATATTCAGTTTACTAAACTGAGAAAAGAGAAGGTTTGCTAGTTAGTACCTTTCATCTTTGTTCTCAAGAGCATACACTTGTCTGGGCATTCATAGCCAAGAACACCAGCTCTGCCCAGCGCCTGGAGCCTGCAGACCCCATACCCAGTTCTGCTTCAGGCACGTTTTAGAAGTTGATTCTCAGATGTGGAAGGACTCGGATAGAAACTGGATTAAAAACTTTCAGCCGTGAGGAGAAATCTCTGTTTTATTAGTGGGTGATTTCTGAGAGTCTCTGTCTGGTAATTTTGGTTTACAGACTGTGTGCTATTGACGTCAATGTCCCACTTTCTCGTAACTAAACATGTTATATAAAATGCTGCATTGTTTATAGTTTGATCGGTAGCAACAAGAGAATTAAATATTTACTGGGAAAAGTGGGTACTTTCAAAAACCTATGTAAACACTGATGATGATCACAGAGCTTGCATAAGAAGGTAAGGAAGGAAGATGGTTTCTATGAAACCGTTACTATGAAGGGGTTCCAAGCATATTAGAACAGCTCTGGCCTTTTCAGTGGGCTTTGTTTTAAAATCAATGTGTTAGTGTTGGATTACTACCAGCTGTTGATAAATTGCCTAAGTCCTTTGCTGCCTTTCTGTTTGGTATGGAAAAATCTCATCAATAACTTTGTCCCATTCCTTTTAATGATAATTTTTTTTCATACATGTATTTTATTATAGTTTTGCCGTACAAAACTAGAACTTGGCAATTCAATAGTTACAAAGCCCCTCTGGATTTGAGCCCCATGGATAGACCCTGTTAGCTTTATTTAGGTTTCTTGTGCTGGTTCTGAGCTTCTAGGGGAGAGCCCCCAGGTCCCCTTATGACCTTTTAGCTCCTGCTTGTTGTTAGCATGTGGATTTCTGCTTTCACCTTTCTCACATCTGGCTCCCTCCCTCCTTCTGGTGCTGTGAGTGTGAGAAATTAGGTTATGGCACCTGCTCCCCTCCATCAGAAGGCAGGCTACAGAACTGGTGGTAGAGCATAGTACTACAGTGTTCTGATGTTTGGGCTAAGATACGTGGCCTTGCCTGTGTTGTGTGCATGTGTGCTTGTAAAATCAGTATCACAACATACTCTCTGGATGGAAGTCTGATTATGATTACCATGGTTGTGTACTCTGCAGTAACTTTTTTCTCTTTTCCTGGTATCCACTTTCTTTAGACCAGTACTGTTCGATACAATTATAATGGGAGTCCCCCATATGTGATTTTTCTAGTAGCTCTAGTAAACAAAGTAAAAAGATATAGGTAATATTAATTTTAGTAATAGGTTTTATAACCGAATATATTAAAAAATTATCGTTTCACGTAATATAAAATTATTAGTAAGATGTGCTTTTTTTCCCCATAGTAAGTCTTTGGAGTTTGATGTGTATTTTATACTTAACAGCACATCTCAGTTGGGCAGACCACGGTTCAAGTGCTTAGTAGTCCCATGGGGCTGGTGCCCTTGGGTTGGGTGGCTCAAGGCCCACATTGTTTTTAAGTACATTAAGTAGTGTTTTCAACTTTTAAGCTTTTGGATTTTTGGGTATTTCATAACATAAGCCACTTGTATTCATGGGCTGTGTAATACCATATACTCATCATCAAACGATGCTTTTTTCAGCTTCCCTTTCTCATTTTTTTCCCTGTCAAATTGAGAGGTTTCCCATTGCCTGGAAAATGGTTCTGAACCGGTTCAATTAATTTGCTTGATAAGGCAGTATTTTCTAGATGTTATTTCATTTATTCCCTGGCTTGAGAAGAAAAAAAAATTTTTTTTAATGTATTTAAAATTTACATACATGTATACAGATTTTTTAAACTAGTTTTCTCTTTTACCTAAGAATCACAAATGTTTTATAGCTTATGATTTTAGATATAATATTAGCTTATGATTTTAATAAGTTAATGTTTATGTTTATATACATAAAAATATTAAATATAAATTTTGCATTATATATAAATGTAATTTTAGGTTATAATACATTGAAGTTTAGGGTCCAATGAATAGTTCTCATTTCTTTAAATTTTTAAATTTTTTAAGTTTATTTCTTTCTTTATTTTGAGAGAGAGAGAGCATGAGCAGGAGAGGGGCAGAGAGAATTTCTGCACTCACAGTGAGGAGCCCCCATGTGGGGCTTGAACCCACCAACTGTGAGATCATGACCTGAGTGGAAATCAAGAGTTGGATGCTCAACAGACTGAGCCACCCTGGCATCCCTCTTCTTCTTTTTTTTTAATTAACTTTTTAATTTTAATTCCAGTGTAGTTACCATATAGTGTTAGATTAGTTTCAGGTGTATAGCATAGTGGTTCAATAATTCTGTTCATTACTCAGTGCTCCCCTTTTTTAGGGTCCAGTTGAATATTTCTCATTTTTTTTTTTTATTTTTTTTTTCAACATTTATTTATTTTTTGGGACAGAGAGAGAGCATGAACGGGGGAGGGGCAGAGAGAGAGAGGGAGACACAGAATCAGAAACAGGTTCCAGGCTCTGAGCCATCAGCCCAGAGCCCGACGCGGGGCTCGAACTCACAGACCGCGAGATCGTGACCTGGCTGAAGTTGGACGCTTAACCGACTGCGCCACCCAGGCACCCCTTCTCATTTCTTTTTTTTTTTTTTTTAATTTTTTTTTTTTCAACGTTTATTTATTTTTGGGACAGAGAGAGACAGAGCATGAACAGAGGAGGGGCAGAGAGAGAGGGAGACACAGAATCGGAAACAGGCTCCAGGCTCTGAGCCATCAGCCCAGAGCCTGATGCGGGGCTCGAACTCACGGACCGAGAGATCGTGACCTGACTGAAGTCGGACGCTTAACCGACTGTGCCACCCAGGCGCCCCTCATTTCTTTTAAAATGAAGAATTTTACCTAGAAACATGTGAAGAAGTGCAGTACAGTACTGTCTTTAGATGACAACAGCCTTTGGAAGTAGCTGAAGAGAACACAGGGCTGTGAGGAAATACAGGAAAATCGGGAGTCCTCCACTCTGAAAGTTTGCAGAACGTTGGAGTGCCTCCCTTCTGACCACACCTTTTGGTTTCTTTAGTTACTCAGCTGCTGTCAATAAGTCCTTGGAAATGAGGGGCTAAGCATCTCGTTACAAGGATTTGAGTGCCTTAATTTCACCTAGTTTGTCTTGCCTGCGTATTTATTTTAGTACTGTCCTTAGGCAGTGATTTAAGGTTTAAAAATGAAAATAGGGGTTCCTGGCTGGCTTCGTCGATAGAGCATACGATTCTTGATCTTGGGGTTGTTGAGTTCGATCACCACGTTAACTGTAGAGATTACTTTAAAAAACGAAATCTTTAAAATGATACACTGTAGAAAAAGCAAAAATCAAAAAAGAGCAAAAAGTCATCCTGTCATCTGGAGGTAATCACAAAATCACCAGACACTGGTGTTTTTCCTGTTTTCCATGTGTGTATGTACACACTGTAATGGAAGTGTTCAGTGTGTTTTGTAACCCGCCTTTTCCTCCTTTCAGGGACACGCTCAACACATTATCTTTCATGTCAGTGGGTACTTCTGTTACCAAAATTTTAAGTCCCCACAATATTCTAAGAATGTATCCATAATTTAACCAACCAGTTTAGACATTAGTATTTTCCCCTCCAGTTCTGGATTGTTCTGTGTACTCTTTTAGGTGAACGTTCTCATAATGAAAAATTGAGCCTATTTTAATTATTTTGTTAAATTCCTTATGAATAGAATTATTGGGTCAAAGGCTGTGTGTATTTTTAGAGCTTTTGATGTTGTTAAATGACCATCTAGAAATGTTAAGCCAATTATTATTCCCACCAGCAGTTAATGCAAGTGCCTGCCTATTGAAGGGATGTTAAGCAATTATTCAGTAGTGTTAAGATTTTTTGAATGATTTACAAGCAGTAGATTCTGATTTCATGTATGCTCTTTTATATTTCCATATTTTTTATAAGAAAGCTTATACATGATTATATTCCTGTCAGCAATACAGTGAGAATCACATTAAATGAAAAAATAAAAAGCAAATTTTGACAGTATTTGGAATTCTTACAGCCAAGCAGACTACTTTAAAAAAAATTTTATTTTATTTACGTTTTTAGTTTTTTTTTTTTTTTTTTTTTTGAGAGGGTGAGAGTGAGTGGAGGAGGGACAGAGGGAAGGAGTGGGGGGAGAGAATCCCAAGCAGGATGCGCACTGTTAGCACAGAGCCTGTTGGGGGGCTCAGACTCACACACCATGAGATCATGACCTGAGCTGAAATCAAGAGTTAGACTCTTAAGTGACTGAGCCGCCCAGGTGCCCCCAAGCAGACTATTTTTAAGCGTGTATGGTTAAGGTGTTCTGAAGCCCAGTTTACCAGAGAACCAGAAGCCTTCCTGACTCGGTGGCTCTCTGGATAAATTTTAGATGTACACTTTATTCTCTGAAATTGTATTTTTTGTTAGCCAAAGCTTAGGAACCAAGTAGATTAAGAAAAATGTGGATTTCTCATTGAGTGAGCCCAAGAAGAGCGTACATTTGAACGACGAGGGATACTTGGTATGAATTGTGGTTGTTGCTTTGGAGGGGATGGCAAAGCAAAGTGTGTGATTTGATTTTGATTTTGAGGTGTCTGGGAAGGATTTTCTGAGGAATTGGTGATTTTACCAGAGATCTCAAATGTGAATAGGAATTCCCTGGATGTGCCCTCCTTCCAGATGGAGAGAACAGTGGACGGTGACCTCCAGCCTTCATCTTTACAAAGCCTGCCATTTTCAAGGCCACACCAGTCTGTTGCCCCGCCCTCCCCTTACCTTTGCGCCTCCGTCTACCAACTTCTTAACCATTCCTAATGTTCCTTGAGAATGTTGCCTCCTGGCTTGCTCCTTTTCTTTCTGCTGTGTCTTCTAACATTGTCTCTGTGTTGTTGGCTCCTCCCGCCTCCAATCCAAACCTCACCCTCCCTTCACAGGATCTTTTTTGGAACTTTTATTTCCAGTTACTTCCACTTTCCTGGGCCTTGTTCTCTCCCAGATGACACGTTTGGAATCTTGAGCTCGAGAGCGTCTTCTCTGCACACATCCTGTCCTTCCCTAGGTCTCTTTCATTCTCATCTCCTAGTTCTTGATCCTCAGGCACTCCGGTGCTCTCTGGCTTCCACTTCCCTTCCTCACCCTTTTTACCTGCTGCGGACTCCTCAGGGAGTCATGTGACTGTCCTCTTGCTGACATCTTGGTTTCCTCACTGAATTGTCTGGGTGACTTCCCAGCCTTCCTCAGTGGCACAGTCCTGCTGTTGTAACTTCTCTGTGTTGTTGTTTTGTTTTGTTTTGTTTTGTTTTGTTTTGTTTTGTTTTGTTTGTCCGTCATGCTCTGCTGGAGAGAAACCAGGTATCAGAGTGACTTTTTCTATCACCCATGTCCAAGTTCTGGGCTCAGCCAGACCCTTGACTTTGTTGTTGTTGTTGTTCCTTATGTCATCTGTTCACTCCTCTAGTTTCATCCTCCACCTGTCCTCTCCACCATGACTTCTGCTTCTTAGTTCATTAAGAAGTTCTCAGATAAATGATCCCCTCAGCTTCCTGCCCTCCTACCTCCTCGAGTATTGAGAAATAGTAACTATCTGAATACATCTCTGCCCACTTTATTCCATTTCCAGAGGAAATGAGGCAATCCCACTGATCGTCTGTGTGGAGCTGTTGTAACAGATTCTAAGTTTTCCTGCTGTGGTCACAGGAGAACTGCTTCCTGTTCCCTGGTTTATGGAGATAGGTTTGTGTTTTCACAGGAGGTAGGGTCTTAGAAGTGGCGTGACCCTTGGAGAGGAGCAGGTTAAATGACCTCTTGAGATGATGGAGCTCAAATGTGGCCCAGTCAGGAGTCTGGAATCTCCATTGCCTCTTCAGTGGCCTTGCCTCATTGTAAATGAAAATCCCCCTAAGGGGGAGGTGGGATTGGAGGTGATGAGGACATCAGATGTGTTTGTAATTAAAGAAAAATAGATAATGGATATACATGGAACAAAATTTAAGAGGTCCTGAGGACAGTGAAGGCAATTAAGTCTCCCTCCTTGTCTGATTGCCTCTCCCTTCTCAGCAGGCAACTACTTGTACCAGTTTTTATGCATCTGTTTTGTGTATCCTTTAAGAGTCTGCTTTTTAATTGTGAAATTTCAAATGTAAAAAAAATCAAAGAATGAACACTCATATGCCAGATACTCAGATTTAATAAATCTAAACATGCTGTTTTTGCCTTAGGCCTTCCTTCCTTTCTTCCTTCCTTTTAAAGAAAATAAAACATTTTAGATACTCTGTATTCTTTACTAGTGTCCTCTCCTTCCCTTCTCTCCCAGAGGTAACCCTGCATCGATATTTTCACTTTTGAATTACATGTTTATATACCCATAAACCCACATCACATACACTATTGACTACATGATTTAAAACCTTAAGTAAGCGATTTCATGTGATACGTGTTCTGTAGTCTGCTCATTCAGGAATGTTTTCAAGGCATGCTGACCTGAGTAGCTAGATAGAGTTCATTTGAACTGCTCTTTTTAAATTCTGTTTAAGTAGCAGAACTTAACTTTTATATTCTGTTGATGTATTGGTTATGTACTGTTAAAAACAGGGTCAAGATGCTGAGAAGTGACATTGCCGGATCATAGTGCACACACCTCTTCAACCTTCTAGCTGCCACCAAATTGTTTTGCCTAGTGTTTGAACCAATTTACATTTCTGGCAAGGGAGTGGGAAAATTCCTGTTTATCCACAGTCTTCCCAACAGTTGGTATTATTAAACTCTTTTGTACTGGCCTTATCTGATGGGTGTGGGATGACCTCTCATTAGCAGCGATATGCCACATTGGTTTATCCATTCACTGGCTAAAGGTGAATGATTCCAGGTTTGGGCTATCATAAATAAAGCCATCATAAACATTTATGTGCACGTTTTGGATCGAGCAGAAGTTTACATTTACGTAATGAACAGGAGTAACATTACTGGGTCATAGGGTAAATGTGTCTTTTAACCTTATAAGGAATGGCCAAACTTTTTCCAAAGTGGTTGTGCCATTTTATGTACTGACCAGGACAGTATGGGAGTCCCAAATGCTCTGTGTCCTGATCAGAACTTGGTGTATCGTCTCAGCAGTTTTCATGTTTGTTTTCTCCGTTCTGATAAGTATGTCCTATATTTTTTTTAACCCAAATAATTAAATTGTAAAAACTGGCTATTTTAAAATGACTTAAAGTAATTGATTTTTGCCCTTCTTGCTCTTTGACACCCCCCCCCCCCCCCATTCAAAATCCGAGCGTTGTGTTAGGAGAACCCAACAGTGATAAGAGGTGGTAGGGTGTAGTGGAGCATTTGCAGGCTGCTGATAGGAAATTTGGTCAGGGTAGTTTTCTTGCTGCTTTCAGCAAAGTTCTCTTAAGTTATGGACTCTTTGATTTACCGGCTGGACTTTTTAGTTTTATTTCTGGAAAATATGTATTAAAACTTTACAGTGAAGAGCGTGGAGTCCCTATTTTAATGACCTCACCCACCTACTTGTGATTTTTTCCCTCTCTCCAGGCCTTGAATAAGATTTGAGAATGCTTGTTCCATTATGAAAAACAGAAGTGCAGAAACCACAGAGGTAGGTAACACCCTTCTTTTATAGAGCAAAACACGTGAGGCCCACTAGTTAATGACTCTCCTGCACATACGCCACTGTGCTTAGTCTGCAGTGTGGGCTTCTGGACTCCCAGTGAAGTGCTTTCTCCCGCTAATCCTTGTGTTCTGCATGGTGCTGACTAGGCTGTGCTGTGGTGTGAATCTTGGGTTTGGAGGATGCAGTCTTTATAATGGATTTACTTTGAGAGCCGGAGAAACTTGATTTTACTTTCAGTGCTGGAGTTCTGGCATGTGCTGTCAGTACACATTCTGAGTCATGCTTTGAGACCATGAACAAGTAGCCTTTAAATGTCAGAGAAGCCAAGCCCGTTTATTGAAGTCTTTGATAGTCAAGGTGAACAGTCAATTTACTCATCTCATCCAGATGTTTACCCTTGATCATGAAGCTACCGTTTGAAGGAAAATAACATTCATCTGGGTTTGAAATGTGTACTGATCCATTTCCTTTTGAAAATTTAGTAACTGGGGTTAATTCTAAAATGTGTTGTTTTGCCACATTGCGTCTGTGCCTACATTTTTTTTTTTTTAAAGAGTATAGTTTTGGTAATTCTAATATAACCACATATGAAATGGAAGCTTTTTTTCTGTCACGTAACCCGGCTCCTTTTTTCTTATTGCTTCACCGTTGTTAGCATACTGACTTAGTAACATGGCTCAAGATGGTTCTTGCAGCTAGCGGGAAGGAGAGGACGTACTTCCATGCACATCCCATTGGCCAGAACATAGTCATGTGGTCACATCTAGCTGCAGGGGAAGCCGGGAGATGTTGCCTGAATTTTGTTGGTTGTGTCCCCAGCTTAAAATCAAGGGGTTTTGTAATAATAAATTGAGAGAGGACTGCTGTTGGAGACACCTGGTGGTCTCTGACACTTCTGATGAAATACAGACATTGCACATAGAGCAACGCATAGTTGGAAGTCAGTTGTATATAAAGTGTTTTTTAATTCTGTTTAGCTTTCTGTATGTTTGAAATTTTCCGGAAGTTTATTGAGGCCGTTTTGTATTTTCCAATTTACTTTACCAAGTGCCAGTTGAATGTTGTAACACTAGGGGGTGCTGTAAGTCAGCGCCTTTGCTCTTCGTGTTTCCAGAATTATTTCCCCACCCCAAGTTGGCTCATTACAGAATCAGAGTAGTTTCTGTCCAGTTGATAATCCTAAACTTTCTCTGTTGTTTTACTCCATTTTTCAACATTAAAATGTCAGTATATAACATTTATTTGGAAAAGCAGAAATAACCACCCAGATATAAGGATGTTTTCTCAAAACAGTTCAGATTTTGTCCCTAAAAGGAAAACATAAACCAGAGATTACATTAATCAAATATTTTCAAATGCATAATGATTTCTGAAGAGTTCAACATTTTTTTCAGTATTTGTTTTAAGGTTAGCCTTTTAGTTGCTTTGCATATTTTTTTGGTCCTAGATTTACTACACTTCCAGGCACTAAGATTTCAACTGCTTCTGATTTGTCCCTTAATAATGGGAGGGACATAAAACTTAGAAAATCAGGGGAATGTAAAGAAGAAATACTCAGAATCCTGCTTTACAGAAATGACTAAAGTAATCGGTGTATTGCCACCTCCTTTGCTATAAGTATACTTGTGTGTGCATGTATACGATACTTTACAAGGTGAGCAAATCATGAGTTAATGCTAGTGTTTGGCATGTTTTTTCTGTGTTCATTTTTTAAACCAATTTTATTTTTTATTTTTATTTTGAGAGGGGGGAGAGGGAGCGCGTGCGCAGAAACAGAGAAGGGTCAGGGAGAGAGAGAGTCTTTAAGTAGGCTCCTTGCTTTCAGTGCAGAGCCTGACATGGGGCTCAGTCTCACAAACCATGAGATCATGACCTGAGCCAACATCCAGAGTCAGATGCTTAGCTTAACCTACTGAGCCACCCAGGAGCCCATTCTGTGTTTATTTTGTAATGACCTACCTTTCTGAAGTATTTTATTCTAAGTTTTTAAACTCATTTTCTGAGTTAGACTCATTACCTGTAAATCATTACTTTGTCTTTCCATTTCTAGTATTAGAACTTTTTTTTTTTAAGTTTATTATTATGAGAGAGTGCACAAGAGCACAAGAGTTGGGAGAGGGCAGAGGGGGAGAGAGAGAATCCCAAGCAGGCTCCATGCTGTCAGCCAGAGCCCAACTGGGGAGGGGGAGTTCCATCTCACAAACTGTGAGATTGTGACCTGAGCCAAACTCAAGAGTAGGACACTTAACCTACTGAGCCACCCCGGCGCCTCTCCAGTGTTAGAACTTTTAAAACCTTTTTTCATATTGTAGGAATTAGGACAGCCTTCTATAGTGGAGGCTATCAGACTCCATCTGTTTCTGGCTTTAATGGGTACCACTTGGGGTTTTTCGGAGTGAGTATCACTGGCTCTCGGCATGAGATAGGGATTCTTTTGGAGGACTTGTTTTCTTCTGTGTCGAATGTGCTAAGAGTTATTTGAAAATTGATGATGAGTTTTATCCAGAGCCTTTTTGGTTTTCGTTGGTCTTATAGGCTTTCTTCTTTCTACCTGTTGATGTGAGTTGTGATACTAGGTTTTTTTCCTTTTCGTTGTTAAGTTGGAGATCAAGATGGTACTAGATATCTAAAATGGTTCACCAGTCTTCTTCTCCTTTTCCAGTGCTCTGCAGCTGAGTAGCATAGGAAGTGACTATTCCTTAGTGCCTGGAGACATTTGCCTGGGAAGCTAATTGGGCCTGTGCATTTTTGAGTGGAAGGTTTCCATCTGCTTTGGCCTTGGGAGGTGTGTTCAAGAACCTTCTTGGATGTATTTATCAAATTTATCTTTTTTTTTCTTATTTTCTAGCTAATTTTTCTTTCTCTAATTTCTTACGCTTTGTGTATGATATTTTATTGCTTATTCTTCCTTTTCGTAAGGGTGTGCTTACAGTTTCAGCTTCACCTTTGACCCAACAGTTATTTTGGAGAAAGGTTGAAAATTTTGAAGTTGTTAGACTTTGTTGGTTAATAATTCTTTTGATCTCTTTGGGCATTATCCTCAGGCAGTGAGGAAAAAATAAACGCTCCTTTTTGTGGGGGTTGAACTTTTCATTTGCGATGATGGTCAGTTTTCACAAATGCTCTTTAGCCAATGAAATTAGGTTCTGTTTTCTGTGGGATGCACAGTCTGGTACCTATCATATTTGCTTTATTCATTTTATTGGTCAGGTTTTCTAATTGATAAGAAAACTCACATGGAGATGCAGCCTATGCCCCTGTCCCTCCACCCTCTTGCACCCATCTTCTCGGAGACAGGTGTGTTTATGAACCTTTTTTATGTCCATGAAGTAATGTTTGGAAATAAAAACTGACATGATGCTTAATTTGTGAATTTTTTACTTTTTACAATGTGAAGTTTGCCCCGTTTATTACTTTTCCCGCATTTATTACTTCCTAGCATGATTTCATTGTGTCTGTTACTTAAAAAATCACGAGGCAGAATTACTGTTGCTTTACTTGTGTGTCACTTTAAGGTATATTGTTGGGTGTTGGTGTTTATTTTCTGGTGCATCTGAGAATAGGTTGAATTTAACTCATTTACAGTTTGGTTTGTGTTTTAGTCTGTAATGTTTCAAATTTTAATGTGGTTTCCTTTAAAACACACACACACACACACACACACACACACACACGCCCCCAAAAACCCATCCCTGTTTCTCCAGTAGTTGTTGCTAAGATCTAATGGTGTTTTAAAACTCCTGCCTGGGGGCGCCTGGGTGGCGCAGTCGGTTGGGCGTCCGACTTCAGCCAGGTCACGATCTCGCGGTCCGTGAGTTCGAGCCCCGCGTCGGGCTCTGGGCTGATGGCTCGGAGCCTGGAGCCTGTTTCCGATTCTGTGTCTCCCTCTCTCTCTGCCCCTCCCCCGTTCATGCTCTGTCTCTCTCTGTCCCAAAAATAAATAAACGTTAAAACGACACATCTTTAACATCACGGTGTAACACCAAGATTTCAGAGGCAATAAAGCTACTCTTTGTAAAAAAAAAAAATAAAATAAAATAAAACTCCTGCCTGTTTGCAAGATGAGGTTCAGCATTATTTTACTGCCTGTCTTCAGTCTTTATTAATGTAATCTTGCTTGATCTGCTTTATTGTTATTACATTTTTCATATCACCTAGCATATGCTTAGAGAATAATTTGACATTGCATTCAGTCTTATAATTAGGTTTATCTTCATTATTTAGTTTTGCCCTGACCTTGACGGTTGGGGTTGGCATACATGATTAGCAGCCCTGTGTATTAGTGGCCTCCCTGGATTTTGCCTCTTACGTGGTTGGAATAATAAACCTCAACCTCTCAGCCTCCCCCCACCCCCTTTTTCTTAGCCTGCGCATGTCTGAGGTTGCATTTTTTGGTTTTCCTACATTAAGGGCAGGTTGTGTGGGTATAAAATTCTTTGGGGAAACCTTTTCCTCGGTTCTCTGTCTTCACTTTCTATTGCCTTCTGGCATTTTCATGCTGCCTTGGAAAATCCTGGGGCTCATCTTTATCATTGCTATTAAGTAAATCAAATATTTTCTCCTTCTCTCTGGATGTTTCTACACCTTTTTCTTCCTGTAGCTAAATTATTTTGCCAGGATGTGACCAAGTATAGGTTTTTTTGTCTCTGATTTTGCATGAATTTGGTGTGCCTTTGTGATCTCTGTGCTCAGATTTTTCTCAATCTCAGAGTAGTTTTTATTCTGTATCTTTTTTATATTTTCTATCCCATTGGTTCTTTATAAAAAAAGTTTTATCGAGATGGAATTCACACACGACAAAGTTCTCCCCTTTAGCACATACAGTTCAGCGGCCTCCAGTGAATCAGACTTGCATAACCATCACCTTCAAGTTTGGAACATTTTCTTCATCCCATAAAGAAATCTCAAACTCATTAACAGTCCCTCCCCATTCTTGTCCCCCATCTCCACCCCAGCCCCAGGCAACCACTAATCTACTTTCTGTCTCTCAAGATTTGCCCTGTCTGGACATTTCATGTAAACGGGAGCCCTACAACATGACTGGCTTCTTTGTTCTCTTTAAGTCTAGTCAAGGAGCACAGGTTGTTCATGTCTTGGTTTTGCTCTTTGCTTTTGTCCCTCTGTGGTTCTCATCTGTGGACTGTTAACTGCCTTTCTGGACTTCTCCTTGTCTGCCCATGTTTCTTTAGCTTGTCCTCCACCCATTAGTTTTCTGCTACTTCCTCCAGTTTTCACTGGTGTTTGTCACTTCTTTAACACTCCCAGCTTGTCATCTTTTGGTCCTGTTCCCCTTTTTTAAAAAAAATAACAACTGTTTTGTTTTTTTTTAATTCTTCACTCTTTTGTTCCAAATTGAAATTTTCTTTTGGTTCCTGCAGTTTAACCTTTTTGAGGTGAGAATCTTCATAGAACATCCCGAGGACAGTTCTTGTGTTCAGGGTACAGGGACTGGATTATTTTTTCCGTAGGCTATCTACTGGGTCTTCTCTCCCGGTTCACTTTGGAGCGAGGGGCCTTCTGGTCTCCCTGGGCGTGTCACCCCGATGCTTTGGGTGTGTCACATGTGACCTATGCTCTGGGGACCTGTGGGGGTGAGTCTCCTGCTCCTGGACACTGCAAGCTCTTGGCTCCCAACCTCCTCCTCAGCTTCTACTGTGGCCTCTCCTCCAGTCAACTGGCATCTTTCTCTTGTGCCCACCGCGGACTTCCCTAAGATCGTTCATGGATGAGTCACTCTCAGGCTGCTCTCTAGGTTGTCCTGTCTCCTCTGCCTTTATCACATCTTTCAAGATGTACTCTGCTGCTGGTGGATGCCCCTTCTGCCCGGCTGCTTCTCCTCTGAGCCTGTGGTCCCCGTGTGGTGTTGGGGAGATGGAGGTGGTACTTGCCCTCTCACAGCACATCCCCAGGGGCCCAGAGGCCCACCGCCCAGGCTTCTGGCAGGCCCTGGCCTGGAGTCAGGACCGGAAAGGACAAAGTCCCGAGTACGGGTGTGGCTCCTTCCGTCTTATGGGTACCAGAGGCACGTGCCTCTGTGTTTCTTCAGGCGCTTCGACTCTCCAGTGGGGCCTCTGCAGCTGGGACCTGCACAGCGGGTACCACACGCAGCCGGGCTCCAGCCCGTGGCTCTCCGTATTGCAGTTACTCGTGGCTTTTCCTATCATTGGAGTGAAGACATCATGCCTTGAAAATGTATTTTTAATCTTTGAAAGGCTTTGACCTTTGAAAACAATTGTTTTGGGGCTCCCAAGGGGGGAAATGAGAAATTACCAGGAAGCAAAATTAATCCCCCCCTTTCACGGAGCTGAAAGCAGTGTGGGTGAACTTGTTCATCTGAACAGAGTGTTTGGAAAGATAGGTTTTAATTACCCTTGTTTGTGTGGGTTTGAGAAATGTAATCCCAGCGACTGGTTTCCACAATAGAATATCCAGGTGCTACGTAGAAACCTGCTACAGACTTGAGGGTAAGCGGGCCGAATTAGAAGTGTGCAGTAACCGTTCGTAACCAGGTGGTGGCTGTTGTGTAATACAGATGGATAGCATTTCTGACTAGGTGGTGTGGTTATACAATTTTGGCGAGCCTGTGTGGGTTATAAAAGCTGAAATTCCTTCGGTACCTGAAGTGTCTCAGGCTGAGCATTAGAACGGTCCCAGCCCAGCACAGATGCCAGCAGAGAGTTGGTGGGGGGGATGCTAATGAACGAATGTTTTTGTGGACAGGGTAAGATTTCCTTCTGCAGGTAAGACCATTTCTTGGTACGTGAACTCTTTGCTTTGGGGGAATTAGCGTCTATGTATGTGTCTCTGTCTGCATGTGCATCTGGGGCTGCAGGGTCCGTTTCCGCACGCACGCATCTGTGACCATGTGCTCCCGTCCGTGGCTGTGTGTCTGGTTTTCCGAAGATACACAACTATGTCTGCGTGTGTGTCTGTGGGCGGGTGAGGAGCCTGCGGCTCCAGCTTGCCCAGCTGTGTTACTAGAAAGTCTCCAGCCTGAGTTTCTCAGTGCCATCTGACAATATTTAAATAACCGAACATTAGCATTTATACAACTCTTAGAAGGCAGTGCCCTTCATTAAACATGTGAGAAAGAGTGACCTTAGAACCCCATTTGCAACAGCTGAAATGTCAGATACGGTGTGTTTCAGGTGCTTGTTTACCTTGTCTGAGTGAGGTCCAGCCCCCAGCCATCCAAGGCTTTGTGTGCCTTTTATGTTTTCTTTTATTCAGAATTTTCGGGGTTCAAGGAAAACTGAGTACACAAACAAAAAGGAGTACAGACTAAACAAACTTCATGGAGAGCTGGATTGATGGAGAGCTGTATTGATGAATACATCAATTTTTTAATCCTATAAGGCTGGGGGATTATCAAAATGTTAGGTTCAGACACTAAAAAAAAAAAAGCTGTACATGTGTAGCACAGGATTCTAAGTGGTTGCAGTCTCTGTATTGAATGGATATTTTTTTTATGAATTAGGAGGAATATGTTCCTTTGCAGAAAAAAACTATATGACATACTCCCAGGCATGAGATGTTTATTGACGGTCAGGGAAAAGGCTCCCATTTATTGAAGGTCAGGGGAAACCTATTATTTTGATCACTGTGTACTTGGGGTTAACCTGGAGAAGAATTACAGCGTCTCAGCCCCAGGTAATTGCAGTGCAGTTTAGGCAAACCCACATTCAGTCATCAGGTAATCCATCAGTGTAGGTGAAATTTCAGAGTGCCCTTTTCCTTATCTTGGGAAAGTGTGTGAGGAGGAGACAGAAGTCTTGATAAAGTGGGGGTTGCGTGAGGAGAAAAAAGATAACTGCAGAAGAGATTTGCAGATGTAATGGACAGTAGGAAGGAAGCAGGTGGTGGAGGGGACTGAGTAAAGGTGCCAAAGTCCAGCAAAACCAAGCAGGTGTCATGGGCAGTTAGGAAAGGAGGGAAGGACGAGCTTGACCTCTGTCTGCAGGTGAGGGAAGGAAATCTGGCTTTGGCGCTGGGGGCTGGGGGAACTGATAAGAACGTTCCAGAGAGGAATGGTGTAGTCTGAAGAGTAGTTCAGAGGGAGGGCTGATAAGTACATTGAGCTTGAGGCGATGGGGTGAAGGATTGTGGGAAATGCTTCTGCTAGCACCTGAGCCTTTCCCAGTCCAGGCAGCCGTGGCAAAGCAGTTGGAGGTGACTCTGTGCCCTCCGGAGGCTTCCCCTGCAGGAGGAGAGGGAGCACGAGTCCTCAGTTGTGCTGGAAAGGGAGGGTGGAGCCGGGGGCTGGAGCAGCACCGAGGCGGCCACAGGGTTAGCAGGGCACAGGCATCCCTAGAAGTCACCTTAGCACTCAAGTTTGTCTTTGTACTGGGAAAGGGGTGGTGGGGGAGCTGGCAGATGGCAAAGGTCCTTTGGAGGTATGCTGGAGGAGGAAGCTTTTTCCCATTCCTGGATAGTAACTGGGAGGCTTTTCTTAGCTTCTTCCAAAATGACCTTTACACGTAACTGTCTGGGCCTCTGGCGGGTGCTCCTCTTCGGAGCCTCGTGCCGTTGGTGTCTAAGGACACTGGAGCAGCTCTCATGCTCTCAGGATTGCTGTGCCTGCCACTTGCCCTTGGCTTTTGTCCAAGGGAAAATCAGCCTCTCTGCCTCTGTTTTCTGAGTTGTGAAAGGGTGAGAATAATAGCCCTTCCGGTATTTTTGTAAGGGTTAAGTGAAATCCTGTTTGTATCTTGGATATAATAGGCAGTCAGTTAATTCTGAGCATGCTCTTATCTTGCTGTTACAATTCCGTACAAAATTAGCTTCCCAGTGGCTCCTAAAACTACCGATTAATAATTTAAGGTAGTCTTTAAATAAAAAGAAAAAAAAACCCACTTGTACAAAATGATATGTTAAATCATATAGTAGAAGTAAATGCGATAAAACTTGATTTTGCTTGAGTTTTCTCAAATATACATTTATATTTTAATTCTGGCCTATATTTTAATTTACTCCATTACCTGTCCTCGCCTCACTTGTACTGGGCACAGGATTTCCCTGAGTGAATCTGGGGGGCAGGGACAAGTTTTGTTTCAGATGTATGACTTGCCTCTGGGAAAATGTTCAAGTTTTCCTTAAATATTTGAGTGCCTTTTATGTGGTGGGCACTGCATCCCTGTCCGTATCCCTGCCTGGTCAGGGAGCTAGACCAAGAAGGCATGTGCCATGGAAACATGGAAGGGGGGCAGCAAACCCAGGGATGCTTCTTGGAGGAGGAGGCTTCTTGAGCTCCGACCTGGGAACCGCAGGTCATTGTGGCCCAGGTGGATGGTACCTGGGGTGGGAGAGGCATTGTTAGGATAATGAGGCTCAAGGTCTTGTCATAATTGTGTTTAAAGAAAGTTTAGGGAAGAAATTTCTGCTGGATGAGATCAACTGCAGAAGATGTCTGCTAGCTACCACATTAGGTCAGAAGAACAAGGATCCCTGATGAGTTTGTATTTTAAAGCCCCTACACCAGCAGAACATTAGCTGCTTTGATCTTTTACTGTACGCCTGACTCCCGTCTTCCCCTAACTGAGCAGTCGATGAGTCAGCGTCTTGCCCTCTGGATCCCATGACCGTCACTTTTCATGGCTCAGCCTGTGTGTAAACTGACATCAGCTTAAATCCAGTTCCCTCTCAGCCTGGATTTAAGAGCTCTCTTAGGATTTAGAGTTCAGTTTGGGTCTAGAGCCTTTTCTTTACCCTGGCCTCTCGGGCCCTGTCTCTAGAAGAGACGGAAGGGGTCTTCTGCAGGCACAGAGTGTTCTTTAACATCTTCTGTTTCATTTTAGCAGTTGGGGGTTTTCACATTATGCTTCATAAAATACTTGTTTTCGAATAGGAATGATCTTCCCTTACCCTGTGGTGTTCCAGGAACATCTGCCATGTCTTCCCAGGGGGCCCTGCGGCCGAGGCCCCCGACTCCATTTTCAGGGGACACCCAGGTAGTCCAGCAATATTTGCCCGAAGCCTTTTCTTCCGCCTTCAGAGCAGGGTTGTCGCATGGGGGCACCTCATGGGCTCCAGGGGTATGACCTCTCAAGGACTGTTCCTCCTGGAGTTCTCAGCAGGTTTCTGACATGGAACCTGGCAGCTGACTCTGGGCTCCCCTCCGGAAATCCAGGTTTTATCCGGCTTCTTTTAAACTTCTCCTCCTGAGAGAAAAGTCGACAAACTGAGATGGTGACAGAAAGCTGTCACCAGCTCGTTGCGGGGATTGGAGATTTTCTTGATAGCAGCCATGGAGGTCGTTTGGTATAGGGCTCTGATAGATGCTGAAGAAGGGCCACTCGGAGGCTTTTGTTCTGGGCGGTCTCTTCCTATAGCAAGGAGATAGTACGACACTTTAGCAGTGTCTTCATCTTGCACCACTTGGACAAATTATTTCTATGGGTATGTTACTTGAAGCCCAGAAAATAACCTGATTTAAATTGGGTGCTTGGAATATGCTTTCTATGTCACTCGGCAGGGCATTAGTGACATCAGTGACTTTTAGGCTTGTGTATGTGTGTGTGTGTTGACTGAGCCACAGTAAAGTATTTTACCTTGAAACTAGACACCCTTGTCTCATGAGATGTGCTCTGAGGTTTTTTTGTTCTGCTAAATTTCATCGTCTTACAAATTCTGGCTGAGATCATGGCCCACTACTAGTGGGTACTGACTGGCAGTTTGAAAAATAAGAGCAAAAGTTCTTGGAGTGTTTCGGAAAAGGCTGCGGGAGGATCACCCCCCCCCCCCCCCCCCCGTTATACCCCATGACCGTAACTGTCATCACAAGATCAAATAATAACCACCCCTAACTGGTTCATTCGCTGCTGCCTAAAGGGAATAATAATAGCTAGGATGAATGTCAGGATTGTAAACTTTCTAAAGCAGGACCCTATGTATTAGGCAACCATTTAAGTCCTTTTATTTAATTAAAAGGAGTTGAACATCTATAAGTTGAGGATATGTGTTCCAATAATCCTTTTTTGTCTTGGATTAAAAGCATTTAGGTCAAATGTTAGCATTTAACAGAATTTAATGGAGCAGCCGCAGTTCAACTATAATCCCCTAATGATGGGATTTAAGCAGAGAGCCACGGATTGGCTTTTAAAATGTGCTTTATCATTGAACCTGGCCGGCTCTGAAAGCTCTTGTTTGTACCTTGGTAAGAACCAAACTACCACTTGGCAAGTTGAGGTTTTGAGTTTCTTTATCCCAAAGTTTTCCTTGTTAGTCATACTCTCAGCTGTCTGGGTAGGTTGCTGCAGAGAAAGTAGTTTTATCCCACCCCAGGTTGTCCATCAAAAGGTGGGGGTAATCTGAGGACCGCTAGCATCAGAACGTTTGTGCGTTTGTTAAAAATGTTCCCGTTGGGGGGGTTGCGCCTGGGTGGCTCAGTCGGTTGAGCGTCCGACTTTGGCTGAGGTCATGATCTCACTGTGAGTTCGAGTCCTCCATTGGGCTCACTGCTGTCGGCTCTAAGCCTGCTTGTGATCCTCTTTCCCCCCCCCCCCCGCCCCTCCCCTGCTCGTGCTCTTTCTCCCCACCGCACCTCAAAAATATTAAAAAAAAATGTTCCCAGGTCCCAGTATAGGTCTACAGAATCAGAATTTGGAGGAGGGAACATTTTTTTAAGTCGGTGGGATTACGGGAGTTTTAAATTGTTTTTTTTTTCCTTTGAAAATCTATTTTTACCAAAGTATAGTTCACATACAGTAAATGGATATACATACAGATGGAGCCACCAGAATCACAACCATGGTGTAGAGTATTTCTTCAGTGTTTCCTTCCTTCTGCCTATGGGAGTCCCTCCTCCCTTCCTGCAGTAGATCCCCACTATCTGCTTCCTGTCACCGTAGATCAAGGAGTCAGGCAGCATGTCCTGGGTCCAGCTTCTTTCATTCAACATAGTGTCTGTGCATTTTCTCCACGTTTATGCATCAGTAGTTGCTTCCTTTTTATTGCTGAGTATTTTTTGTAGGGACCCACCATGGCTTGTTTATCCATTTGCCTGTCGATGGACCTTTTGGGGTCTTGAATTTGGGGCTGTTATAATGAAGACAGCTTTGAGACTTTGTCCACAGGTATTTGTGTGGAAGAAGTCTGTATTTTGAATAACCTTCCCACGCAAGTCTTAGGCATATGAACTACTGATTCTTTCTATTCTTATTCTTCTTGTATCATTTTGGAGAACTGTAAAAGTTGGATTTGGCATGCATTTATGTTTTTGATGTAGTATTCATTCAATGCCATCTATATGGGGTAAATGTGTAGTTGATTAATGTTTACTGAGTATCCTGTGCTCAGAGCTGGGAATATAAAGATGAATTGTACACAGGAGAATTCTGCCCTTTGGGAGGACTCTTAGTGGTTCCTTCATTCAGCCATTAAGTGCTTTGGACTAGGTACTGCCAGATGGTGATGGGAAGACACATTTTCTTAGGTTTTGCTTCCAAGAAACACAAAGTCTTGGTTAGTAAACTCCGGGAGCAGCTCAGCCTTTAAATTCTGTTTGGATAGTACCATCATACTGCCAAGTCAGGTGGCTGTGGGAAGCCACAGTAGGGAGTTGACACATTCCTGAACAGCAGAGAAATGGTCAGATTAAGTGCAAGAGAAAGGATCACTGGCTGAATAGTTGACCAAAGAAGTGCTGGTTCAATGCTGTTATTCTGCATTTGTTCATGATTATTGGTGGTTCACTTCCTGGAGAAGTGGAAGCTTATTAAATATCTGAATATTTTACTTTCCTACTTGCTCATAGCAGCATTTGCCAAATTGCTGTTTTTTCTACCCTGTCAGGCTGCAGATTTATTTTGAGGTTGAAAAAGATTTTTGTTTTTAGGAGCCAGTGATGGCTTCCTACTTGCTTTAGGATAGAGATTTAAAAAAAAAAAAAAAATTATTTGACAGAGAGAGAGGAAAGGGCAGAGAGAGGGAGAGAATCCCAAGCAGGCTCCACGCTCAGCACAGAGCCGGATGCGGGGCTTGATCTCACGAACTCTGTGAGATCATGACCTGACCCGAAACCAAAAGCTGGACACTTAACTCACTGAGTCACCCAGGTGCCCCATAAGTTTGGAATCATGCCATATTTGTCCTTCTGTGACTGGCTTATTTCACTTAACATAGTCTTATGCATGCTATTTTTTTTAAACCTGATTCTTTACATAATATAAGGTGAACATCTTTCCATGTCAGTCATTATTTCTGTGTCCTGTTTTTACTGACCACGTGGTATTTCTTTGTAGGAATATACCATACTTTTGCCATTCAATTTCCTAGTGTTGAATATTAGATTTTTCCTGATTTTTAGTCTTGTTAATAATGTTAATGTGCACAATTTCATACCTAAATCTTTGCATCCTAATTAACAAATATTAAACAGTAAATATATCTATTAATGTTAGAAGTGAACATTAATAGGCCTCTTTTGATACATATAATCAAATTGCCTTTTCATTAGCAAATTTATTTTTCATTAGGAGTGTTAGTTTGTCTATTCACTGTCTTACAAATAAGGGATTAAAAACAACCCACATAGTTTAAAAAAAGTACCTCATTTTAATATACTTTCATTTGAGTTAAAAAAAATTTTTTTTAAATGTTTATTTTTGAGAGAGAGCGTGAGCGTGAGAGGGGCAGAGAGAGAGGGAGACACAGAATCTGAAGCAGGCTCCAGGCTCTGAGCTGTCAGCACAGAGCTCCATGTGGGGCTTGAACCCACGGAATGTGAGATCATGACCTGAGCTGAAGTCAGTCACTTAACTGACCAAGTCACCCAGGCATTCCCCCCCCCCCAGTTTTTTTTAATGTTTATTTATTTTTGGGAAAGAGAGTGTGTATGAAAGGGGGAGGGGCAGGGAGAGGGGGAGACACAGAATCTGAAGCAGGCCTCAGGGATTTCTGTTGTCTCGTCTGTTTGTCAGTTTTTGTGAGCTCCCCTATTTATTCCAACTTTGTGTTAGGGTTCCTATCTAATAGAGCACATTCTTATTATTTTTTCAGATATTTGTGGCTATCCTTATTCTTCCACAGGAATTTTAGCCCCCTTTCTCTTCTTTTGCGGTATTAATTTTTATTGAATTCATATACATTATGTATATCGGAAAATGAATATACGAATAGCACTCTTATTCCAGGGTTGAGTCTTTTTTTCTAGTTATTTAAATCTGCTTTATGATCCCTAGTAATAGTTGACTGTTGTATAAATAAAGGTCATGCACATTTTTTGTGAATCTTAAGTATTTAATGCTATAATTGCCGTTTTTAAAAATGTAATTTATTGTCAAGTTAGCTATGTACAGTGTGCTCTTGGTTTCAGGGGTAGATTCCCGTGATTCATCACTTCCATGCTCATCCCAACAAGTGTCTTCCTCAGTGCCCATCACCCATTTCCTCTCTCCCCAGCTCCCCCACCAACCCTCAGTTCTCTGTATTTAAGAGTCTCTTCTGGTTCGCCTCCCTCTCTGTTTGAAACTATTTTTTCCTCTATAATTGCCATTTTAAACAGGATTTGTTCATCCTGTTGTCTTCAGGGGTCGGTATACTTTTCCATAAACATCTCAGGTTTTCTGGCCCAGATACCCTGTCACGTGTGCTTCTTCCTTGCTGTTGTTTACCACCCATGACAACGTAAAACCCACTCTTACCTGGGGGCCCTGCAAAGCCAGGCAGGGCGGTATTTTGCCAGCTTCGGAACCAGATGCTTGTTGCTGGCATTTGGGGAATGTTTGAGCCAATCAGCGCCAAAGGAGCTCTGCTCACATATTTTGTGCCTAGTTGGCTATCGGTAGATTCTCTGAGTTTCCTACCTCTTGGTTGTGGTTCTCATTTGCTCCTTTCCTTTCAGACACTTCCCTCCTCTTTCTGTCAGTCGAATGATCGCAGTGATGTCCACACCCTGGCTTGTCCCTGACATCCGTGCATCCACGGTGTTACAGATGTGAATGTTGGCTGTTAATCTCCTTTTCCAATTTAGTAAGAGTATTAAGCCAGACTGAGTCTTACATTATATTTAGTACCTTTATTTTTTCACAGCGTTTTTATTCATTGCACAAATAGCGGGCAACCTTCAATACAGATGCCAAATTGAACCGCGCGAGCCAGGGATACAGGCAGTGGACGTGTGGTCTGGCTGGGCAGGCAGACGTGATCTCGCTGTATCAGCCATCCATCCTCACGCTTCCTGGATGCCACGGTGAGGTGGCAAGCAGAGGAAGCACTGATGGGAGCTGCCCCAATGGAAGGGGGCGAGCTAAAGGGTGTCGATTTGGGAGGCACTGCCTGTACGTGAGCTTGAGGGCTCGTGAGGGACCCAGCACCCGAGAACCTGAAAGATGGAAATGACGGCGCAGTGGGGCCACGCTTCCCAGGAGGCTTCACGGTGACCCTGTGGCCTTGCTGAGGAATTGGGCTGTTATTCTCAGGTACATCAGGACACATCAAAGGGCATGCTGGCTGCGCTTGTGTGGACAAGTGGAGTGTTCGAGCTAGAACAGGAAAGGGAGGCCAGAGGCGGTAGGGCTGTTGGTAAGGTGGTGGCGATGCCGCACAGCACCTGGAGGGTACGGCTCTGGGAGCTCCTGCTCTGGGGCAGGTGGGGGCTCCTGGAGAGGGAGCTTGGTGGTCCTTGCCCCGTTGGGGCCCCCCCAGAAATCTCAGGTAGGGCAGACGGCACACGGCAAGTCGGGCGGCTGGGCTTCCAGGCCAACCTGGGCCACGTTCGCTCCAGGAGGGGGGCCGGGGGTCTTGGTTGTATAAACGCTGTTAGGGCAGGAATGCTGATTAAAGTTTGAATCCTGCTCCACTGCTTTTGGCTGTGTGTCCTTTGGCAAGTTACTGAGCTGCTCTGAAGCTTACCTTCCCCTTGGAATTAGTGGAATATCATGCAATACCGTTTCCTACTCAGGAGGACAAGGGGCTGTTGATCTGGTGAGGCAGGTGCTTAGCTGGGAGACTGTGGTTGTTGCTCTCACTGTGTTGTTCCTCGTCCTTTTCATCGTTAATGAGCCCCATCACTCATCCCTCAGCTCCTCCTTTCCCTCATCACCGGGTCAGGGGCAAGATAGTAGTGGCTTTGCTTTAGTCTTCCTTTCTCAAGGAGTAGGAAGAGGGGCGATGGGGGGCTGGGGGCAGGCAGATCTTCCCCAGTGTTGGATTCCCTGGGAGATTTTGCCTTTTAACACAAACTTTAAACCAGACCCTAACCCCCCCCCCCCCTTTTGTCTTTTGCTGTGCTTTGCATCTGGGCCTTGACATTTCCCCACTCAAGTTCAGCCTATGTGGATGAAGCACTTTGCTGTGGGTTCTGGCCTTGAGACTGTCTTCTTCACTCTCAAACACTTGAGTGTGGAATGCTCTGTCACCTGGGGACTTGTGAGGATATCTTTCTGTGCTCATTGTTCAGTCTCCTCTCCTTCTTCCGCTCTCTGTCTTACTTGAAAAGGGTGTCCCCTCTTCCAGGTCTGGGAGCCTTCTGCCCCAAAGCCTCTCACTGCATCACTGTCCTGTACAAGAGGCCCCATCTCCTCTTGTTGCTCACTGGGCTTGTCTTCAGGGTACCCCAAAGGGTGCTGCTCTGCAAGAGACAGCAAAGGGAGGGGGTAGGTCCTGGTAGAACTCACAAGGGCCAGTTAAACATTCAGTAGAGAAATAGGACATGGGGTACTTGATGGAAAGTGGTCTTGCAACGGTGGAACTGTCCCCCTTTGTTCCCAGTCATGGGGGTGGTCACATTTGGGATCTGCCCCATGCATTGTACGATGTTTAGCAGCACTCCTGGCCTCTACCTATTAGATGCTGGTGGCTCTCTCCGGGTTGTGATGGCTCTAGACATTGCCAAATGTCCCCTGGAGGGAAAGTCACTCCGGGTCAACAGACCATGGATAGGATATAACCAAGAATGCAAAATGTGCATGCATATTTAAACCAAAAGAGCCCCTCCATGTCATGATCTCATGGTTTGTGGGTTCAAGCCTGCATCTGGCTCTTTGCTGACAGCTTGGAACCTGGAGCCTGCTTCGAATTCTGTGTCTCCCTCTCTGCCCCTCCCTGGCTTGTGCTCTGTCTCTCAAAAATACACATTAAAAGAAGACTAAAAACAAGCAAAAAAAACAAACGAGCCCCTCAAAAAAGTTTGATATGTGCATTTGATTCTGTTCTCTTGAGGCAACTTGATATTCTGGCAGCCGTTTCCTTTATTTTCCCATCTTGCACTCTACCAAACTATCAAATTTTGTGTGATTCTTTCTCTTATCTGCCTATATTTCAGTTTTTCCCCTGGCTCATCCAAAGTCATTATTAAATGAAAGTCTGTAACAGAATTCCCTGAACAGGAGGTTTTCCTGCTTGTGTTTCTTCTTTCTTTCTTTCTTTCTTTCTTTCTTTCTTTCTTTCTTTCTTTTCTTTCTTTCTTTCTTTCTTTCTTTCTTTCTTCATTGTTTTTTTACTTATTTGAGAGAGAGGGAGAGAGGCAGGGGGTGGTTGGGGGGGGAGAGAGAGAGGGAGAAGGAGAGAGAGAGAGAGAGAGAGAGAGAGAGAGAGAGAGAGAGAGAGAGAGAGAAAAAGAATGCCAAGCAGGCTCCATGCTGGAGCCTGGTGCAGGGCTCCATCCCACGACCCCGGGACCATGACCTGAGCCAAAATCAAGAGTCGGGTGCTCAACTGACCGAGCCACCCAGGTGGTCCTCCTACTTATATTCCTAAACTTTGTAGGTGTGTCTTCACATTTGCAGGACCGTTTGGCTGGGTTATTTCTTCTCAGTTGGAACAGTAATTGGCGCTGAGATCTGACATCGTTCTAATGAGTGTTCTGTCCCTTCTCACCCCTATCTGATTGTGGTATTTTTTTTTTTTAATAAAACATTGGGCATACTTAGGCATGTTTTATTGTACACATGCCAATCCTTGTAGGGATCTTATGTGTCCTCTCATTTCTGGAAGCTGAAATTCCCCAAATGCTTGTTAATTTTTGGGTGGATCTCTTTCATTGTGTAAGTCCTGCTTCTGTTGTTTGACATTGAGTTTTTAATTTTCTTCACTGAAACTTGGCCACAGAGAATTGTTCCAGTGACTTCCTACTCATCTATTACTTAGATTTTTTTCTTAGCCTAGAGCAGTGCACTTTTCCTCCTCAAACAATATCAGTTTGCCTGAGCCTTCCAGGTCCGTCTTGTGCTCCTTCCCCTTCCTCCCTTATCTCTTGCCTTTTTACCTCCTTTCCTCTATTTTGTCTTTCTGATTTCCTGTTTAGGTTTATGTTGTCATTTGATTGATACGGAATGTTCTGGCTCTGTGTTTTGTGTGGCATTCTAGCCCATTTTAAAGGTCATCTTGACATGTTCTCGAACTCTGGTCATTTAATCCTGGGTTCGTTTTATCTCCCCCCCCCCTCCTTTTTTTATGCTTTTGAATGCCTTCCCCTGCCTTTAATTGGGCACCTATAGACAATTCGGAATTTTTGATATCCTGGTAAATTAGCTGTGGTTACCACTAGTGACATGTGACTGTTTAAATTCAAATCAGTTAAAATTAGATGCAAGTAAAAATTCCATTTCTCTATTGTGCTAGCCACATTTCAAGGGCTCAGTACTAATTGCCTTGTGGGTAATGCCTGTTGGATTGGACAAGGCAGATACAGAACATTTAATCACTGTGGCAGGTTCCATTGGATAGTGCTGTGCTGTGAGATCTGTACCATAATGCATGTCAGAGAAATCCCTGTGCTGCCTTTTCATCTTTGTATTTGGGTATTTCTGATGGCCCAGTTCAGTGGTCCCACTCTCCAGGGGCCAGTTCAGAATCTGTGTGACTGACTATAACCAAAATAGTGGGGACTTGAAAAGTGTGATTAAGTAATGTGCTTTTTTGATGTTTGGATGTGACTTACGCTCTGACTTCTCTGCAGGAAATGCAGTGAATGTGTGTCCTGTGCTGTTTGTGTGCTCCTGGTGATTTGGCTGCTTCCTCTCTTTCTAGGTGCTAGAGATGGCACTTGTGGGGCTCATCTCTGCCTGAGAATTGGGTGCTCCTGGCACTGGAAGAGCCAGCTCAGATCCTGGGCTCCTCGCTTGAACAAGCCTTCTCTTCCAGCCGCTCCAGTCCAACGGCCAAACTACTCATTTTCTCTTAATGATGGGTATTGGTAAGAACACTACGTCCAAATCCATGGAGGCTGGAAGTTCAACTGAAGGCAAATACGAAGATGAAGCGAAGCATCCCGCTTTCTTTACTCTTCCGGTAACTATGTTCCCTTCTTTCTCTCCTCTTGAATCACTCTCAAGTAGTTTTTGTATTGAATCAGCATAGGATTAGCTTTAATACCCCTGTTGTCAGTGAAGGTTAAGGCATTTGAAAACCAAATGCTTTTCACGTGAGATGGTCTTTGGGAGCCCTGTTGGCTGACTCAGGTTTTGGCTCTCCTGCTTTCTGCCCAGTCACCTGATGGGATTAGCTCCAGGAAGGAAGCATGCATTGGCGGGAACATCATGAAATCAGCCCAGTGCTTACTGTGTACTGGCGCGTGCTACGAGCTTAATTCTCTCTCCAAAACAGTGTTCTACCGAAATAACCCCAAACCCAACTTTGTGGATTTATATTGCAAAGTAGGAGAACGAATGGATGACTTACTATTTGGAACCTAAAAGTCCATGCTTTGTATTATGGCAGCAGCATCCAAGATGTAGTTTTATCTGGACAAGTGTTATCAGCTAGATAAAGCTGATTACACACATTCATTATATTCAATGCTAATATTTTTCCAGATGCAGGATTATGATTTGATGTGTATGAAGTTACCTAAAGTGTTGGTTCAAAAAAGGAAAAAGCTCTTCAGAGAGAACTTACCTCTGGCTGTTTTTCTCTTAATACTGGAAATGAGGTTAAGGGCAAGAATACCTTATCCTAAGATTCCTTACTGAATGGTCCTGGAATTTGCCTCACTGTGGCATTAACTCAGGGAGAAGGATGCGAACACGTATCTTTAAGCACATTGATTGACCCGACTTGTATTCACATTTTGGTTTTTTACCCTATTAATTAATTCACAGAGCTGTCTCAATGATTTTACACCTCGCATCACTGTTTTCTTTCTTCCTATAAAGTGAGAATTTTAAATGGTATTTTCTGCTGTGTTGAAGGCTTAGGATTGACATAGACAGTCTTTCTAGAGAAGGAGGCAAGTTGGTTTTTCAAGTTTAAATAAGATCATCTTTGAAAAATGAAAAGGAGGGTTTTGTGCCTGGTTATCAGTTTGCCTCTCCTGTTGCCTGAGAGCCCAGCAGACCGCTCACCCTCACCCTCTACTTGAGAGAAAAAAACTGGAGCTTCCTTGGTCACCCACCCACCTTGTCGTTATGGTTGAGTTTTAGGTTGACTTATTTTCATATTCAGATTGTGATACTTTACAGTTTGTTAAACCCACAGCATTTGCTGTCCTTTTTCATACTTATTCCCCTGTTTGTTTCCCTCTCCCTTCCTCTTTGCTCACTTTTCTTTAAAAAAACAACAAAAAAAAAAACCACTGAGGGTCTGTGAACGGTCACTGCCTTCATCTTTGTACATCTGAAAATAACTGTATTTTGCTCTCAACTCTTGGATGAACTTCTGTTAATTACACACTAGAGCTTTCCAGTCGGTCTGTGTTTCTCTTTAACCGCATTCTCATGGTTTGGATATCTTTTTCTAGTGACGATTCTGGATGGATTCCCCAGTGTTATTTTCCAGTTTACTAGTTCCTTGTGTATGGTCATGTGTTTATGTTGAATTTTTGTTGCATTAATTATAGTTCTTGTTTCTGAGATTTCTGTTTGGTTCACTCCTGCCTATTTTTGGTTCTTAATTTCTCGTATGTGTGTTTGTGTTGTTTAAAAATGTTTTTTTATTTAAACCACCGAGGACCCTAATGTACTTATTTTAAAGTAATTCTCCAATTGTTCTATTTATCAAGAGGTGTGAAATCCTCTTCTGAGTGTTTCTTTTGAGATTTTCTCCCCTCTCCCCTCCACTTCCCACTTCTGTTGCTGTGGTTTTGCATTCTGTCTTTCTGGATCCAGTCGAGGACCATGTCGTATGGCAGAGGTCTTACTCTCTCCCTCAGTGGTGCCGACCATGGCATGACCTGCTGGGTCCTGGCTTTGAGCAATGGACCTGGTTCTTTTCCCCCTTGTGTGGGGGCTCCCCAGCTCCTGTCTACCAGCTGGAGCCGAGGGCTGCCTGACTGAGGTCTGTTGGGCTCAGAGCCCTGCCTGGCCCAGTGTCAGCCTATTCGTTGCTTTTTATGTTTCTTGTTACAGAAAGGTTTGTCTGTTTTGGGGTTTTTCCCTCTACTGTTCTTTAAATTATTTTTTTAAATATTTATTTTATTTTTGAGAGAGAGAGCAAGAGTGTGCAAATGTGGGGGGGCGGGGCGCAGAGAGAGAGGGAGACACAGAATCAGAAGCAGGCTCCAGGCTCTGAGCTGTCAGCACAGAGTGCAGTGCAGGGCTCACAAACCTGCAAGATCATGACCTGGGCTGAAGTCAGCACTTAACCGACTGAGCCACCCAGGCACCCCCTCTACCGTTCTCTACTTGCTCCTGCAAGTACATGGGAGCTGAGAACGTGGACATACGTGTAGTTGGATATAAACATAATGTACACCTAAGGTCGGTTTAACATTATAGCAGTTTCAGTAGGGAACTTCTGGAATTTTTACCCCTGTGTCGGGCTATCAAGGTAAGTATCAAAAAGGGGGATGAAAAAGAAGAGAAATAGAGTTGGCATCATGGGCGTGAGCTTCCAGGAGGAGGGGCTGTGAAGGGTCAGCACACGCACCACCAGGATGACTTAGAAGCAGGGAGGTCAGGAAGTGTGTTCACACGAGCGCCTGCAGAGCATATGAGAAAGCAGAGGGCCAAGCAGCAGGAAAACAGATGAAAACTAAAGTCTAACAAGGCGTGTTTGTTAAAGAAATAGTTCACGTGTAGGAAAGTTGCATTGCCCGTATTTAATCACTAGTGAAATTGCTGCCTAAGAAACCTTAAGATAGAAGACCATTCTGCATGATTTGCTTGTTAACAGGACAGGTGTAAGGGGCTAGGTCACAGCTGCTCTCTTTCCACTGTCCAGCTGGTAGGATTATTTGGGTCGCTGCCTCTCTGCTTTCGGGATGTACATCTGTATCTCCCTGTTCCTCGTCCCGCCCAGAAGGTCTCGACGCTAATTTCATTGAATCTGACAACCTGAGAGCTAAAGGTGGCTGTAGAACTCTCCTGATATTTCTATGGGAAGGTGAGGTACACGGGTTTGCCCCAAGCCTACAGTTGGATCACACAGGCTCTTGGGTCCAGGTAGTTCACAGCTAGTGACGAAGACAGGAGCTGCACATAAGCAGTACTAATGACAGGTATGGTGGATTGATCTGCTGACTCTAACAGGTGTTCTTGGGGATGTTCTTAAAGAGTTGGGATGGGCGGGGGCGCCTGGGTGGCGCAGTCGGTTAAGCGTCTGACTTCAGCCGGGTCACGATCTCGCGGTCTGTGAGTTCGAGCCTCGCGTCAGGCTCTGGGCTGATGGCTCAGAGCCTGGAGCCTGTTTCCGATTCTGTGTCTCCCTCTCTCTCTGCCCCTCCCCCGTTCATGCTCTGTCTCTCTCTGTCCCAAAAATAAATAAACGTTGAAAAAAAAATTTTTAAAAAAAGAGTTGGGATGGGCGGGGATTGAACTGCTGTAGCTGATGCTCTGGCGGGAGCGAAGGTGAAAAATGAGGCTCGGTCTCTTGTTGCCTCCAGCTCCTTGTCACTGTGAGCATCTGGCTGTCTTGGTGATTCTGGTTGTGTATTGTTTTCTCTTATATGATATGGCCTCTCTGTGCACCAATAAATGATACTTGTCCTTTTCGCCAGATCTGTACTGCCTAGCACAGTAGCTGCTAGCTACATGTGGCTATTTAAACTCATTAAAATGAAAATCTGAAATTCAGTTCCTCAGTTGCACTGATCAAGTGCTTGACAGCCTCCCGAGGCTACTGGTTAGCCCATCTCTTTTTGCTTGCTGGTCAAGGCCTTGCCAGACTAAAATGCAGGCTCTTATTTTCATGTTTGCTTTGGAGTCAGAAGCTGGGGCTCAGGCTGTCGGCTGTTACTGTGTGAGAGACCAGTGCCCGGAGGCTGGGGCAGCAGGAACCAAAGCTGGCTGCTCCTCGAACCACATTGGGGAGGTCTGCTGGAGCAGACTGCTGGAGGTGGGGGTGGGGTGCTGAGGATCTTCTCACTGGAGATTCTCTTGGGCCTCCTATGCTGAATAAAAGCTTCCTCAAATGGGGCAAGAGGTGACTTTTGAGAAACTCATATGGAAAGGGGATCAGAGTTTCTTTAAACAAAGTAAAATAATGGCCCATGACAATAACTTAAAGAGAAAAAGAATAAATCCATACATAGAAGAACAATGAATAGGTCACAGGAAGAACCAGAGACTTGCAAAGCCCTGGCATTCAGAGAAGTTAGATCGTGTGATCAGAATTGATATTAAATAGGAGAAACATAACAAAAGATCTCCTTATCCCATGGGACTTGTTAGGCAAATTTGTATGCTTTTAAAGGCAACTAGGAAATGTGTCATATGGGCAAATGCCATGTGGCAAGAAATTAGAACCAGAAAAACCGCAAAAAGGCTCGAACGCTAAGGACACCAGCCAGGTAAAGGTCATGTGTTTGCTCTGCAGTTCTCCTGTGTCGGTGGCTCTTGTGTCATCTGAACCCGGAGGGGTGTCCAGGGGAAACCAAGTTAATAGCCTGAACTTGGTGTTGGCAGAGGCCCACCGGTAGTACAGCCTGTTGTTTCAACATGTTGATGTCCCAGTGCCCATTTCACAGCTGGCAGAAGTGTTTAGGGTTCCTTAAGGTTTTGTGTCTTCTACTTTTTCTAATAGCCTCTGTGAGAATATTGGGGTCTCCTCTCGTGGGTGCCAAGAGTAGATCATTTAGTCTGGAGTTGTTAGGGGTATGGACTGAATAGTAGCTTCATTAGGTTCAACTTTATGGAAGGGTGGGAGAAACACTCATGGTTCATACAAATCCATAATTTGTTTCCACTTCCCTAGTGTGTTTTTCTCAGAGTCATATAATGGTAGGAACCCATAGGGCCCCCAGTGGGTGGGCACCACATAGAGCGTGTAAAAAGCCACTACACCCCACTAGGAGAGAGATGGCAAGTCGGCCCTTAGGGGCCTCTGCCCAGCCATGTTATGGTCGGGGGTGGGGAGGCTGTCACAGATTCCCAGGGGAGAGGACCTCAGAGTCCTGAGAAATGTCTAGGTGAAGCAGGTCAAGAGGAGGGAGACCCAGGGCTGTTCAGCTGGGGAACAACATGGCCATGCCTTGTCCTGGCACAAGCTTAGTACCGTCAGAATACAGAGAATGGAGGTGGGGAGCCGGGGAGCCGATGAACAGTTGTAGCAAAGTAACTTGAGCTTTGGGGTAAAGAATTCCTGCCTCGGGTGCCGGGAAAGGAAAGTGTCTGGAGATAGGAAGCCCAATGCGGTGTTATGGCAGTCCAGGTAAGAGCGGATCGTGGCCTGGTCTGGGAAGGCAGGCAGGAAAGGGACTGCTTCCTGCAGCAGATGTTTGCTAGGTGCCCACCTGGTTCCTGCTCTCTTGGCATTGACTTCCAGTTGTGGGAGGAGATGGACAATAAACAAAGAAGTAGAAGCATCAAATGGCAGCCAGTGACAAATTCTGGAAGGAAATAAATGAAGGAAGAGGGATAGTGGGGAATGCAATGTGAAGTCATATAGGGATCACCTAGGACCTGTAGGCCGTTAACTAACTCATCCCTTAAAATGTGCTGAGTGCTTCCCCCAGGTTTAAGGCTCTGGGGAACAGTAGTGAATTAAACAGACAAGTCCCTGACCTCTCAGAGCTCCATGCTGGTGACAAGTCAGGAGTGCATGCTAGAAGTCAGTCAGGTGGAGATGTTAGATATTGACAAATATGAATGCAGAAATAAAATGGGGAAGGAGAGAAACCGCTAGGAGTGAGGTGTTGCATGTTCAGCTGGCCAGGAAAGGCTGTGTCGAGAAGATGACATGTAAATAAAGACCTGCAGGAGTTAAGGGAAGCCCACCATGGCAGTGTGTGGGCAGCAGGTGCAAAGGCACTGAGGGGGAGGTGCCTGGTACGTCTGAGGGATCCTGAGGAGGTGGTGTGGCTGGACAGAGGGCAAGAGGGGGTCAACAGCGATTATGTGGGCCACGTGACCCTGCTAAGAATTTTGGCTTTTCCTGAGTTCAGTGAAAAACTGTTGGAGGGCTTTGAGCAGAGTGGCATGCCCTGCCTAGTTTTAAAAGGCGCTCTCTGGCTGCCAAGAGGGGAGCAGACCAGTCAGGAGTGGACTCCCCCAGGGCGGTGAGCTGACGGTGGCTCCAGCCAGGGTGCTAGCTGTGTGGAGGTGGTGAGAAGTGGTCAGGCCCTGGAGCAGAGCTGACTGGATGAGGATAGAAGCAAGAGAGGGCAGGCGAGGACAGCTTCAGGTATTTCCCTGAGCATCTGGAAGAATTGGCCAAGTACTGAGGTGGATGGAAGACAGGTGAGTGGTGGTGGTGGTGGGGGGGGGGGTAGGGGCAGCCCAGGAATGTGGTGTTGGCCACGGGGACACTGGGTAGGAAGAGGGCTCAAGATTGTGGTGCTTAGGGAAGCAGCATGGGTGTTTGTAGCGGGAGAGGGTATTTAGAGCCAGGGAATTGCATGGTATCACCTGGGAGGTGATGTCGCTAGGGATATAAGGGGGTCTGAGGGCCCAAGAGGGTGTGGAGGTGGAGGAGGGCCAGCAAAGGGGACACGTAAGGAGTGGTTGCTAAGGCGGGAGGGGAACCAAGAAAGCAGTGTGGTGGGCAACCAGCCATGAAGGCATTGTGAGCCTCGTGGGTGGAGAATATGGGTGGGCTGTAGGATTAGCCAGGGCAGGGCCTTTGCCAGGTGAGGGCCAGAGAGGACAGTGGGTTGAGAGTTTGTGGGAGAGCGGTGGCAGGGATATTCCACCAGTCCCAGTGGGGTAGCAAGGCCATGAGAAGGCCTGCTGGGGTGGAGAAGCTGGGGCCTGGGGTCCTTGGGGGCACCTAGAAGGAAAGACAGGTAGGTGGGGAAACAGGTGGCTCTGAGAGGAGCGAAGAGGTAGACGTGACAGTGACGAGATTTGGTGTCGGGTTGGATGTGGGTAGCAAGGTCAGGCTGGAGGCGCTGGGGTTGGGCACCTGGGGGCGTGGAGGCACCTGTCTGTGAAATAAGCACACTGGGCACCGGGTGCTTTGTTTGTTCCTAAGTTGGTGTAGGGAAGTAAGGAATTAATAAAACATAGAAAATAAGAGCCTACTCTTCTGTGATGCTCTGTGTCCATTTCCAGTCAGGGAATTCTGATCCCTTTGCATCCGAGCTGTCTTTTCCCTCTTCTTGTCTTCTGTCAGCCAGGCAGCAGGCCTACTGCGTTATTGCAGAGTGACCGGCTAAAATGCGCTCTGAACACTGTTTGCATTGGCATCTTGTAGCACAGAAGACAGTTCCCTCAGCCACCAGGTGGGAAGAGGAATGTAGGAAGGTCACACGCAGGCTCTCTGACATTCAGGTTTGCTGGGGCCATGCTGGTTCAGGTCTGTTGTTCCCGTTCACACAACAGATCCAGCTCCCCTGATCTCCCACACGGGGCCTGGTTTGGATGGGAAATTACATGGTCACCTTGGTAACAACCAAACATAAGTATATGAAATTGCTGAGAACATTTCAGCTCTTTCAGAGAAACTTTCTGAAAAGTCTGCTATATGATTAGACCCTGCCCTGATTGTAAAAGTAATATGCATTCGCATTAGGAAATGTGGCAAATACAGCAAAGCATTTAAAAATGAAAGAATATTTTTGAATTGGAAGGTTATGGAATTGATCAGAAAAATCTTTGGGTCCCCCTGCCTCCCACCTTTATAGTTACTACAAATGAATTTTTCTCTTCCTGTAAATTTACGCTTCTGCCAGATTTGGCCACTTCCGTAATCCAGCAAACCAGAGAAAAGGAGGGCTTTCCTTGTTTGCTGCTGATCTGGGGCATTTTATCAGCACCAGTAAAGACATTGTCCTTGTCTTTTAAGTTACAGGCAAAGGAGGGAAAGTTTATACTTCAAAGTTGAAGTAGAAGAAGGCGATGGATCGTGAGAAAGTCTGTGAAGGAAAAAAGGAGGTCATTACACGGAAGTCAGAGAAAGAGCCCTGGTCTAGCCAGAGGTACTGGGTGGGGAGGGCAGCAGCCCAGAGCTGTACCATGTAAGAGTGCAGCCGGGGAGACAGGTGCCCGTTTCCCTCTTTCTTGTCCCTTCACCCTCCTTCCTCTCCTTCCCATTCTTTCCCTTCCCTTCTCTTGCTTTTTCTTCTTAAAGGGAAGGCAGAGATAGGGAAGGGTGGGTAGAGAAACCATGTAATAATGACTCTGATTCCTCCAGGCTGCTGGCTCTCTGATGGCAGATTTGAACAGGCTCATCCTCAGCAGTGAAAAGAAGGCACCAGATTTTTTTGGTGCAGATAGTTCTATTTAAAAAACTGAGTATGGAAACTTCCAAAATGTCCTTGTTCTTGTGACTTAAATGCCAGGTGCCGTGGGGGTCTCTTCTGATGCATTCCTAAATAGAGGGCTTGGAGTTGTTAGCTCTTAAAACCGTTAAGTCTCAGCTGGATGGTAATAATAGTTGTCTTGGGAAATGTTCTCTTTCAGAAGAATAATTAGATTTGGGATCGAGAGTGTGATTCTGACACCAGTCAGAGGATGAAGAGAGTATGTTTGCTGTGGTTCCCAGAGAGTTGGTTTAATTCCTCTCCCTCCTGTAAGATAAGAGCTTGAGTCTACTGCGTAGTGGCCAACGTAAGGGAAGGGATGCTCCTGACAGGTCAAAAATGAACAGCCAAGATTGGCAGCATAACTTGCTGTTTAAAGTCTATCAGTTGGAAAAATTTTTTAGGAAGTGGGATATGCTGATACATGCTTTGAAATAAAAACACTGAAAAGATGGGATGCAAGTGGTTTTGACGCATAGTGTGAGAGATTCTTTCCCTTCTGTCTTTAATGTTTGTTTATTTTTGGGAGAGAGAAAGAGTGTGTGGGGGAGGGGCAGAGAGAGAGGGAGACAGAATCCGAAGCAGGCTCCAGGCTCTGAGCTGTCAGCACAGAACCTGACGCGGGGCTCGAACCCACAAACCGTGAGATCATGACCTGAGCCACAGTCGGATGCTCAACCGACTGAGCCACCCAAGAGCCCCTCCCTTCTTTCTTTCTAGAGTTCATGTTCTTAAAAATTAATTTTAAAGGTTTTTAAGTAGTCTGTTTGGCCAGCATGGGGCTTGAATTCACAACCCTGAGATGAAAAGTCGTGTGTTCCATCGACTGAGCCAGCCAGGTGCCCCATTAAAATGAATTTTTATGCTTTGGTTTTGAGATTTCAGATAGTATTTGATACTTCAGCTTTTAATTCAAATAGACCTTTGGTAGTTTTAAATGAGAGATGTTAGTAATAAAAAAAAGTTCACTTAGTAGTTGGGACATAGACAGTTTGGTATAAATGATCACAAAATAACAGAATTGGTGCAGTCACTTCCTAGAGTAGGTTTACAAAGTTGAGAAGCGTTTTGGCTGACTGTCTCTTAATTTTGTGTGAGGCCAGATCCACTGAATCCGGGCTGTAACACGTATCTTGTCCATTCTACTCTTACTCGATGCTTGCTTTGTGCTCTGAGTTTTAACAGATGTGACTGGAGGGCAACAAAGGTAGTTGCCTAAGCTTCCCCTTCCCCACCCACTTAAGCCCCCTCACCATTCGCGCCATGGCTGCGGCCTAATGGGGTACTCTTGGGGTCCTCATGTGAACCTCCAATTGGTCTCCTAGCCTCCCAGCCTTGTTCTTTGCAAGCCCTGATTGTCATTCCCGCCCATGTCTTTTGCATTCCTAGACTATTTGAGGTTTCTTTCTCTTGTACGTGTTTATACCTCCTAAACCTGCTACCTCTAAATTCTCCATTCACCCCTAAACTGTGTTTACCTAAGCTAGGTAGGCAGGCTCCCAGGCTTAAACAATTACAGGTTAGGTATTTCAGATTGATTTCTTTACCGTAATCTAAGTCCATAATTCTTTTGGCAGAAAAAGCTAATTTCCTGTTAGGATTTGATACTGTACTTGAGGTGGAAGATAGGCATTTAAAAAAGATACGGATGTTCGAAAGCATCACGTTTCGCCCCAGGCTTCATGGCACAAACGTGGTGCTGGAATAAAATGGAAGTAACAAGAAAACTCATGTGTTCTTTTACTATATATTTTTTATAGTTTACATCTGTTTCTTTTATTGTTTCGTTATTTGTATAACTTCTTCATTTACAAAAGAAGTATGTTCATTGTGGGAAATTTAGAAACTATGGAATGATAGAATGAGGGGAAAACCAAATCATTTAGAATCCCATCAGCCAGAAAAACAATATGCTTTTTTGGCGTGTTTCTTTCTAGACATTTGAAACAAATATTTGGGGGATCTTTTATTAAGTTCATTCGCCCTCTCTCTACCTACCCCCCCCCCCCGCCCCCCCCCCACTGCTGTAGAAAGCCCTTTAACTTCATATTATATCCCGGCATATTGATGCCATTGGAAACATCATTTGTACTTGTGACATAATAGCAAATTGTGGTTCTAATTTATCCACTGTCCTTGGGACCTTGGGTTGTTTCTCAGCCTTTGCCAGAGCAGACGTTAGCCTGCTGTATGTTAACCTTACTGCAGCAGTTCATACTCCCAGCAGTTGTGCGAGATGCCCCCTCCCCTGTGCCAATAATAGGTCTTAGATTTAAACATCCGGGGTGCCTGGGTGGCTCAGTCGGTTAAGCAGCCGACTTCGGCTCAGGTCATGATCTCGCGGTCTGTGAGTTCAAGCCCCGCGTCGGGCTCTGTGCTGACCGCTCAGAGCTTGGAGCCTATTTCAAATTCTGTGTCTCCCTCTCTCTGACCCTCCCCTGTTCATGCTCTGTCTCTCTCTGTCTCGAAAATAAATAAACATTAAAAAAAATAAATAAAATAAACATCAGCAAGTCAAGGGCGCCTGGCGGTTCATTTGGTTGAGCGTCTGACTCTTGATTTTAGCTCAGGTCATAGTCCCAGGGTCATGACATCGAGCCCTATATGGGGCTCCGAGCTGAACGGGAGCCTGCTTGGGATTCTCTCTCCCTCTGCCCCTCTCCCCTACTCACTTTCTGTCCTTCTAAAATAAAATTTAAAAATTAAAATAAGGGGTGCCTGGGTGGCTCAGTCGGTTGAGCGTCCAACTTTGGCTCAGGTCATGATCTTGTGGGTTGTGAGTTCAAGCCCTGCATGGGGCTCTGTGCTGATAGCTCAGAGCGTGGAGCCTGCTTTGGATTCTGTGTCCCCTCTCTCTCTGCCCCTCCCCCACTCATCCTCTCTCTCTCTCTCTCTCTCTCTCTCTCTCTCTCTCTCTCTCTTTCTCTCTCTCTCTGTCTCAGAAATAAACATTAAAAAAAATTTTTTTAATTAAAAAAAATCAGCAAGAGACTGATATCTTATTGCTTTAGTTTTGAATTTTAATGAGGTGGAGCACTTCTTCCTCTCTTCCTCGGCTGTTCATATTCTTTCCTTTGTTAATGTCTGTCTTCTCCACCCCAGCCTCTTTACCTCTTTTGCGCTGTAGCAATGATTGGAAATGCCACAGACCTATTAGAAGTTACAATTGTAGCAGTGCCTGGGCGGCTCAGTTGGTTAAGCTTCCAACTCTTGATTTCAGCTCAGGTCATGATCTCATAGTTTGTGAGTTCAAGTCCCATGTCCAGCTCTGTGCTGCAGTGCAGAGCCTGCTTGGGATTTTCTCTCTCTGCCCCTCCCCTGCTTGTGTTCTCTTTCTCTTTCTCTCTCTCTCAAAATAAACTTTTAAGTTCTGATTTTTTTTTTTTTGTAGTGTTTGAGAGAGGGAGAGGAAGGGAAAGAGAGAGGGAAAAAGCACGAGCAGGGAAGGGGCAGAGAGGGAGACACAGAATCTGAAGCAGGCTCCGAGCTGTCAGCACAGAGCCCAACGTGGGGCTCGAATCCACGAGCTGTGAGATCATGACCTGAACTGAAGTCAGACATTTAACCAACTGAGCCACCCAGGCACCCTGTAAATCTCCCCTTGAAGGGAGGATGTTCACTTGAAGGGAAGTGCCCAACCCAGTGTTGGCATGAATCTGCCCAGCAAACGACAGCTGTCTCTATCACCATTGTCATGGGATGTGTGGGAGGGGGAGCACAGAGGGCTTTCTTTGGGGGCTGGTGACAGGCACACCAACCCATCCAGTGCTTCGGGATAGGGACTGGAATTGGGGAGAGGCGAGGCCCAAGTTGTGCTAGGGGACAGGTGGGACATATCTGGAACTCCAAGAGTACTTTGGCCGTTACAGCTGCAGGTGCTCTCTGGAGAAGGCTGAAGAAGTTAAGAGGCTGCCCTAAGAAGACCTAGGCTGGGCAGTGCAAGTGAAGGAGGCTGCAGTAAGTTGCTCTAGATGGTTTAACTTGCATGTGGCTGTCAGGAGTGTCCTTGGGGCTGCCATATTTGAGGAAGCAATGAAAACAAGGTTAGGAGCTTTCCTGCCTCTGACAACTTTAGGGTTACTAGTGTTGTGTTAGTTCTGTCAACTATATCTTTTGGAGTATCATAATCTAAGATCGACAAACTCTGGAGATTCGCATATATTGTATTATACTAACCTTGATTTATTTTTAATGGTAATTAATTTTGAAATTTCAAATAATACTGAAAGTAGGTGGAAGATTTATTTATTTATTTATTTATTTATTTATTTAATGTTCATTTAAAAGGGGTTTGGGTTAAAGGCTGAGAAGCACTAATCTTGACATCGCCATTCTTTTTTTCTTTTTTCTTTTAAGTTTATTTATTTATTTTGAGAGAGAGAGAGAGTGTGTATGAGCTATATGCAGGGACAGAGAGAGAGGGAGGGGGGAGAGAATCCCAAGCAGGCAGGGCTTGAACTCGGGAACTGTGAGATCATGACCTGAGCCAAAATCAAGAGTCAGGACACCTAACTGACTGAGCCACCCAGGTGCCCCTTGACACCTTGATACCTCTATTCTTTAAACACATTTTAATTGTAGAGTAGATATGGAAACTAGTGGAAATAATCATGTGTGTGTGTGTGTGTGTGTGTATGTATAGGAGGATAAGAATAGTGCTACCTTAATAGAAAACAGGTAATTCGGGGTACTTCATTATTACTCGAAAGTGAGTAAGTATAAAATGGCTCACTTAGCTACTGAACACATGATAGTGGTGGGTGATTTACACCAGACTTCAAATAGGTGATAAACTGATTTCTGAACCTCTGCTCAGAAGCACTGGGTTTCCCAGGTTCCTGGTACGCTTTAGCTTACCGGTGTCCACAGCTGCTGATTCGCTGTAACTTGTCTGCGAGTAACATAGGCTCATTTGCTGTCAGTTGAAACTGACGTTGCTGTGATACTGTCCCTCAGCATGATACTCCTCAACTATGGCTCCTGTCTCTCCTGCTTCCTGTAGGTTTGGCCATCTGGGGATTACTGTTTACAAACAAGTACTTTAGCACTATTGTCTTTGTTTACTAGTGATAAAACACTTGACCAAGAGAGACATGTTTATTGAGCAGTAGACACACACTCCTACCCACAGACAACCTGAGCCCTGCATGTCACGACAAGCCATCAGCTGGACAAATTTAGGCAGAGAAAACCTGCTTAAATCACAGCTGGTGGGGTGATTATACAATATTGGTTCAGAAAAAATTTAAAGCCATCAAGTCTGGTTTCAAATAGTTTCAGGGAGAGAAAGGACATCTTGTTCCCAAAAATAATCTGATTTTTTAAAATAAAAACTAGATCAGTTTACTGATATGAAAGATCCAAGATCCCCGTTATCTGCCATGCTATTAATAACACAAAAGAAAACCTGTCTCACTGCATTTGAGAAGCTTTCCAAGTCATGTTTTATTTCCCAGTTGAAATAATATTAGAGATTCAAAAATGTGAACCTTTAATAGTATAAGCAACATTTTTTTTATCCTTTTCTCTTAACAAAAAGTCTGTGCCTTTCCTGAAGAATTGCTTTGAACATTTGATTTTTTAAATTTCACATTAAAAAATGTATAGATCATCAGAATAGCTAGTTTAATAAACCAAAGGAAACATTAGTAAAACCAGCGTTTTATTTTTTCAGCAATGTTGGGTCATTTCCCGTACGTGCGCACAGTGGGGGCAGCAGATCAGATGGGCGCCCTGGTGGACCTACCCCGCCTTCTGTCACCTCAGCCTCTCTCTCGTGCTGAATCCCCTTCTCCTTTCAGTAGAAACTTGGTTCATCTCCCACTTGCTCCAGAACCTACTGCCTTCCACGCTTGTTCCCTTTGCCCCAGGGCATTGGTGGAGTGCTGGAGCAGAGTGAGGAGGTCACGTGTGGAGGACAGCAGTGCAGCTGTGGAACAGGAGGCTGATGGGGATGGAAGGTGGGCTCCGAGGTCCCCAGGGGGGGCTTGACCTGTGGATATGTGTTAGAAGTCATGGTTAGGTTATTTAGGTCAGTAATACTTATAGTTAAATAAATGCCCCACACTGGCCTGGGAAAACAAGCCTCCTGTGTGCCTTCTATGAAACACATACCTTTTGGATTGGCTTACACGCACTGCTCTTGTACCGATTTGTTTCTCTGCCCTTCCCTGCTCCAGTCTCTTTGGCCCAGCACCCACATCCAGCCAGCCGCCAAGTGAGTGAACTGGATGGTGGCCTGGACACTTGCCCCCTCTGTCCCCAACATTCAGTCCAGGACTAGGGCATCGCTCATTGTACTGCAGTGGTGTCTCCGAAGGCGCCCACGCCGAGAAGCTGTGAGGCTGTGCTTCCCTCAGGCCAGTCCCCGGGGGCATCAGGCCACATCCTTGCTCCGTCTCAAACCGCACTACCTTTCCCAGAGCACTACTGACACCTCGGCCACAGCTGCTGTCTCTGGTGCCTGGCACTAGCCTCATAAAGGGTCCGTCTGCTCCTGTTCCTGTCACCATGCCCTGTACCGCACGCCACCCTTCCTCTCTCCCACTGCGTCAGAGTGGCCATCGTAGGACACATCCGATTGTGGCACTGCTATTCTCGGCACTGCTTCATGGCTCCCTGCTGGACCCCGTGTTGAGTCAGAATTCCTTACAGCCTGCCACCCACTCTAGGTGGCCTCCTGGGGGCTGGCAGGACCGCATCCTCATTACCTGGCGCAGCAAGTGCTCGCACGGTTCCTGGAATGAGTACGCGAGCCTTTTCCTGGGCTGGGAAGCATTTGCATTTCATTGTACTTCTCTCACTGAGAGTATGTGTAAGGAATAAGTCAGAAATGGGTGGGAATTGATCACTCCTGCCAAAATCTCTTTGGTGCCAGTATACGGATTGGAAAAGAAAAACATTGAGGTGAAACTCACACAAATGGTTAACAGTATTAACCGTTTTACAGTGAACAACTCCGTGACATTTAATACATTCCTGGTGTTGTGCAACCATCACCTCTGCCTAGTTCCAAAACCTTTCATCACCCTAAAGGAAGCCCTGTCCCCATAGAGCAGTTGTTCCCCACAGTGGCTAGCGATGAGTGCAGATGTGGGTGAGTTACAGCCGGGGTAGGACTTTCAGTCAGATCTGGGTTTCTCTGATGACTCAGTAACTGAGCGTTGTTGTTGTAAGAGAGTTCATCCTGAGTGTGTGTACCTCTTGGCGTCTCCGTGGGCTGAGCACTGCTGTGATGGGACTTGGAGCGTGGCTCTGATAGTTAAGAGTTTCCTGTTGTGGACTTGAACTTGGCTAGGAACGTCTGTGTTGCCCGCAGCTGGTTTTACGGCCCAACAAATGCCACAAACCCAGTTAGCTTGCGTAAAAAGCTATTGCATTACTTGAAGAGGTAGTTTTAGAGGTAAATCTTTATTTGAAGAGCCATAAGAAAACTCTGCCCTGTCAAAATTATGTAGGAGGTAATTGAGATCTCTGGCATACTTTTTGAAAGTAGCCTCATACTTGGGTATTAATCTGTATGAGAAGTTTAATTTTTCACTGGCCCGATTTCTTCACTTGTAAAAATTAAGTGGATTGAAATACCTTTGGACCTCCTCAGTCTAAGGTATGCTGCTTAGATCTTTAGTCTTTATAATTTCTCCCCTGTTGTAAAAAGAAGTTGTCCTCATTCTAGGAAATTCTCAAAATATATAAAGGGTAAAAGGTCAAAACAGCCCTACTGATTAAAGACAACCATGGTTAATATTTTGGTGAACATCTTTTTTTTTTTTTTTTTTTTAACTTTTTAAATGTTTTATTTCTTTTGAGAGAGCAGGAGTGCAAGCATGAGCAGTGGAGGGCAGAGAGCGAGAGAGGGAGAGAATCCCAAGCTTGCTCCGTGCTGCCAGCGCAGAGCCCAACTCAGGGCTCAAACTCACAAACTGTAAGATCGTGACCTGAGCCGAAATCAAGAGTCAGAAGCCCAACCGACTAAGCCACCCAGGCACCCCAGGTGCCAGTATACAGCAGCATACAGGCATACAAATAAAACAGCAGTATACAAAAACCACACAAATACATGCTGTGTATAAAAGACCCAAATGCTAAAGCAGTATTGGGAGTGAAAAATGAAAAGTGCCCATTGTTACTCCTTGTCCCCAGAGCAACCTTCCTGTTGTTGGTTTCAGACCTTTCTGGATCCTTTCCCCAAGTGTTAAGACAAGGAGGTTATTAAGATTTTTTTTTTTTTAGTATAATTGTGATAATTCTAGGCTTACTGTTTTGTGGCTCTTTTCAAAAACTGTATTTTTTGGAGTTCTTATCAGTGCATCAGCTTAGTTTTTTCTTTTTTAGTGGCTTTTTGATTATTTTCTTTTTAATGACATTATTTTTGAAATGGATGTACCATAATTTAATGTTCATCATTATTTCCCCCCAACCCCATTGGTTATCTTTTTTTTTTTTTTTTTGGATGAACATTTAGGTTGTTTCCAGGGATTCAGTATTTTAAAAATAGTGCATTCATCAGTCTTGAATGCACATACCATTTGCATGGATATTTCTGGAGGATGTTTCTAGGAGTTCAGTTATTGGATCCAAGAAAATGCTCCAGTGCTAAGTTACCCTCTACAGAGGCCAGTCCATGTGATCTTCTCTGATAACTAAGCATAGCTTTCCCCCCAACACCCTAGTCAACACTAGATTCATCTTTTAAAATATCCCCCTAATTTATGTTAAAAATGAAATTTATCAAAAAAATTTAATTTCTATAAATTTAAATGAGGTTGAACAGCTTTTCGTGTGTTTTAGATATTCAGATTTTTTCTGTGAATTGCATACACCTGTCATTTGCCCATTTCCTGTGGATTGTTTGCTTTATTGATTTGCAGGTGTTTATGAACTACTGGTACCAACTTTTTTTTTTTTAGTGTTTGTTTATTTTTGAAGGAGAGAGAAACAGAGTGTGAGTGGGGGAGGGGCAGAGAGGGAGACACAATCCTAAGCAGGCTCCAGACTCCCAGCTGTCAGCACAGAGCCCGACACGGCGCTCGAACTCACAACCTGTGAGATCACGACCTGAGCCAAAGTCTGACGCTCAACCGACTGAGCCACCCAGGCGCCCCCTACTGGTACCAACTTTTGTGGGCTATAGACATCGCACGGTACCTTCCCCTATGCCATCTCACCTTTTATTTCTCTTTAGTATACCTCGCAATAACAGATTTTAAACTTTTTATATACTTTGTCTTTTTCTCTTATTTTAAAAATGTAGTTGTGCTGGGGCACCTGGGTGGCTTAAGTGACTGACTTCGGCTCAGGTCATGATCTCATGGTCTGTGAGTTTGAGCCCATGTCGGGCTCTGTGCTGACAGCTGAGAGCCTGGAGCCTGCTTTGGATTCTGTGTCTCTTTCTCTCTCTCTGCCCTTCTCCTGCTTGCACTTTGTCTCTCTCTCTCCCTCAAAAATAAATAAGTGTTAAAAAAAATTTATACAAAATGTAGTTGTGCTGTCATTCACGCATACAGTTATTTTTAGTATTAATGTTTCAAAATAGATTTCTGGAAATGGAACCATCTGGCTAAAAAGTAAAACTATTTCGGGGTGCCTGGGTGGCTCAGTTGGTTGAGAGTCCGACTCTTGATTTCAGCTCAGGTCATGATCTCATGGTTTGTGAGTTCGAGACCCTCATTGGTCTTCGTGCTGACATTGTGGTGTCTGCTTGGGACTCTCTGTCTCCCCCCTCCCTCTGCCCCTCCGCTATTTGCATGTGCTCGCTCGCTCTCTCAAAGTAAATAAATTATAAAGAAAAAAAAATAAAAATATTTTAAGATTCTGCTGCAGGCTGCCAGAATGCAGCCAGAACCTCGGACGACTCCAAGTGCCTTGCCAGGGCAGGCATGAGGGCTGGTGGCCTGCATGTGTCCTTCCAGTCCTCAAGATGAGTTCTGGTTCTTACCTTGAGGGCCCAGAAGCTAGATTTTGTTGGCAAGAATGGCCCCCGTGCCTGTCCGATGCCACACACTACTGCCCGCACGCACCAGCAGGCTGGTTTGCGTCGTATCCACGGCAGGAAATGTCAGCACGTCAGGCGATCAGCAGTGCCTGACTTGCCCCTGCTGGGAATGCCACACAGAATCCTTAGCATGCGGTGACTCGGGCAGGGTTCTTGACCAAGGCCGCCCTTGATGCTTCCCACCTGTCCGGAGACAGCAGCTCCGGTGCCCAGCTGTGCCTCCCTTGGCCTTGGATGGAGCTGCAGGCCCTACTCCGTGGACTCTCTGGGGGTGCTCCGTTTCCGGCCTTCCCCTGGGGGACCCACAATGCATTTCTCCTCCATCGGAACCACGTGTGGTCACGGATGCGGCGCACACTTGTCGGGAGTTTCTTTTAAGAAAATTCGAAACTTGGCTGATGTGGTAGGCAAAAGACACACAGCTTGTGTCTGTTGTGAAAATGACAGAAGGTGTTTGGGGAGGATGTTTCCACACGGCAGAGTGGTGCACGGTGAAACAGCCTATAAATGAAGTGTTTGTCTTCAGGTGGTGATAAATGGAGGCGCCACGTCCAGCGGTGAACAGGACAACGAAGACACCGAGCTCATGGCAATCTACACCACAGAAAACGGCATCGCAGAAAAGGTACTCCCTTGCCCCAGCCTCCTCCCCGTCACGGGATGTGGCTGTCCTTCCCCGGGCTCGTCTCGGCCCTCCCGAGTGGGTGTGTTCCCTTCATAGTGGAAATAGAAGGGACGGTGAGGAGTAGAAGTTACTAACTTTTCATTGTCTAAATGGCGATTAAGGTGAGGTCCATATAGAAGTTCTTCTATTTAAAAGCCTTAGCCAGGATGCTGAGGGAGGTGGTTAAGAGTGTGAGTCTGGACTCAGGGCTGGGTGCTAATGTGACCCGGGCCCCGAGGGAATTACTTAAGGTCTCTGGGCGTCATCCGTTGCCTCATCTCCAAAATGAGAATAAAAGTGTCAGCATCTGTCTTCGGTTGTTGTGAGGAGTAAATGAAATAATAACCTGTGTGGTTCTTAGCATTGTGCCTGGTACGTACTCCGTTGGAGTGAACAAGATAATACCAGAAGCCAGCGGTAGCTTGTGTAGGCTGAACAAAGGGGCAGAAATCACATGTTAAGGTGGGGAGAAGCTCCCCCCGCCTCCCCCGCCATCCCATTTCCTTGAGATTAGTCTGTGTGACCCTATTCACAGAGGCCAGAAGAGGCCTGCCCAAAGAGGATCCAGATGCCTTAATTTCTTTTTTTACTCTGTATTGATTGGTCACTGTGCCCAACTCATGAAGAGTTTGACAAGAGGATATTTCCAGATTGTACTGTAGCTCTGAGACTCCTCAATTTCATTTGAGTTTTATTTGGTAGACTTTTTAAAGCACATTTTGTATTCGTTGTGAAAATTCGCTAATTTAATCAGTTTCTGTATTTCTAGAACCACTGTATTCTATTTTTTTTAAAGAGTAATCTCTATGTCCACTGTGGAGCTTGACCCCGAGATCAAGAGTTGCATGCTTTGCTGACTGAGCCAGCCAGGAGTCCCCTGAATTGTACTTTAGATAGTGCACACTTAATATTTTAGAAAGGGACCACTAGAAAGTTGATACATGCAAACATAGTACCCAGCTTGGGCATTAATTAGCACAGTAAGTTTACAGTGTAATCACTAAAATGATAAAGAACAAAGAAATCATATTGAAATTATGGAATAATCAAATTTTTGTGCCTGTGTATGGTTTCTTTTTTCCATTTTTGGCTCTCTTGACCAATATTACTTTTTGGTCAGGCTATTATAAATTTTGTGGAGGCTAATTAGATTCATGCTGAGTTGTTGACATTTCTGTGGTTTTGGATTCTAAGCTGCTCCTCAGAGTGCAGAAATTATAGTTGCCACTGTGGACATGTTGACCGACGCCTATGTCTGCATCTGAGACACGGCCCGCAGAGTGGGATCTGGGCAGCGAGCTACCGCCTGGCCTGCTTGGGTCTCAGCATCCAAATGGTACATCTTGCAGCAGAGTGCTTCTGAATTCCCAGACTCGTTAGGCTGTATCCAGTTCTCGGGTACTGGGCCCTTAATCAGAGCCACCGGAATTTCCAGGGTATAGACTGTCATGATTTTAGACTTCCTCCTCCAGTATCCAGTAAGTGAGGGTCACCTTTTGAAATGAATACCAAGGAGCATTAACATGCAGGGCTTTCTAACACCTCTAGTGGCACCTTTTACTGATGCTAGTGAACTGTCGTAGGAAAAGTGTCTAGCTTATTTATATTAGCACATTTATGCTAGACATTCATTTACCTGTTTGAAAATCTTTTCATTGTCGAAACTTTGATACATTTGTATTTCCTTGAATACCAGTGAGATGGAATATCTTCCTGTTTCATTGGCCACTCTTCTTGTTTTATGAAATGGCAAGTTCAGGGAGAAGAGCTACCGTGTACTAAACAGTGCTAATGGTCCAGACCTTGGGCTGAATGCTTTAAGCAATGGGTCACGTTCAGTCCTTACCAAAGCTCTATTAGAAAGGTGCTGCCACTATCTCCGTTTTAGAGAAGAAGAAAATGAAATGTTTAGGATTTCTGCTGTCTTGAATTTGTGCAAAGAAAACTTCACACCAAAGAATGCTGCCCTTGGGGATCTTGCTTTTCAGAGGGCAGTGACAGGCTGTCTCTGGACAGCTGAGCGTGAGTGAACAATGCGACATTGCAGGAGAGATGGGAGAAGTGGGGGCCCGAGAGATCATCTCATGCGTTCTCCGTATTCATGCTTGTTTTCCTAATTATGGCATGCTCTCGGTTGTCATATGTTCACTTAACGTTATACAAAACTTAACTACTAATGGTAAATGCTGGTTAATATGGTATTAGCCACAAGGTACCCATCTTGGAATGTGCTCAAAGACATTTATTCCTAAAAGGCCCAGAAGGATCATGGAACAGTGAGTCTGTAAGATAGCATTGGGACCCACACCCAGTATGTTCTGAACTTGATCTCAGTATCATTGAGAATTTTCAGTGAGGGATGTTGAAGAATTGATTTTGTTTATAGAGAGGGCATTTGGAACAAAATGAAGTAAATACAAGCAAAAGGTTTAGATGTTCCCATTGAAATACCAGCATTTTGTTGTTTTACAGATTCCCCACCACATGTGTTTACAAGAGCTTGTGAAGTGGTTGCAGGGGTATTGGGCAATTTGTTATTAATCACAACGTCAAAAAATCAGGTATTTCTCGTAATGACTAGAGAGCAGCTCTGTTTCTCCCTGGGAGGCCATGTAGTATGGTGGCAAATGCAGTCTTTGGGGACAGCCTGTCTGTTCAGATCCTGGGCAGCTCCCTCAGTCTCTCAGAGTCTCCAACTCCTCGTTTGTGAAAGGGGTTATAAAGCACGTAACTTCCCAGGGCCATCGTGAGGAAGAGAGGACAGAGTGTAAAATAACATGAGGCTTTTAGGGAGCAGAGATTGTCGAAATGTGGAAACGGTCACAGGTGAACTATTTACAGTGTGTCCTCACTTGAATATCCCACCCAGCTGGGCACTGGGATCTTTGGCTGCCTGCCGGTCGTTGCAACAGCTGTGTGGTTGCAGTTATCGCCGAGTTCGTTATATAGAAGATAAACTTGATTTCATAATGTTGAGATTTATTTTTAAAGTTAAAGGTCTTTTTAACTTTCAGTCCTGTGGATTCTCTTTACCAACCCCCCCCTCCCTCCCGGCCTTGTAGTTGAGATACCCGAAGTTCTTGAAAAAGGAAGTTCTCTTGGAATAGATTAAACAAGAACACAGCATTGGTAATTTTTGAAGGGTGGAGACAGGTACGGGTGGGCATTCCATATTTCCACCTTTGTATATGTTTGGATAATTGTGTGATACAAAGTTGAGAGAATAATTGAGTCATAACTTACTGTTGCTACTCTTTCATTTTTTGGTATTGATTGTGGCTGTTAAGATACCAGGTCAGTCTTGTTTTCTTTTTTTTTTTTTATCAGTATTTGATCTTTTTGGCTGTTTTTGGATTCTTTATTTATCTTTGATATTCAGTAACTTTACATAGATATGTTTTCATGTTGGCCATTCTGGGTCAGTTTTTTCTGGCACTTGGAGTATTTAACGTTAAAGATCCTTTTACTTTAGTAAAGCTGTCTTGAATTCTATCTTTATTTTTTGTTTCAGTCTGTTCTTTGGGTTTTCTTATTTGGGGTCTCCGATGATAGGTGTTTGGATCTGCCTGCCTTCTCTGGCTATCATTTCTAATCTCCCTCCTGCCCCCCCAACACTGTTTGATTTCTTTTTTTTTTTTTTCTTCCCCAGCCTGTGACCTTTACTGTATTATTCATGATGTCTGTTTTCTCGTGTTCTTCTACGTCTACTTCCTGTTTTTAAATTTTTTTATTTTATCCAAATTCTACCAACCCATGTTTTATTTCCCTTTGTTCTTAAATTTCTATTCTGGGGCCATTCTTAATACAACGTTGCAATGTTGGTGGTAAAGTGCATTCTAAAATATCTGAATACAATGTGCAACGTTGGTGGTAAAGTGCATTCTAAAATATCTGAATAGGTTTTCATTAATTCATTGAATACTTGGTGGGTCTAATTTGCAAACGTGTTCTTTAGTTCTTAGAAATTTTTAAATCTCTTCGATGAATTCCTATCTTCTGTTTTCTTTGTTCTTTTGTGACTTTTTAAAACGTTTATTTATCTTGAGAGAGCGTGCAGGCTGGGGAAGGGCAGAGACAGAATCCCAAGCAGGCTCTATGCTGTCGGCGCAGAGCTGGATGTGGGGCTGGATCTCATGCACCACGAGATCATAACCTGAGCTGAAATCAAGAGTCAGACGCTTGACCAGCTGAGCCACCCAGGCGCCGCCTCTGTTCTACTATAACTTTGATTTGACTTGACTTGACTTGACTTTATTTTATTATTTTATTTTATTTTATTTTATTTTATTTTATTTTATTTTATTTTATTTTTTAAAACTTTTTAAAATTTATTTTATTTTAGTTATTTTTAAAGCCTACTATTTCTGGGTCTGTTCCTCCAGAAAGGAATCGTCTAGACTCCTGTGGGTGTTAGCCTGGCTTTTGTAACCTGGTGTCTGGCATTCCAGAAGCAAATGAGGATCCCACTGTTCATGATTGCATTTAACCTCTGAGGCGGAAGTCTTTCTGGTTCATGCTCTTAAAACAGTACCTTTTCATATCTTGAAGGATGAGGAAGGTAGTAGGCAACAGGGTATTTGATTGGTCTGTGCTGTTAAAGCCCATCCTCTTCCCTTTCCCACTCTTATCTGTGTCTGCAAGCATAGAACCTGTCGGGACATCTTTAGGTCAACCAGCTCACTTCTTCACGCTCTTCCTCTTTAAACACCCAGGTTTTAGATTCCTCCCACTCCCCAGTGGGTCACAACTCATGCGAATGCTTTACATATTCTACCAGGGGGTTAATCTAATTTCTTCTGTTCTTGTTTACTTCATCTTTGTAAATTTGTGGTGTGATCATCCCTTCTGTGTGCTTTTAGGAGTTAGAGGAAGTGACAGGTGGTCAGTCTACCATATTTAACTGGAACTCAAAAGCTTTTTTTAAAAAGACCAATGAACTTGATCTTTGGTGGACCTGATTAAAGAAAAAAATGAGAAAGCACAAATATATATTAGCAACGTGAAAGGTGATGTAAGAATTGTGAAGGAGGATATTTAAAAAGAAATTTTTTTTAACATTTATTCATTTCTGAGAGTGAAAGAGACAGAGCATGAGCGGGGGAGGGGCAGAGAGAGAGAGGGAGAGAGAGAATCCGAAGCAGTCTCCAGGCTCCAAGCTGTCAGCCCAGGGCCTGACTCAGGGCTTGAACTCATGGACTGCAAGATCATGACCTGAAGTCAGACCCTCAACCGACTGAGCCACCCAGGTGCTCTGTGAAGGAGGATGTTAACTACAACTTTATGATTATCAGTTTGAAACCCTGTAGCAAGGATTGGCAAGCTATATCTCGCTGGCCCAATACCTATTTTTATAAATAAAGTTTTATTGGAACACAGCCATACTCACCTGTTGGCATACCACCGAAGGTTCTTCTGCACTACAGTGGCAGAGTTGTGTCGTGACAGAACTATATAGCCCACAAAAGATAAAATATTTACTCTATAACCATTTACAGAAAAAGTTTGTTGACTCCTGATCTAGCATAAATTATTTCCTAGAGAAAAAATGACCACAATGGATCAAAAAAATGCTAGACTTGGTAAATAATGATAGAGGAGGTTGAAAAGGTTATTGACAGTCTTAAGGCCCTAACCAGAAAGCTGAATTCTGAGTTTCCTACTCTTTGATGGGCAGGTAATTACCTAGTTCTTTAGATTATTTCAGACCATAGAATAAGATGGAAAAGTCTTTTGAAAATGACATTGTTAACCTGTTAATGTAGTCATCGAAAAAAGCTTTTGGAGGGCCTTGTTTTCCTTTAGTGTTTTAAGTGGTTTATATTTTCATGCAGTGATAATTGAGTGTAGTACCATAGCTCAAACACATTCCTGTCTCGAGGGTGGGGGGCAGTGCAGCATTTTCTCTTCAAGGGTTAATTGACCCCCATGACCACATAGTTTCCTACTTTGTGTCATCTTAATACCATTCATGGGCATTTATATTAGTTCCATTTATGAGTTATGGAACCACCCTCATTACTAAGAAAAATGGGGTGTGTGTTTGTGTACATGTCTTAGTGAAAGACCTGAAAGAGGACAGATAATGAAATCTTTTCATTTCTGTTCTTTTTATAGTTAAAACCAGTTATCTTGGAATCACTAGAATAATATTGCACACAGTATTATTGTAATAGGTTGTCCAAATCTGTTAGTTGTAGTGTTAATATATACTCTGTTTTCAGATATTTTTTGCTTCTTTGTGGGCAGTAGTACCCCTACCTGTGAGGCCATGGGTAATAAGATGGTATTGGATTGTCCTTTGTATAATCCATAATTCTATCATGTGAACAAAATGGTCAACTGAGTTCACGGAGTCCCAAAATCTGAGTTGAGGGTCTTCGAATATAGTTCAGTGGTTAGCCAGATGGACTCACAGAATTCAGGAAAGCCATTAAACTCATGATTATAGTTTATTGCAGCGAGAGGATACAGATTAAAATCAGCAGAAGAAGGTACATAGGGCAGGGTCCAAGGAACTGAAGCATTCCATTGTCTCCTCCCAGTAGAGGCATGTGGGCAGCACTTAATTTTCCCCAAAACAATGTGTGACAACCCTCAAGGATTGTTCAGTCAGCCAGGGATGTGTACTCAGGCCTTGGCATCCATTATTTTGATTGGGGCCAGCCATGTTAAGTATGGCTGACCCACCCATGTGGCTGATGTTAGCATCCAGCCCCTCCAAAGGTCATACTGATGCTGTGTGGTTCAAGGCCCCCACCATAAATGGCATTGTTAGCATAAACCATTTGGGGCAGCCCAAGGCTCGAGGTAGACACACTCTTAAGAGCAGCATATTCCCAGAACTCGCAGGTTCTCTCCCACTTGCCAAGCAAGACCAAGCTGTTTTTTTTTTTTTTTTTTTTTTTTATTTTTTAAAAAAAAATTTTTTTTTTTTCAACGTTTATTTATTTTTGGGACAGAGAGAGACAGAGCATGAACGGGGGAGGGGCAGAGAGAGAGGGAGACACAGAATCGGAAACAGGCTCCGGGCTCTGAGCCATCAGCCCAGAGCCCGACGCGGGGCTCGAACTCCCGGACCGCGAGATCGTGACCTGGCTGAAGTCGGACGCTTAACCGACTGCGCCACCCAGGCGCCCCAAGACCAAGCTGTTTTTGAAATGTGTGAGGGTTTGGACAACCCAGTCCTGCTGTTGTTCATCCTTTACTGCACATCACCACATATCATATCACATTTTCCATACACATGTACTTTCTCTACCACCGCTTTTAAAAAATCCCAGATTTTTAAAAGACTTACATAGTATATTTTAACTCATTCAGGAATGCAAATCTGCCAATATCCGTTGTTTGAATGTAAGAAAAAGTTCTCTGAAAGGTCATACTCCGTTCTCATTTGGATTAACTCAAATGTCAACTTACAGCAGACATTTACTTTTAGGCTTTAGAAGGTAAGGCTGAACTGCATCACTCCTTTTGTTCAAGAATATTTGGCCCCCAAATCCCTGTCCACCTCTGCATGGGAAATCAAATGACAGACAGAGAGTCTGCATCTTTCTGTGGACTGTATCCATGGACAAGGGGGCACAAATGGGGCTAGGTATAGTCAGAAGGTCGCTATCCTTACTTTTTTTGTGGAACATCTTTTAATTTTGTTTCCTGTTAGGCACGTTTTTAAGTACAAAAGACTTAGGAAAAAATGCTCATCGTGGATTCTAAGAAACTGTTCATAGAGTTTTAGAAACCAGAGCAGTTTTAAGGGTACATGGGGGACTTGGGGTTACCTTCAGTTTTCTGTTTAGCTCAGAAGTAATGCAGACACTGACTGTAAACGTCTAGACTATAACCTAACGTGTTCAGTCTTGGTGAAAATTTTGGGCTCAAAAAGCATGCAACACCTAATATTTTTAAAGTCTGTAGTAACAGTGGGGGGAGGGAAAGAGAAGAAAAAAAAAAAACCATTGTCCCCTAAACTATAAGCAAAGTTTTAGTCTTTAAACAAAATTGAAATCTTCCTATCTCTGTACTTAAAATTTTGCTCTTTTCACTCAGCATTGTGTCTGAGAAGCAGTGTTTTGATAGGAAGGCGTAGGACTTGTTTTGTTTGGTTTTTAGGGTACAGAGATCTTTGTCCTTGCAGGAATGGGATGGGGTAGGAAGGGCAGATTAGTGCTCTCTGTTTCAAAGTGATCAGCATTTCATAACCTTTTTTCCTTTGGGGCACCACTCAAGGATTGTTCATGCCAAGGTATTGCTTTGTAGACTCAACCTGGGAGCATCCCTCTCTATGTAGGGGTTCCCTAGGCTTGGGGAGAAGTTCTGAGCAAGCTGGGTGCTCTTGGGGATGAGTCAGTGATGGGATATCGAGCCCCCAAATTCTGAGGACAGCTCGTCTCACTGAGTGGGCTGAGCATTGTGTAAAAGGCAGCCAAGGCTTATTTTTACACAAGAGAATGGTCACCACTTTATAAAGTTGTTTTTCAGTAACTGTGGGCTGTACTGAGCTGAGTTACTATTACTCCTTGCTCTTGTTAAACAATTCCTTTTCTCCCTCTCACTCACAGAGCTCTCTTGCCGAGACCTTGGATAGCACCGGCAGTCTAGACCCCCAGAGATCGGACATGATTTACACCATAGAAGACGTCCCCCCCTGGTACCTGTGCATATTTCTGGGGTTGCAGGTAAGGTGGTTCCCTTAGGATGTGACCACCAGCAGATGTTCGACTCATCTGTCTGGATCCGTTAAAAATTCAGTTTTGATTTTTATTATTGCCGACCTTGTTATAAATTACTCTTTTAAGAATGATGACTGGGACTGGTTAGCATCCATTTCAGGGTAGTGAAAGGAAGAAAGGAACAGGAGGAGGAGGTCAACCAGGGAACAAAGGAAGGAAAATGTTCAAGGAGTGAGCAAGATCAGTGATGTGGAAGGAAAGAGCAAGGACTGTAGAGATCTGGAAAGAGGGGAGGGTACAGGGAGGGCAGAGAAGCTTTTGTCTTCATTCCTACCCGTGCAGTCCAGTCGTGGTCAGCTCTGCCACGAAATGTGGGTGACCCTGAGAAGCGCTGTGTTGGCCAGGACACACGTGGGAGGCTCAGTCTTCTCTGTAAAGGAAGGGAAGCATTGCTGTGGTAGAGGTTGCAGGTTACAGTGTGAGTAGAGAGGGCAGGCCACCAGGGCAAGGGGGGTGGGGCGGGAGGTGACCCAGGCTGACACCAGGTCCCTGCATCTTGGGTATTTTCCTCCCCTCTTCCCTCTCTCCATCCCCTTTTCCCTCTCTCCATCCCCTTTTCCCTCTTAGGCATTGGAGTGGGGCTTTTGGAGAAGAACATAAGTTGGGAGGCCCTTTTCCCTTGGCCTGTATTTGCCTTGGCTGTTTTAGCCTGGACTCTGTTGGGGGTCTGACCTCCCTTTCTTCTTTTCTCAAGTTGGAATGGGCTGTTCAACATGAGGGATTTCAGATGCTGAGAAAAATCAATCCCATCACCCACACCGGGGTAGTTACTTGGAGGCCGGGCCGTACCTGCCCACACCTGATGCTTCGGCCAGGTTTCCAGCACTCCCCCACCTCCCACCCTCATCTCCCACACAGGCATGAAAGCAGTTGGTCACCCCGACTGAAAGGTGTCTGACAGAGGAGGAGTCACGGCCAAAGGAGCTAAGGGGTCTTTAGGTTCAGGAAACTTGCTTTGGGGAATGTTTATGTTATAGATGTCTCTAGAAGTGTGCCCGGGTCTAGGATTGGCAAACTCTATGTGCGACGTGCCTTTCTTGACAATATGCAGCGCTCTTAAGCTTGTGAGCAGCTCTGCGAAGTCCTGCACAGGAACGCTCTGTTCCCCGCGTGGAACACCCTGCGTGTTGTACAGTTGAGCGTCAGGGGCTGCACACATTTTGGCAAATGTGAGCAGAGATGGGGGACTTGGGCAGGACAGTAGGACGTTTGCAGAACAGAAGTGGGAACTGAAGAGACAGGCCTTTGGGAGGAAGGGACGTGAGCAGTGAGGGCCAAGAATGTCCCTCCAGGGCTGAAAGGGTAGGGCTGGGGCCCAAGGGAAGAGGGGATGGGCTCTTTCTAGAGGATTCCCACAGCTACCATATGTCCATAACCCTTCCCTGATGGTAGTCAAATAATGCCAGACCCTAGAAAGAGATGGAAAACACCCTGTGCAGTGAAGCCTGTGTAACTTCACAGACCCCGAGAGAATTAAAAAAATTTAAAAAGCAGATTAATTATCTCAAGAATATAGATGTAGAAGTCCACATGAAATATTGGCAGATCAAATCCCAGAAGAAAAACCTAACATGACGAACTAGGATTTGTTTCAAGAATGGTACCATGATGGGGCGCCTGGGTGGCGCAGTCGGTTAAGCGTCCGACTTCAGCCAGGTCACGATATCGCGGTCCGTGAGCTCAAGCCACGCGTCAGGCTCTGGGCTGATGGCTCAGAGCCTGGAGCCTGTTTCCGATTCTGTGTCTCCCTCTCTCTCTGCCCCTCCCCCGTTCATGCTCTGTCTCTCTCTGTCCCAAAAATAAATAAACGTTAAAAAAAAAGAATGGTACCATGCAGCCCAATTCACGTCACCAGATCAGAGGAAGAAAAGACCTAGGATTTTAGCAATTGATGCTAAAAAAGCATTTGAAAGAAGCAGGTATTTCCAGTAAGAGTTGTGTAAACAAAATCACACCAGTGCTTGAATCATGTGCTCTGTGCAGGCCTGGATTCAGGTGAGTGGTAAGACAGGAAAATGTATTAGAAAGGAGAAATGCTGGGAAAGATAGATGATGTGGCACACGATGTGCACGTATACACCAAAATCAGAGATTCTTCACGTGGGCTGTTTTAAAACCAACGGGGCAAAGTTAGTATAAAATCCAAACACACACACACACAAGGAAGAGTTTACTCTTCCCTCAACCATCTCCTGTCGCCCACAGCACTACCTGACCTGCTTCAGTGGCACCATCGCTGTGCCCTTTCTGCTGGCGGATGCCATGTGCGTGGGGTACGACCAGTGGGCCACCAGCCAGCTCATCGGGACCATTTTCTTCTGTGTGGGAATCACGACTTTGCTGCAGACAACGTTTGGATGCAGGTGAGATTGGGATGCTGAATTGGGATGCGGAAGCCCCCTAAGGCATGAGCAGTGCCGCTCACCTAGGGCCACACGGAAGAACCAGCTGGAGTTGGCAGGGAGCATGTCCTACTGGCCAGTGCGCCCCCCTCCCTAATCCTGTGTTTCCTCTCTTGGTCAGTGGCCCTGCTTCTTGCCCAGGTGTGCAAGTTGGAAACTCAGTCTCTCTCTCCGCTCCTTCTAGATCCCCAGCCGGTGGGGCTCATTCTCTCCAGTAGCCCCTTTCTGCCCCACTTCCTTTAGTTCAGACCTGACTGCCCCACTCATGCCCAGTTGGTTTCCCGCCTCCAGAGCTGCTCTCCTCCCCTCCTCCCCACTCTGTCCCCGGCCCTCTTGCTGACACCACGTCTTCCTCCATGCTGCCGGGTGCTGGGCTGCAGCCCCCACTCCCTGTTTAAAAATCCGACTGCGCCCATTCTTCAGGTTTTTCCCTTTCACTCTGTCCCACCGAGCGCCCTTCCCGGCCTGCCTCTGAGCCCCGCACCTATGCTACTATGAGCTCCTTCTGGAACCTGCTGTTTCACCGTCCTGTGCTTGGCTCCCTAGCAGCCAGGAAACCCTGCTCATCCTCCTGGCCTGCCCTGCACCCCCCACCTCTGTGAAGCGTCCTTGTCTCTTCAAGGCCCCGTTGCTGCCGCCTCTGAATCCCCACATGTGAATCTTGTGCACCGTCTTCTAATGTGGCTCTTCCTCCACTTTGTGCTTTTTTGTTTTCGTGTCTTTTCCCACTGGATTGTGCTCCCCTCATTGGTGCCAGGGCTCTAGCTTGTTCATCTCGCTTCCCCAGCCCCCAGCTTAGAACAGGTGTGGAGCTGGCTTAAGAAGGAAGAGAACCGTCCTTGCCTGCCTCTTGCAGGCCGCTCGTGCCTCTCCTCTCTCCTCTTCCACCCTCTTCACAGTACAGCCTCTTCCTTGGCCCTGGGCTCTGCTCACAGGGTGGAGCCTGCTGGGGCAGGACTGTCCCCAGAGGAAGGGCAGCAGGGCACACTTGTGAGTGCTGTCTCTTGCTCCATTAGAGACAGCTGGAGGAGGGGTTTGCCTCCCCGGTGGGCGGTACAGGAGGGAGAAGATGAGAGGCAGCTTGGGAATCACGGACTGTATTCCAAGGAGTCAGAATCCTCAGGGACCTCAAGAGGGTTGCCCTTACTTGGGGACAGGAGAAATACGGGAAGGGCTGTGAGCAGTGTTAAGGTGATGTCCTGGGAAGGGATAGGGTCAGCTCCCTGGCAGGTCTGCTGATGGAAGGAAGGCGGTGGAGGCCGCCCAGCTCTTGGAGTTGTCACACTCCAGTCCCAGCAGGCCCGCCTGCAGCCACTGCTCTGAGCAGATCCGTTCCCTCAGTGGGAGGATCTCCTTGGGGGATCCGTGAGGGGAGGGGCAGGGTGTCATTGACCTGCTAGGGGGCAGGGGATGTGTTCTGGGCATCCCATGGAGGACTTGAGTTACTTTCTTAGAGCCAGGTAGGTAACTTTGGGTACATCTTTCAGTCTTTTGATAGAACATTCAAGATTCTGCACTTCCAGTCTAAGTGTATTAAGAAACTTCTGTTGGCTGACTCCGGAGCGTTACCTTGTACACAGGCCACCAGTTCTCTGGGGGAGTTGTTCTTTTTCTAAACAAGTGACTCACTGTGGAACTTGTATCACAAACCATCTATGAACTGGGCAGTGCTTAGAGTTGATGGTGCTGGTTGATCTGAAGAGGGGAGGGGATGCGTGCGTCTTCATTGTGGTAGAATACGCACTGTGCTCTTAGTCCTGTCTGACGGTGGGGCCTGGCAGCGGCGGGCACAGGTGCCTGCTAGTGACACAAAAGGGAGGGGTGGGGACTTTCGGTGAGGGCTCTCATCATGGGAGGGCACCCGCTCAGGGACATCATGTCCATTCTCGGGGCACAAGAGATGTAAACAGAACAGCTTGGGTCTGTGCATTTCACCCCTGCTGCCATACCGCTCCCAGCAGCTGAGCTGAGGAGGACAGGAGAGGGCTTTGATGTAGCTGCTGGGACGGGACATAGCTGCTGGGATGGCTCGTGGCCCCATCATGCAGAGCTGTAGCGTGTGTGCACGGGCACACATTTGCACGCGCAGTACAAGTGCTTGGGTCTGCACTCCATGCCCAAGAGGCTCGGTGAGAGTAGCTTTCCCTGCTCTGTCTTGCTGGAGGTGTCAGGGAAGCCGCACCCATGTCCTTGGATGGCATGAGCAGCTGTGAGTCCCATCCTCACTGTGGTGGCCCTCTGCACTGGCTCTAAGTTGGGAGGGGGTGGCTCACATCTGCCAGCCACACCAGCAAGTATGTGCTGCTGGATGGGGTGACTTGGTGTGGTTTTGTCTTGGGATGTGGATTTTCTCTGGCTGTTGGCGTGTGGAGTGGTGTCCACATTCTTTATCCGGGAAAAGAGGAGGAGAAAAGTATGGACTGGTTCCCACTTAGCAAACAGTCTTTATATAAGGCCCTGGGTGACTGGCTGGACCCAGCTATGGAGGCAGTGAAGGGAGCATGTGCTGCAAAGCCTAAAGGGCAGCCACGTGCACCTTCGGAGAGTTGCAGTGGTGTCCTGGGGACTTGAAGGGAGAGTCACAAGGGAGTTGGCAGCATGTGAGATAGGTCTTGAACACTCAGTAGGCCCCTGGCCCAGGAGGGTTGAAGGAGCATTTTCTGTCCTGGGAAGGGCAGCGGCAAAGGCAGGAAGTCAGGCTGGTGAGTGCTTCCCCTGACCAGAGGCTGAGCTGTGGGCCCGTCTCTGATACTTGGGCGTTATCAATGGGGCACAGGGAACTTGCTAGGGCTCTGTTGGCAGGGCACTTACCTACTGGGGTTGAGCCTTGAAAGACATTACTTGGGTGCTATGTAGAAGGGGTTATGGGCCAGATTCAGGAGATCAGGGATATCCAAGAGAAAGGCAGTGGGGATCCATGCAAAGGAGTCTGGTGGGGAGATAAGGAGAATGTTAGAGGTGGCAGAGTCCAGATGTGGGATGAGATAGCTAGCCAGGGGGCAGCGGGAAGAGACAGACAGATGGAGGCAGAGTGAGTGTGTGTGTTTGGGGGTTGAGTGATGAGTTTAGCTAGAGTTTAGCTCTAGCCTGCATTCTGGAGGTCTGTTCCTGCCTTTGATCTTTAAATGGAAAGAAAAGCATGGGGTGTGTGTTTCATGTGTCTTGATTAAAGAATCAAGATTGAATGAATTTGAGCAGCTGCCCTTGGGACTGGAGAGATTGGGCTTGGGCGGGGTGGGGAGCAGCCCACCTCGCAGTGTCAGTCCCTTGGGTTCCTGGCCCTTCCTGCCAGGGTTAACTGTTGTTCTACTTCTCTGTGCTAATAGCATATTTTTCTTGCCTGGGATCCTAGCTTCCATTGGTGTGGATTCCCAATTCTGCAAAGCCTTAAGCTGTTATTGATACATTCTTTTCAGTGTCTGTCCACCTTATACTTGAGGTTCTGCTGAGCAAAGATGAACTGAGATGGTGAGGTGGGTGAGGGAATTTTCCCTCCCTGACTGGCTGGTCACCACCTCTGGGGTTTGTTTGCTGCACCTATATATTCATGTGTCCCTCCCATCTCCCTGTGTCCCCTGCATCTCCCCACCCTTTCCATTAGAGCTCTAACTTCTCTAATGCCCTCTTCCCTCCTTCCACTGGGCTCCAAGAGGCAGGGCTCCCCTCTCCAGCGGAACCACCTCCTCGCCCTTGTCCAGTTTCCCGTAGGTTGAATGGGAGAAGAGCAGAAATCCCCAGAGTGGCCAGATACCCAACTTCCTCCCCTCCACGCCCCCTCTTCCAGTATTGCCAGCAGAGCAGGGCTGGCGGTCAGATCTCAGAGTGAGGATCCATCCGTGGTACTCAGACACTCAGGAGGGGCTGAGAGTGAGCATCCCCGGGTCTGTTCCAGAGACCCACCAAGTCGGTGCTGCCAGAGCTGGCTGCATTGCTGGTTCAGATCGAGTTGGGATGCACCTGTCAGCTGTTTAATTGCGTATGGTTAATTTTGCAGTGCAGTGATGTTGCTTTAACGGATGAATAATATTAGAAGTCAAACATTACTGTTTTAAGGAAAACTAATTTTGAATTGCAGCTAATAAAAGTAATTGATGTATTTTTTGAAATCAAGTTTTGGGATATTACAGTGATTGAACTATAATCCCCTGGGAAGGGAGAACCCACAGTACCCAGTATAAAGCATTAGCTGAAGCCATGTGGCAAATGATGGTTTCTTTTCCTTTCATACATGGAGTTCAGTGAGCACAAGAAGTTACGGGGACCTACTCAGCCCCCTGACCTTGGGCAGATGACCTCCCCAGCCGATTCCGTTTGTGAAAATGAGTGGCAGCTTTTCTGAAGGTGGCCTGTAGATGATGTTTTGCCATTATTCTGCTTTTGTATATTATTATAAGCTTTCTACAGTAGGTTTGAGAAGTTGTGGAGTATGAATCATATGAAACACCTTTTAGTTCTGGGTGCTAATGTGGGTCCTCCTCACAGGCTGTGAATTATCATCTTAACAGGCTTATGCATTTATTGCCTGATCACAGCGGGATCATTTAAATACAGAAAGCAGTTGGGGCAGAGAGGATGGCCAGGGAGGGACAGCGCAGGAGGGGAGGGCTGACGGAGCCTGGAGTGAGGTTTATTCCTGGTGTCATAGCTGTAAGGATCGTAGGTGGCCTGTGTATGCATGTGCACGTGTGCAGCCTGTGTGTCCGTGTGTGTGTGCATGTGTGTTTGCAGTTTGGTGCCTGTTTCCTTGGGTTTAGAGCAGCAGAAGGACAACATTTCATGTTCAGTGTTCCTGATTTCTAGGACCTATTTTCAGACCCTGTAGTGCCTGAGTTGTGTACATGTCTTTGCATATTTGCCCAGCGTGTACTGAGTACCTGATGCTCCCCTGCATTGGTTGCAGTGGGTGCGTGGGGCTTAAAGACCAACTGTGGCCCGTGGCTGTGAGGAGCGGGACCTTTCCTTTGAGGAAGCTGGGGTCTAGAGCAGAAGAGGGAGGAAAGTGTCAACACCCCTGACCTGTGGGCTGCCACCGGGTCGTCCCTCCTCCTCGTTTCACACGGGCACCCTGCTGAAGAGTGGTGCGCTGTTCCGGGAAACCCGTTTCATTCCGTAAAAATAACCGGAATTGGTAGGGAAACTGAAGGTGAAGCAGATGCAGGCCTTTGCGAACTGGGCACGAGCCCAGAGTGCCAGCTTTCAGATGCCGCTTCCTGAAGGCTCCTTTGGGGGATATGTCCCGTCAATTCCCCCTCCACCCCCCCGTGGGCTGAGGCCACACCACGTGTGCTGCAGACCCTCCTCCCTTCACTGCACACCTCCCCGGGCGCACTTGGTGGTTTCCTGTCCCCCAGGTCCTGATTGTTTTGAAATGACGGTCGTGGGTCGCAGTCCCTGATGTGAGTGACTCCGAGGCTTTAGTGCTTCCCTGAGCCTCTGCCTGCTGGGGGCAGCACTTCTGCCACGGCCGCTGCCACGTCCCTCCTCCTCACCCTGCCTTTTCCTTCTTCCTCCTGCCCTTTGACCTCAACTCCCTGCACTTCGCTTTCAACGAGGTCTTCATTGGTTAGTTTGTGATGTCAATCCTGGGAACTCCTCAGGCTTGTTCCAAGAATTAGTGCAAAACTTTGAAATCCCTAGAGATCAAGGCAAATTTGTTCTGACACCATCCCCCTAACCACCCCGCCCCACCGTAGGTTTGAGCTGGAGGACTCAGCTGATGCATTGGCTGCTGCTGCCTCTTAAAACAGAAGTCAAGTCTCAGTCCAGCTCTGAGCTTCCCAGAGTCCTCGCCCCTCACCCCAGTCAGTACACAGCTGGGGGGAAGGGAGGGCCCTGATCGCTGCCCTCATCTGCCATGTTGACCTTCCCCTTGGTGTGACAGGTGCTGTCTTTGGGGGTTACCTTCAGCATTTTGCCCCAGACGCCTCTTGGAGGCCTCACTCTGAGGTCTCCCACAAAAGAAGAGACTGTAGGTGGGGTCCCCCTACCCCCACCCACCCAAAGGAGCCCCTCCTGGCCATCACAGGCCTGTAGCAGGCATGCAAAACCTTCCTTTGCTGAGAGAAGGTAGGGTTTGGGCCAAGAGTGACAGTAGCTGGTGCAGCAACCTGTTCTCTAACCGGATCGTCCCTCCTGAGGAGGGAGCTCCCCTGTCTGTCACCTGCCTGGGTTCTAGGGGCCTGTATGAGATGTGTGCTCACTGAGCACGGGCGGCTGCAGGATGCTTCCAGGGCTCCAGTTTGGGGCCTTGAACTCTTCACAGTTCATAAAACTAACAGGGATGACAGGACGCAGTGATTATATTGGCGGTGAGGGAGATTGGGATCTCTCCCGCTTTCTGTTTATGTATTGGTGGTGTAGTTGTAGATAACATGCCAGCTCACCCCTAAATGCTCTCCTAGGAATGAGGGTCCCCTTTGTAACCACTTACCACACCTGAGAACATTGTCATTCCCTCATGTCATCTAATGTGCAGGCTATTTAATTTCTCAGGTTGTCGCTAAAATACCTTCCTTAACTATTCGTTTACCTCCCTGCACCCGGATGCAGTCAAGGTCATGTGGCACATCTGTTTTATGTGTTTCTTTGGTTTCTTAATCATAAACCGTCCTCACTTCTTTCCTGCATAACATTACCTTCCTAAAGTGCCCAGGCCAGTGTTCTTATGGAGCATCCAATGGTCTGAATTTGTCTGATTGTGTCTTTGGGGTGGTATTTGATTTTTTCCACAGTCCCCCTCATCTTCTGTAAACTGGAGGATGGGGCCAGCCAGAGGCATCGTTGATTCAGGTGAACATGTTTGCCAAAATTACCATGTAGGTGACTGTCTTTCATATTCTGTCATGTTAAGCAGACACATAGTAGCAGGTTACAGGTTTTTTCCCACTAAATAAAAAAAACTGACTGTCCATTTAACTCACATTTCAAGTAGTACATTACAGAATTGGGAGCCAGTGAGAACCCGGAGCTAATGACTTTGGAGGGAGCTTTGCCTTGATCCCCTAACCAGCTGCATCGGGGAGCTTTGGTTTCAGAGTTGGCCTCACTCCTGTTGCACCATTTTCCAGCCTTGTGACTTTGGAAAAACTGCCTGGTATCTCAGGGCCCCCTTCCATCATCTGTAAAATGGTAATTAATAATGATGAAATAGTTAGTGAGCGCTGAATGAGATAATTCCTGGCACCTGTCTGTACTTGTCTGTTGGCTCTCATTATTTTTGTGGGCCTTCTGGAAAGTAAGGAGGCAGGTGAGTGCAGGTGAGGCAGAAGGGCGCAGTGGGCAAGGTCTAGGACGTCTGGCAGAGCGGCATGTCCTTGATGGCGTGTAGCACGTGGTTGGGTGCAATCCTCAGCCACACTGCCAGCATCCCTCTGATCAGGAAGGGCCCCCAGAATCTGTCTCAGGCCATCAGAAAGTGGTGAGGGCACTTTATCCAGCTCCTCCTGCAGCCTGAGCACCGGCCGTCTCTCAGCTGAGGCTGTTCAAGTTAGCTCCTTCAACACTAGCTTTGCCAGGTGGTCTCCCCTTCAGCTGACATGCTGTTTCTCTGTATTTCTGATACTAGGAGACTGGCTGAGTCCTCTTAGTACATGGCGGGGTCGATGAGTTCAGTTCTTCAGATATTTTAGGCTAACAGACTCTTGACTGGAAATAGTTGATACTATCATGCTTGACAAGGAGGTTATCAAAATTGTATTCAGCTAGTCCTTCCTAAATTCCTGTGCTCTGTCTGGACAAAGCCTCTGGCTGTGAGCTGTGGCTTGGGAGACAAGCTGGTTGATAGCTTCCAGCCAAGGATCTCCAGGACTCTGTAATTGGAAATTCTGACTGGAATAGTTCATCTAATCTGGGCATTTGCCTATAAAACCAGAATGGCATGAACTTGAAGTCAAAAGGTTACACTTATCTTTAGTTAGGAGTATTTTAAATCAACTAAAAATGGATTAGAGATCCAATTGTAAGAATCATGAAACTATAGAAGAATAAAACAAGGGTAAATTCCTTTATAACCCAGAAGTAGGGAAAAACTTTTTTTTTTTTTAATTTTTTTTTTTCAATGTTTATTTATTTTTGGGACAGAGAGAGACAGAGCATGAACAGGGGAGGGGCAGAGAGAGAGGGAGACACAGAATCGGAAACAGGCTCCAGGCTCTGAGCCATCAGCCCAGAGCCCGACGCGGGGCTCGAACTCCCGGACTGCGAGATCGTGACCTGGCTGAAGTCGGACGCTTAATCGACTGCGCCACCCAGGCGCCCCGGGAAAAACTTTTAAACTAGGACTTAAATCCCAGAAACAAGGATAGTAAATTTGATGACATTAAATCTAAAAAGCGTTAAACTTTACATTGAAAAAATATACCATAAACAAAAAAATGGTAAACTGGAGGAAATATTTGTAATGTATTGCAGATTAAGTATTTTTAAAAGATACCAGAAATTGTAAAGGCAAAAGTTGTGAACAGATCACAGAAGAGGTATAGAATTCGGTCCTTCTCCACTGGAAATGATAAGTTGGTTTATAATAACAGAATATAAACTAAAGCTACCCTGAGATAACCATTTCTCACCTTTGTCAGATTCACAAAAAATAAAAATTTTGATGAGCCACTCTGATAGCAAGACGGTGGGGAGAACAGGCATTCTTAATACATTGCTGTCAGGAGTTCAACCTTTATAATAAAGAAGAACAGGCATTCTTAATACATTACTGTCAGGAGTTCAACCTTTATAACAAAGAAGAATTTTACAGTATCTAGAGTACACGTGCATTTACCATTTGATCCAGCAATCCTCCTTCTAGAAACTTACTCTTAAGATACACTCTCATAAATGCAAAATAATACACAAAAAGTGATTTATTGCTGTATAATTTGTAATGGCAAAATATTTAACACTTAAATGTCCATCTGTAGGAGACTGGCTGCTCTCTGTACCTCACACAGTATGATCCCATGCAGCCCTGAAAAGAATGGGAAAGATCTCTGTTAACTGGTATAGAGTAAGTTCCAGGATATATTGAAAAAACAAGCTGCAAAAAAGTGTGTGTGAGTGTATGTATGAAGGAGTAAGGGTAAGTTAGGAATTAATGAAAACGGTTAACTATAGTGAGTTAGGTGGGAAGGGGGTGGAGGGGTTAGGGATGGGAGTGAGACTTTTCTGGTATATCTCCCTATATGATTTGATTTTTAAACTGTACAAATGTTCAACATAGTCAAAACATAAAATCAAAAACGAAGAAAAGCAAACCTAAAATTGAATTATAGAAAGAGGTGAGCTATATGTCAGATTGCTAACCACATAGAAAAGAATTCATTCAGAGACTTTAGAACACAGTACTTTACATTCCGTGATTGGGGTGTATCCTAAGCACAAAGTAAAGAGAAATCTTAATAATCTTAATAGTCTTGTTCGTAGTGACACGTAATTACATAGATGTGTAATTCTTGGACTGTGCTGTATGATGTTATATAGGGTAAGAAAAACGAATGGTATGTTGATAATGATGGAGAATCAGGACACTTGGTGTAAGAAAAGGAAAGATACAAATATGGAAAGAAAGAAGGTAATCCAGGGGTATTGGGCTGAACTATAGGTATCATGACCCCATAATTCAAAAATGAATTGTAGCTCTGTTTACTAACTAAATGTCCGCTCAGTGACAGTGAGCCCACCTGGTGCTCAATCTTGGTTTCTAAATGCCATTCTCCACTAAAATGGACCTGGGCTTCCTAAAGTAGTGGTTGACTCAAAGGCCAGGGCTGAAAAAAGTGCACGTTGACCCTGGAGCATTTTGTGCCAGAAAGCAAAAAACTGCTTAAAGAATAAGGGGTGGAGGTCAGGGCATTGGGGGGTGTAGGGGGAGAGTCAACTTCATAAAGAAGGAGAACCTGCTTGAGCAGGTTCTTTGGGCAAGTTTGGGACAGTACATTAAAAAGAATGGAAGTGAATTGTAAAACTGAATTTGAAAGGAATTTATTCACGTACCTGCAATGATGTTCAAAAAAGAAAAAGATAAAGTTGGACAAAAAAGGCAAGCTCTTCTTTACAAAAGGCCACTAATTAAATACAGATGGAATGATCAAATTGAAAAATTGTAATTTTTAAGCCCACTATGTAAGAATGTTCATAAGCTAGTGGGAATATAATATTCACACAGCCTAAGAATCACACGATAGATTCTTAATTACAACAGGAAAAAGGTCCCACCTTGTGGGACAGCACCCAACACCCAGGCAGTGTCCTTTCAGGAAGTGTCTGGCCTGGCTGTAAGCCTGACACAAGACTACCAAATGCAGTATAGGAACTCTGATTGGATTTGGGGGAGCAGGAGCAGGTATAAACATATTTATAAACAGATAAATTTAAATATGGTCTGAATATTAGATAACATTGTTAAGTTAATGTCCTTGGGTATGATATGGGAAAGCGATGATGCAGGAGTGTATGTTTATCCTTAGGAAATGGGAGCTACTTTCCAGATAGTTTAGTTGATAGAACATATATACATATGGGAAACAATAGGAAAATGTTACCAGTTAAAGAGTTTCTTGTGACATACTGTGGTTTGCTTTTCCTTAAAGGCACTTAGGATACACATTCCTGATGGCAGATTCAGTTTTGAAACTATAGTTCTTTGAAGCCAGACCTGCTCTATGTTTCTCAGAGATTATTGTTTTAAAATCATGCTGCCGTTTAGACTCGAGTAAATCTTTATTTCACAACAAAAGGTTTTGTACCAACTTGATAGCTTTCTTGGTAGACCAAGGAAGTCAGCCAGATTTCTTAGCGTACTTACTGTATAGATGAACTGTTTTATTTTATTCATTTTCCCTAAATGATTCAGTTCTGGGAAGATAACGTTTCTTACCTTTGAGGTGCTCTTTGTAGGGCCCACCTGCCCTTGTAAGCTTTTTAAGGACTTTTCTCCTGATGACACCAAGGAGGACTGCTAGCCCCTGGGACCTTGGGGAAGTTGTCTGGTTTTGTCTGGAAAATTCACATGTACACTTTACTCCCTGTTTTTTCTGCCCAGTGCTTTATATCATAAAGAAAGAAAGAGAGAGAGAGAGAGAGAGAGAGAGAGAGAGAGAGAAAGAAAGAAAGAAAGAAAGAAAGAAAGAAAGTCCTTTCCCTAATTTGCAGTTAAAATCAACATGACAGAAAGACTTCTTATTTAGTCTTTAAAGACTAGTCTAATAAAATTCTTCTCAAAGAATAACATTTGTCAATAGCACCTTTAATCCATTAATTAATTGTTAAGTGAAAGTTGGTGCCGGGGACACCATGGTGATGGGTAAAAGGGCCTGGTTCCCACGGTCAGGGCAGTTCTGCCCCTTTGGGAGATGGGCGGGTCCACACACAGATAGCTTCGGTGCTGTGAAGGGGGCCATCGAGGCTGAGGTGCGGAGACCTGGCCCGGGCCGGCAGGTCCCTGGAGCTGACATGACACCACAGCGTGAGTGAGTCTGGAAGCATGGACCACAGACGGTATGGCTACAGGCTGCCAGAGTGCCTTCTGGTGACGTTTTGGGATTAAGGTCAGCTTTCCCAGTTCCCCCAAGGTGGTCCTCTCCGAGCAAGGTTGCTTTTGCCCGTGGGCGCCAGCTGGGGCACATGCCCTTGGTCCACTCTGACCTTCAGTACGGCAGTGCTGCCCACAGTCAAGCTGCAGTTCTCTGAGGACTCCTGGGGCTGCTCTGTGGCTCTGGTGTGTGCCTGCTCTTCTCTCTGCCTGCGCTCCTCACAGCCCCTGCCGTGTGTGGTGTGGCGCTTCCTGCCCGTTAGGTAGGTGACGGCCCCTGCCGATGCCTGCCTCAGTGACCTGCCCCATCGGCACCACCACCTCCGTGTGTGGCCATGTCTAGCTGTCTTCCTTCACACGGCAGAAACCTGTCGGCAGCCCAGGGTAGTTTTTTTTTGTCGTTGCAGAATGGTAGATCCCTTCATCTGGCCCAGGGGTTGTCCGTCTTCGAGGTGCCTGGTGCCTCAGCGTCGCCCACAAGTGATTATGCAGGGTGCAGGGTGCAGGCCCCATCCGAGACTCTGATTAACCAGGACTGGGTAAGATGCAGAAGTCTCCATTTTTAACCAGCACCCCTGAAGCAGCTTCCTGGCAATTTGTGGAGTGACTTGTGGAAATCACGGCCAGAAAGTCCTGAGTTGTAAGGGGAACACGTTACAAACCCAAAGGAGATCCCGGAGCATTTTCTGGATGAGGTGGTGTGGCCTCTGTGCCTTAATGATGAGTAAACATTGAACATCGGAAGTGAGTTGATGACTGAGCGGAGAGCAAAGGCTCCGAGGCAAGAATCTGGAGTGCAGGTCTGTGAAGGGGCTGGTGAGGAAGAGCCGGGGGCCCAGGGCTCTGGTCTTCTGGGCTCAGAGGAGGAAATGGGACGCCTCCAGCAGAGTTTTGAAGAAAGGAAGTCTTGTCTGGGACTGGTTAGGTTTTTCTCCATCCTGGGGCCAGAGCCTGACATGGGAATGTGTCACAACAGAAGTGTCTGTCTGCTCACATTTTTTCTTACTAACCTCTAGTGATCTTGTTAACCTTAAAAACTCATCTGCAAAAACCCACCACCTCTCTTCCGTATTTAAGATCTACTTTCCCTATAGAAGAGGGTGGCAAACTTTTTCTGTAAAGGGATAAGCAATAAATACTTGGGGCTCTGTCGTCTTTGTTGTGACCTCTGGATTCCACATCGTAGCCCCACAGCAGCCGCAGACAATCGGCGGATGGAGAGGCTGTGTCCCAGTGAAACCTTACTCACAAAGACGAGTCATATGCCAGACTTGGTTCACAGTCCAGTTTGTCAGCTCCTGGTGTAAAGAAAGGCACAGCTGAATTAGTTTCCTTTCTAGCTGTCGGGACAAAATTAAAAGAACAGGCAGTCTTGTCTACATGGAGAGCCCAGGGACCCGAGGTACAGGAAGGAGAGCCCTGGAGTTGCACACTGGGGAAGGGCTGGAAAAAGCTGCTTTATCAGATGAGAATATCTAGTGCTTTATCGTCCTCAGCCTTTTTCTTGGAAAATTGGCTTTGTATTTAGGGAAGTTCTTATTTGGTGAAATAATAGCTCTTGTCACCACTTTCCCTAAGAAAATTTCTGTCAAGCCACTGATTGACTCTGCTAGTTGTGGAGACCACCCTTAACTTCTGGGGCACTTCTGCTCCTTCCTGTACAGCGGCCGCTTGTCCTCCGGCCAGTACTGCTTGTGGCGGTCAGCGTGTGTGTGGCTGAACGGGAACGTGTAAGCTGGCATGTGCAGCCCCTTTGCAGATCATTTTGGGAGACTTCGAGATAGCACATGTGGGAATTTTCTATTATCACCTACTTTCAAAGGAATTCAGGATCCTGGTTGTTTGAAATGAGTGAGCTTCTTTGCAGCTGTGTTCTCAGGACCTTTGGTCATGGTTAAGCCATAAAATGTTTGCCCCGTAAGGTGCCCAGACTGAGGTCAAGAGCAGTTCACGTCACTGGGGGTGGAACCCAGAGCCAGTCTTCACTTTACCAGTGAGCCACCAGTGTGGTGTAGACTGCAGCGTTCCTAGGCCGAGATCTCGGAATGCAACCCACGTTACGTGACCCTAGGATGTGTTGCTGGAAATCTGAAATGACAGTAAAGCAGATGTTATTTGGGCCATTTGAGAAGGCATCCATTCCTGATTAGTGGGGACCACCCTTTGCCCTTTCAAGACATTTCTGAAAAGTTATGCTCCAGGAGTATTTGTGAATCAGAGTTTCCCTCGTGGCATACGTTCCCACGTTAGATGATTTTCATGTCCACTTTTGATGGTACTGTGCTCTGGGCCCCTCTGACAGGTAACTATAAATGGATGGTTGGTGGAGGGTGTGCCCACGTGAGAAACCACCAGCAATGCATCTGGTCTATACTGTGCAGCCTGTCTCTACGCTCTAAAGCTAGCATCATGCCTACTCTTGGTTGATTTCATTGCATGATTAAAATGGCCAGAAGAACAAAAGAATCTTGACCCGTGTCTGGCGCAGAGTGGTCTGTGCTGGCCCTGGGCTGGTAACATGGCTGCTTCCCACTAGAGCCACCTTCTCTTAGTCCACTTCCTGTTCCAGTTGGGGCAGGATATGCCATCAGAGCACTGAGGGGCACGTGCTGGGTTCCCGTCCACTGTCCAGGACGCTGGTACCAGGTGGTTTGGGGGTATTTCAGAAAGATCTGGACATCTGAGAGTTCCCAGCCCTGCAAACAGAAGGAGCCAGTTTTATATTTTACCCTGAAAATAATGTTAAAAATAGCAAATAGATATCAAGGTTTTATGTTAGCTCATAAAGCCATCTTTATACAACTGTAGCTGAAATGCTGTACATTTAAAAAAAAAAAGCAAAATCTCCTGAATTTGAATAGCTCAGGTGTTCAGAAAGTCAACATGAAATACCTAAAATGTAATTGAATGGTGACATTTGAGGATTGTAGGCAGGGGATTTAACAGAGTCCACATGCTTTTTTTATGATTGAGCAGAATATCTTGTCTACTGTTGATTTGTAATGTACAGCTTTCCTTTCCTCATAGCTCTAGATCACTAACACGATTATGATGCCTGTCCTCTAGGATTGAGGGCAGCCTCTGACTTACAAAATGGAGTGATGGGGGAGATAGATTTTTTTCCCCTGTGCTAACCAATAAGAATGTGAAAGGGAGGAGGGTCGTAAAGTGGAAGACACACACCGATATTTCAGAAGGAGCTCACAAGCTCAGCAGGAAAGCGAGATGCCCAAATGCCCGACACCCCCCACCCCCAAAGGGAAAGGTGGTGATGGCAGGGGCTGGTGGAGGGGTGCAGGGCTCCCCCAGGGCCCATGCTGGGGCTGTCTGTGGGGAGAGCAGTGGGAGGGGAAGACGGACAAGCCGGGGGCCCGGCTGTGTGGCGGAGGAGATCTTTGCAGACCGGGGCTCGCTCTTCGGCGTGTGCCTGCATTTACTCATGTGCTGTTTGTCTATGGAAAAGACTGTTAAGCTGTCAAATCGTGAACTACCTCGGTAGTTCCTGATGCCGTGATCATGGTTTTGGTCTCGTTTCTTTTAGGTTACCCCTGTTTCAGGCCAGTGCTTTTGCATTTCTGGCCCCTGCTCGAGCCATCCTGTCTTTAGATAAATGGAAATGTAACACCACAGGTAATTGCAGTTATTTCCGCATACGTCATTGGGGTCCTTTAACGCACGCGATAGAAGGGAGGCCTGGACGTGCTGCCCTTGGCAGCGTTAAATCCTTTCTGGAATCGGGCAGAGAACATACAAACCAACAAACCGCTTAGAACACTCCAGTCTGTGGATCATGTTTCTGTCTCTCTCTCTCCCCACTCGTTCATCCCTAACCTCAGAGCAAGTAAGGACCAGAAAGGACCTCATTTCTCTATGCTAATGAAACTGATAAATATGGGAACGGAATAGAACATTTGTGCTATTTTTCTGCCTCTTTCTTTCAGTGGATTTTATGAACCACCAGTAATCACTCTCTTTGCTGCGTCAGCATCCCTTCTCTGAAACATCTCTGCTTTTTAAGGATCTGGCTGCTTTGGTTTTCTGCAAATGACTTTAACTCCCCCCCCCCCCCCCCCCATTAGTGATTGCAAAGATCCTTAAATAACCGGATGAGGTCAGGAAAAGATCAGATGGAGGTTTAAGAAAATCAAGTAGACCTGTCATACTTTCAAAATACTGTTAGGTTCTAGGAGCAAAGTTTTCCAACATTTGCTTCCCATTTACTCCCAGGAGTTAGTTTGTGACCACTGATTTGATTCAGGAACTGGAAAAGGCCCTCCGTTTTATCTAGGTTTTAAAAACCTCAGTCAGGCAACCTTGCTTTTGGGCGTTTCCGTTAGCTGCTCGCAAAGGTTGGTCTTTGTGTGAGGCTGGCACTAGCAACGTGCACCCCCAGTTCAGCTTTTGACAAGCTGGGAGCTCGCAGTCGATGAATAAATTTGGTTACATTTAGCGTTGGGGAAGACACCTTTCAGTATGGTAAGCCATACTGTCGTAACTCGAATTTTAGGGATGGGTGTTTTATGGAAAATAAAACTTAAAACAGGGAGGAAATTTCATCTTACAAAGAGTAAGATGAATGTATCCCGTGAAACATGGGTGTCACTCCAAAAAAATGTTGTCTTTGTTTTTGTTTTCAAGATGTTTCAGTGTCCAATGGAACAACAGAGCTGTTGCACACAGAGCACATCTGGTATCCCCGGATACGTGAGGTAAAAGAGGAGCATTGTCTGCTTTTGGCTTCTTTGTGTTTCTTTCCTGCTCCATTGTTGGCCGTGCCCAAGAAGTGGTAGTGATGCACACCAAGCCTTCCTTTTCCTTTTCAACTACTGACATGTTTATTTCTTTTGTGAAACTAAATGTAGATGGCATCACCATAAAATAAAGCACACAAAAATGCTTTGTACAGCCAGACAGTATTTCTGTCAGAAGTTTCTAGCCTTCATTCCCCCCCACCCCCCAACCCCTGGGTACCCACAGACCTGCCCACTCACACGCTGCAGCCTAACTGGCTGAGGGGCGTGGCTCCCTTAGAAAGAGCTACAGAGACTTGCCTGAGGGCACACACCTGTTCATTCTAGCCCGCATTTCCGTGTGTGTGTGTGTGTGTGTGTGTGTGTGTGTGTGTGTGTGTGTGTAAAGAATTACAGATACTTGTCCGCTGTGGTGCACTTGAACAGAACAAGGCATGGGAGTCCTCAGACACGAAGAATGGACAACAGCTTATCCACATCTTCCCAAATCTGGAAGATCCTTCACCATTAGTTCAGAGTTAGCACAGATACTAGTCGTTTTCCACAATAGAAACATTCCTTTAGAATTTGTGTCAATAACACGATCTTCTAAACATCCCTCAGAGACTCACTTTTTAAAGTCCAGAATCTTTGTGCCGCAGTGTTCCTCTGAGCCTGGTTTTGAATGTTGTGTGTCTTGAGCAGGAATGATAAATCTCTCACTTCTCCATGGGAGAGGTAGGGTGGCTATACGTCCATTGCCCGTTTCTGTAATGCCCCTGTGTCAACCATGTCATTCATAGGTTGGCTAGACCCCGCTCACCCCACTGGTTTCTTTGGGGCCCTGGGAATTTTCCAGCAGTGTCACACTTGTTAGGTAATAAGCCGCTGCCTGTCAGAACTGTCCACTGTGGTTGCAGGTGACGCTTGGAGTCTGGATCTACAAGCAGCTCACTCTTCGCATCTGTGCCTTCTCTCGTTCCAGATCCAAGGCGCCATCATCATGTCCTCGCTGATAGAAGTGGTCATCGGCCTCCTGGGCCTGCCCGGGGCTCTGCTGAAATACATCGGGCCCCTGACCATCACGCCCACGGTGGCCCTCATCGGGCTGTCTGGGTTCCAGGCGGCAGGAGAGAGAGCGGGGAAGCACTGGGGCATCGCCATGCTGTGAGTGCTCTGGACTATGTAGCGCAGACTGTCAGCACCTCCTCTTCCCACCACCGAGCGCAGTCTCTTGGGATAGTTTGAGCATTTACACGAAGACTTAGGAGATAGGTTTTGTTTTTATTTTTGTTTTTTTAAAGTAAGAAGAGGCTGATGGTTTAAAGTTCGTTCATTTCTTGCCAGGAAGTTACCGAAGGGTGTTTTAGACCCAGAGGTTGGGAAGTGACATGCAGCACGGTATTCCAAAGACCTGTTTGGGAGTGATATGCAGAGGGAGGGTTGTGAGGTTTCAGACTTTAAGAAGGGGGTGTAAGACGGTGATGCCATTAGCTTTTAACTTTTGAGGTCATGCCAAGTCTCTTGCACACGAGTGGAAATACCGCGAAGCCAAATCCTTTCGGCGAGACTCAAAAAAACTTCCAGATTGGCAGGAGACAGAGATGCTGCACGAGTAGGGTCTGTTGGCATTGAGAGAGACGTGGCTCCCCTGGCTCCCTCCTACACCTGTGGGGATGCCATGGTTCTTGCCAGAGTCCTGCCAGTCATTGCTGGTCCTTAAGCACAGAACTTCCAAGTTCATTAAAATGTCACTTACCCCTTTATATGTTGTCAGTAAAGACATCCAAGACTTCGGTTTATTACAAGATGGATTATTAGAGCCATGGAATTCTGTATGCCACAAACAGAGCCTGCTTTCTTGTTGTGTGCCTGGTGAACACGTGTAAGAGCTGATCACGCTATAGGGAAATGGTTCAAAACCTGGCATTTGCCAACCAGTACAATTCCCAAAACAAAGTAAGTAATAACAGAAGGGAGTTTCCGCTGGTTTTTGTTTTGCTTTGTGAACTACTTGGTAATTCTTAAACAGTAGCTAGCGCTTCTCCAGCTCCTGCATTAGTGCTTTATAAAAACACTCGTCGTATATATTGTACGTTAAGATAGGTGCCGGCATCGTGCCCATTTAACAGCAAAAGAAGCAGAGGCACAAAGACGCAAAGTTAGCTGCCCAGGTTCGCACAGGTAGTAATTGGCTGGATGGTTTTCAGAACCCAAGTAGTCTGGTCAGAACTTAGTCCCTAACACTTCATCCTGCCCATCTGTGTTGGAACACGGTGTGCAAGTTAAAGTGCATCTTTACGTACCTATAATCCATCTAGCCTTACAGATTAAGGTGTGTGAAAATGTCCAGGGCTATTCTTCATTTCTCCTTTCACTGAAGGTTGGTCCATATTCCCCACACCAGCATGGGTGTGTAGAAGGCAGGGAAGGATGTCCTATGAAACGCAGTAAGTTCCAAGAAGGAGAAATTGGAATTGCCATCATACGGTGAAATTAGAAACCAATGACAAAGGGTTAACAGAACCCCCAGATCGCCGAGGAGCTGAAAAACACTGTTGTAAATCACCCCTAGTCAGAGGGGAAGTTGAAACTCATGATTGCTGATAATTTAGAACACGAGGACAAGAACAAACCAGTCACACAGAGCGGAGTTGTTCTTGAAAAAAACATACAATCTTCAAGGCAAAGTACATGAAGAGCTTATGTCTTTGAAACTAGAAAAACAGGATGAAAATGAGCCTAATGGAAGCAGGGGACCAAAAATTAATACAGATAGAAAAAATGTAAAACATAGAAGTGAAAAATTCAAATATTGGTTCTGTGGAAAAGAACGTGTGGACACACTTCAGGCGAGGCTGATTGAGAAGAGGAGGGAGTGAGTGCACAAATAGAGGGATAAACCCTTAGGTCCAGGGAAGAAGAGTTCCAGCTGTGCTACCCGCCCCCAAACTTAAAAACAACAACAAATTAATAAAATGGGTGGTTTTCCAAAACGTGAAAACAAAAATGGACTCTTCCTCACCCTGAGCGCTAAATGTTGGGGTTCCCCAGAACCTGCTCCTTGGGCACTTCCCTGCCACGTGCCTTTCCCCAGGAAGACCTCGTCTAGTGCACGGCCCCAGCAAGCCTGTGATGCTGCTGACTTCCATGTGAGCCTGCAGCCCATACCCCCGAACACCAGCCATGAGGGCCAAACCCTGGTTCGCACCCTCCAGTCACCGTTACACAGGACTCCTCAGACTTCAAAAGGAGATAGTGTCAATCGTTTGCTTCCTTCCTTGTCCCCAGACCCAGTCCCCCTCCTGTCATCCTGCTCTCAGGCAAGGCCACGACCACACACCCCGCTGATGGAGTCAGAAGCCCTACAGTTGTCCCTGATTCTTTGCTTCCCCTCAGCTCATGTACAAGCCATCTTTCTGCCTCCTCTCTCCAGCCTGTCACGCCACTGCCACTCCCCTGGACAAGCCTCACCCGTGGCCATGCTTCCAAACGTCTCCAGCTTCTCTCTTGCTCCCTCCCTGCTCATTCACAGCCCCGTGAAGTCCCTGGCCATTCTCCTCTCCTGTCTCCTCCTTTTGAAACTCCACTTGGACACAAGCAGGAATTCTGGAAGTTTGTAGGTCTTCTCGTCTATGTCTGAAACCTTCTCCGCTGTCCCTCATTCTGTTTACATCTCACACTAGGCACTTGGGGCCTTTTGCTGTTGGAATCTCCGACGTTTGGGGGTGGGAAATGATTGAATTATTTCACGGATGCTTTCCTTACTCCATTCTAGCTCTTCGCTTCCTGGAACCTGTAGAATGTTTGGACCTCCCAAATCCTTCCTCTGCTTTCCATTTCTCCAACTTTTTTCTCCATTCATGGGAAAATTCCTCAGCTGTATCTGTACATCCTTCTGCCAAGCTTTTCCTTTCTTCTGTCAGGTTTTTTAGTCTCCAGGCAGCTTCTCTTATCCTTGGGATGCCAGCTGTGTGAGGGCAAGACTTCAGCTCCATGCTGGTCACTGCAGCACCCCCAGGACCTGGCTCACCACCTGTCACAGAGCAGGTGTTTAGTAAGCACCTCGTAGTAAGGGCGGGGAGGACTGGGGGTTGTGAGTACATCCGTGACCATAAGTCAAGAATGCTATCAAAGGATTTTATCCCTAAAAAAAGTTCTGGGCTCCAATAGTTAGTATATTATATTTCAAGGAAGAGAGAATTCCTGCACCGGTTAAGTGGTTCTGGCAGTTTAAGAAATGGGAAACTTCCCAACCAAGTTGATCTCCGTGGCGGATCCTGACAGAGCTAATACAAAAGGGAGAGCCCAGACCTACGTCTTCCTCCCCAGAGTTGTGTAAAGCCCCAGGCTGAGTTCAGGTATGTTTAGGCAGTAGTACGCTAAAGCCCAGCGTCTTGCTCTACTGCAGGTCTCCTTGTGATCTTTTAAAATGCAAGTGTGCAGGGGCGTCTGGGTGGCTCAGTCGGTTGAGCGTCCGACTTCGGCTCGGGTCATGGTCTCGCGGTTCATGAGTTCGAGCCCCGCGTCGGGCTCTGTGCTGACAGCTCAGAGCCTGGAGCCTGCTTCGGATTCTGTGTCTCCCTCTCTGTGCCCCTCCCCTGCTCATGCTCTGTCTCTCTCTCTCTCTGTCTCTCTCTGTCAAAAATAAATAAACATTAAAAAAAAAATTTTTAAATGCAAGTGTGCAGAAGAAGCTTTTTGGAAAGTCTTATTATCCAGCTCTGCGCACACTATTTTTTTTAGTGCCATATCTATTAACATATCTTGGAAGAATGCTCTGTGGAACATGGCTTGGGAAAATGCTGTTCCGGATAATAATAACAAAAATCCAACACGTTAGGTGTGTCATTTTAGGAATTTAAGGATGATTAAATATTAGAATTTATTAATAAAATTCATTATGGGCCCATGGTGGATTTAATTCACAAAAGCCAGGGTGACCAAAAGAAAAATCACTTGGGGTGCCTGGGTGGCTCAGTCAGTTAAGTCACTGACTCTTGGTTTTGGCTCTGGTCCTGATCTCACAGTTCCTAAGTTTGAGCCCCACATTGGGCTCTGCACTGAGCAGTGTGGAGTCTGCTTGGGATGCTCTCTGTTCCTCCCCTCTTTCCCAAAATAAATAAACTTTTAGAAAATAAGTGAAAAGCCCACTGAAACTAAATTATAAATGACATCTGGGAAAATATTTACAACAAATTCCATTAAAAAGGCTAATGCCCTTAATGAATACTTTCACTAACTGAAGTAGAGAGTCCTGGTGGAACAATGGAGGAAGGAGAAGATGTGAGCACCCATTTAACCAAAATGGGAAGTACAGATCACTAATTAGTGCACAGAAAGGCTTACCCTCCCCAGTTATTAACATGCATATGCACAGGGATTCTGTTAACAGAATGGGGTAGTGGTAGTGGATCAGAGTGTACTGACTTGGGTTCCTAAGTCAGCCAAGAGAGGCACAGTTAGATTCTCAAGGGGGAGGGTAAATGGAGTGACACATAGGTCCTGGAAGGGAGCCATTTGTTTTTGCGAAAACATTGTTTTGATTACTTATATACAGTTTCAAACCTATTCAAAAATAGAATAGTGTAATGAACACCCCAGTACCAAATACTTAAGAGAAGTCTCATTTTCTCTCTACCCCCAAAATACATTAAAATTCTAGTCATTTGAAGTTTAACAGTAATTAAACAGGGAAATCTAAAGTAAAATAATAGTTCCTGCCATCCATCCAACTGCCACCCCTCAAAAACATCTCATGAATAACTAGTAAAAAGTTAGTATTTATCCTATATGTGTAAATACAAACGTATACACATTTACAGCTTCACCATTATAATTTGTTTTTCACCCTGACAATTTGTTGGGCTCATCTCTCTAAGACCGCGTGTTTAGATCTACTTCGTTCTTTGTAAAATTGCACAGTGTTAAATAGTATGAAATACAGAATTTATTCAGCCATTCCCAATCGATACTCATGGTTGTTTAAGATATTTGCTGTTGCAAACAATACTGAAATTCATACTCTTAGGTAGTGTAAGGAATGAATATTAAAATAATTGATGATAGTTTTTTAAATTGATGAAATTGGTAGGGACTTAAACGTATAAGACCTTGTGGGGCACCTGGGTGGCTCAGTTGGTTGAGCATCTGACTGTTCAGGTCAGGTCATGATCTCAGTTTGTGGCTTTGAGCCCTGCATCTGGCTCTGTGCTGACCGTTTGTTTGCTCAGGCTCTGCTCAGAGCCTGGAGACTGCTTCGGATTCTGTGTCTCCTTCTCTCTCTGCCCCTCCCCCGCTCACACTGTGTCTCACTCTAAAATAAAAACACGCTGTGTTTCTCTAAAATAAATAAATATTTTAAAAAAATTTTAAATAAAAAGTATAAGATCTTGTATTTCAGTGAGTAGCAAATAGGCATTTTTGGTCTCTGGGTGGGATTATAAACTCTGCTAACTTTTATGTATTTGGCAGTTTGCATCAGAAGCTTTTTAGGGGCTCTTGTGTGGCTCAGGCAGTTAAGCGTCTGACTCTTGATTGCAGCTGGGGTCATGATCTCACAGTTCGTGAATTCAAGCCCCGCGTCAGGTTCCACACCACTCTCCCCTGCTCGCTCGCTCGCTCACTCTCTCTGGCGCGCGCACACGCTGTCTGTGTCTCTCAAATAAACTTTATTGTTTTTTTTTAAAGAAACTTTTTAATAAGATACTTACTATTTGACAGCTCCGTGTTAGTCCTAGGAACTTGCCCTAAGGAGATGTGCAGACAGGTGCCAGGGAGGGGTGATCTGTCACGGTTGTTTCTGTTGCTCCCAACATCATACCATATGGAAATTGTTTACCAAGATGTGTGTCCATAAGATGGAATAATAAGTAGCCACTAAGGTGCTGTTGCCGATTTCCTTCCTGTTGAGGTCGTGGCATTCATAGGGGCCACGAGTTAGTTGGAAAGTACGTTGTGAAGTATGATTCTAGTTCAGGTCAGATGATGACCTATTTGTGTTCCAAGGGTAGGCAGTTTTGTGTCTCTAACCCCAGTGCCCTGGACCCAGTGATGCCCTGTAAATATCCAGGGAATGGAAGCTGTTTAGAATCTAGACCAGAATGTTACATAGTTGTTACCTGGGGTGGGATGAACAGTGATCTTCAGGCTTTTGCCTTTTTGCTTATCTGCCTTTTATAACTTTCCTTGCATAATGTTTGTAAGGTAAAAAGAAAGGTCAGCAAGCCAGTGGGTGGATAGAACCCTGGCCTGAAGACCTGCGGCTCATCTTTTCCCCTTCTCTGCTTCGCCAAGATACGTGAGCTTGGGCACGTCTCCCACCTCTGAGCCTCTGCTGCTGCCTTACTGCTGTGGGTGGGACTGCCTGCCCTGTCTGCCCCACAGGCGTATTTGAGGATAAACGTAAATTAGAAGGGTGTGGGTTTTACAGAGTCAACAAAAAGTGGAGTGTTCATCTGCTTGGTCCACTTACTTCCATGTGCCCTGCCAGATTTGGCCTGAGATGGGCGTCCTTCCTGGAATTCGCCAGGGGTCCTCTGTCCCCTCGTAAGCATGCTTTAAAAAGTGTTCACTTTTTAGCGTGCAGGTGATAACAGCCAAGCAGGGTGTTGCCTGAAATAATGATGATAATAGACTTGGGGCTTTTTGGAATCTCAGTGTTCACTTCGAAATAAGTCAGCATTCTTTTGAATGTGAAAAATTTTATGTTGATCTAAGTTTAGAGTAAGCCAGTTTCAGTACTCCTCATTACCATATCATTTTTTGTTGTTGTTAAACTTCACCGTCCCCTCTCCCCCAGAGAATTGGAATAACTTGGGCACTGTGTATATTTCCAACCTTGGACTGGTACCGGCTCGGTGACTTTGTTTGGGCTGAGACCCCCATGTCCTGGTGAGCAAGCACCTGGGTAAGTGGGAGAGGTAGGGGTGCGGCACAGGCCTGTTCTCCAGCTGGCTGCAGACCATGCGCCTTGTTAGGAACATGACCGTGAAGCTGCACTTGACCGGCTGTCAGCAGAGCTGATGATTCCATCTCCACAATTGGAGCTGTGCCCAGGAACAATTAAGCTGAGCTTTGACTGAGAACCCACTCTTGTGCCAACTCTCCCTCGGGTTATAAGTGAAAGAGTGCGTCCCTGTGGGTGACGAAACCCATTGTTGTACGCTCCTTCATTGTGTCAGCGGTGGGAAGCCATCCCACACCTGCCACGTTTGTAGCAGACGGATGAGGACGTGTTGGGTCCTGCCGCAGGGGAGTCAGCTGATGGTGCTGCCTCCTGTGGTCCTCACTGCAGCTCGGTCAGGAGTGTGGGGCTTAAGGTAGAGAGACTTCTGAGCACACCCCAGCATCCCTGCCCTTATGGCAAAGTATTGCGACAAAGCAGTTCAGAGCCCAGGCTGTAGAGCTAGACCTCCTGCCCCGCCTCCTCCCACCCTGCAAACTCTGGCTGCATGATCTTGGACTGCTGGCTCTGTCTGGGAAGGGGACTGTCCTCGAAGCCACCACTGCAGAAGGCTGAGATGATGGGCAGGATGACCTTCACGTAACGCCTGACACAGACCTCTTGGGAGCATTGTTATTAATATTGAAATCTGTATGCAGCCTTCTTAAATACTGGAGTTTTTGCTTTTTAAAAGCAGTTTATGCTCTTGACACGTGAATCAAAAAATACAGAAAAGTAGAAAAAAGGTCTCAAAACATATTGCCACCTGTGGTCAGTCCCTGTGAGCATCTTGGACCCTGTCCTCCTTACCTGTGTGCACGCCTGCGTGTGTGTATGTGCATGTGCAGCACTTGCTTGTTCTTTCAGTTCTTAGTTGTGATTTTCGTGTACGTTGTGTTGCAGGTGGTATCTTTTTTCCCTTACGCGGTGTGAGCATTTGGCAGGAGAGTGCGCATTCTTTGGGTTTTCTTGTTCTCCAAGGAAAAGTTAGCCCAAGTATTTATATGGCAATTTTATTTAGTATCAAGAAATGCTAAGAACTAATATTTTTTCAAAAATCGCATTTCCAAAAGCTATGATTTCCCAAAGAACAGTTAAGAGGACTAGCAGCTTTGTAGAGAAATCAACTCAACACACATGGTTAGTTTTGCCCTTGCAGCTCTGAGTATTATTTTAAAACACAGACATACAGCCTTTAACCTAATTTATTTTCTCTCTCTCTCTCGTCAGGACAATTTTCCTAGTATTACTGTTTTCGCAGTATGCCAGGAACGTGAAGTTTCCTCTCCCAATTTACAAATCCAAGAAAGGATGGACTGCATACAAGTTACAGCTTTTCAAAATGTTCCCTGTGAGTAGTTGCTTTCTTTTTTTCCCTTGACAATATTGCCTTTGTTTATGTGAAAGGAAGTTTTAAGCTGGTCTTTCTGGGGGAACTATGGGTGGCGACACCAGGGTACTAAGGACCACCAAATTGGCATGGACTTGAGTTTAACAGCAGTAGAAGGTTCTGAATCTGCAGTCCTTTCAGGCACGTGCAGGAGGACACGGTTCTTGAGACGGAGGGCGATCTGTGTTCCTGTGGCTTCTTCAAGCACATTGTCCATTACTCTTATTTTCTAGCCAGACTTGGGGTTAAAATAACTCTTTCCTACATAAAAGTGCTCTCTCTGAATGAGATTCCACTCAAGTAATAGGCTTCCAGCAGATCTGTGACGTGTTTTTTCTGCCAAGTATGGACGATGGTGGAAGCTGTGGGGTCTGATACTCAGCCTCTAGGAACGTGTGTGTTTTGCCAGCATCCACCACCTCTGTTGGCCTCATGGAGCTTTTCCCTTGGACCACTTTAGATCATCCTGGCCATCCTCGTGTCCTGGCTGCTGTGCTTCATCTTCACAGTGACAGATGTCTTCCCTCCTGACAGCACAAAGTATGGCTTCTACGCTCGAACGGATGCCAGGCAGGGTGTGCTTCTGGTAGCCCCGTGGTTTAAGGTCCCGTACCCGTGTAAGTATTCTGGTGCCAGGGGGACAGCAGGTCAGGAGCTCACGAGGGTCCCACTTAGAGGAGCTGGGAGATGGCAGGAGGCTCTGTAGTTTGAAAAGCCTTCTTTGTTCTAGGAGGTCCCACGAAGGGCTTACTGGTAGGAGGCTTTGACAGTGAAAGGTGGGAGGCACTGTCCCCAGAGGCTGTAGTTAGCACACACAGACTAACCAGCTCCCTTCTCAGATTATCTAGTCCTTTTGGTTCCACTGGGATGTAATCCTGGACAAGGGGTCTCTTGCCAGGTTTGAAGAAGGCAAGTATCAAGCTGCATAGTAACTAAGCCACCAAAACTGAGCAGAAGGGGCCTGAAGATTAGCAAGCCGACTGCTCGAGCATGATGGGATTTGTGTAATCTTTTAATGGGTAGCTATAATCTTTGTTTTTTATTTGGTCACAGCTGTCAGAAGTAAACTGATATTCACCAGTGGGTGGAAGATGGGTCTTAAGTTATAATTTAAGTGTTGGGTAACTCTTGGCAAGGTGGTGTGGCGGGGGGTACAGTCCCAAGCTGAGGTGTCCCTTGGATGTACACATAATACTTTCTAGGCCCCAGTCCCCAAAATGACTTGTGTGAGTCCAGTGGTTATTAACGCTTGGTTGTTCCATGGTAAAGACTCTGTTCCTGGCATTTGGACATTTTAATTAGAACCCAAACCTGACCTAGGTGGGGTTGTGCTGATTTATTCCCCGGTTTAGCAGTCACATCTTCACATCTTATGATGATATGGAGAAAAAGCAGGAAAAGCCGAGAATATTAAGGTTGGGTGAAAGAAAACTGTTCCAAGCATGTTAAATGGAAGTGATTTTGGTAGTTGTTCCTTGTATGGTTGACAAAATTTATACTTGACAAAATTTACTCTTTCTAAAATTACCATCTGGGGGCGCCTGAGGGACTCAGGTGGCTAAGCAGCTGACTCTTGATTTCAGCTCAGGTCATGATCTCATAGTTTTTGAGTTCAGAGACCTGAGTTGGGCTCTGTGCTGACAGTGTGGAGCCTGCGTGAGATCCTCCCTCCTTCCCTCCCTCCCTCTACCCCTCTCGGGCTTGCTCTCTTTCTCAAAAATAAAAAACATTTAAAATAACTTCCTCACCAGATCATATGTATTTCTGTATACCTGCCCCCCCCCCCAAAAAGAATAAATGCGTGGTTTGTAAACCTATAATTTGAGATAAAATGAGATGAAATCGGTAAGGCAGCCAGGAGGGGGCCTGGCGTGTGCAGGGAGGAGGAGGAGGTACGGAGGGCGAGGGGGGTCAGGAGGAAGCGCCACAGCACACGCTGGCCGGACTTCTCTGGGGTTCAGGCTGTTCGCCGGATGAGCACGGTTTAGGAGGGCCGGGCGGGCCGTTGGGGAGCAGCAGCTGCGCATGTGCTGAGAGTCCGAAGCGCTTTCCCCGGGGTCTCCCAGGGCCCCTGTGTGAGGAGGGCGGTGGGGCCTCTTGGCGGCAGCGCCTCTTGGCGGCAGCGCTTCGGGGCCGAGCGGCTCTGCTGCCGCAGCTCCCCGGGTAAAAAGCCGCCCCCAGAGAGCCGCACTCTGACAGTTTGGCTTAACCTGGAGGCAGGTTTTCAGGTATCTAGAGCGGTGGTCCTGAGTCTCTAGTTTGATGACAGTTACCTGAATTGGTTGGCAAAATGCGATTTGGGGCCCAAAATGTCAACAGTGCTGCGGTGGAGAAACTCTGCTGTAAAGTAACCACATGGGTGTTGTTAGGTGTTGTAGTTGAAAGGAGACATGAGATGACAGTTAAGACTGAAAGCTGGAAAACAGCAACATGTATACACAGACCTGCTTCCCGCGCAGGCACGCACATGGTTGACTCTTGAACAACAGGCGGGGGTGTGGGGAGGTTGGGGCACCCCACCCCCACAGTCGGAAAATCACATACAACTTTTTTCCCTAAAACTTAACTACTAAGAGCCTACTGTGACGGGAAGCCTTACTAATAACATAAACAGTTAACACATATTTTGTATGTTACATGTTTTTATATATTCTTACAAAAAAGTAAGCTAGAGAAAAGAAAATGTTATTAAAGTCATAAGAGAAAATACATTTACATTACTGCATTTTTTTGGGGAAAAAACAAATAAGTGGACTAGTGCATTTATTTTTATTTTTTTATGTTTGTTTATTTTTGAGAGAGAGAGAGAGAGCATGAGCAGGAGAGGGCAGAGAGAGAGAGAGAGACAGAGAATCCAAAGCAGGCTCCGAGGTGTCAGCACAGAGCCTGACACGGGGCTTTAACTCACCAACGGTGACATCATGACCTGAGCCAGTCAGATGCTTAACCAACTGAGCCACCCAGGTGCCCTGGACTAGTGCATTTACACACACACACACACACACACACACACACACACACACGTATTTATATATATATTTATATGGAAAAAGGGTCAAAAATTTAGAAGATTGCAAATTTAAAATGTTGAAGTAGATGGAATAAAGATTTTGAAAATCGAAGGACTGCAGGCAAAAGGGAAAAAAGTAAGAAAATAGTAATGAGACTAAGAAAATAAAAGGCAATTTCTGAAGAAATAGTAAATGGCAAAATAAGGATCCCTTCCCCCCAAATCAGGACACTAAAAACCACAATGCTGTGTCAGTAACATGGTAACTATAAGATTATTTAGAAAATACAAAATGTTGCTGGATAGAGATACTGCTCCAAACCTACCTGGAGATGCGTGTTGACCAAGCATGCCCCTGTCTGCTCCCAGGCGGGAGCAGTTCCGCCCTTATACACTCCAGACATACTCTGCACACCTTACTTCACGTGTCTTCTTTATCCTCCCAAACCCGAGGTCACTCCTGTTACAAAACCCAGGCCCTGTGGTGTTGCTCGTCCAGCCTCTCCCAGGCCCGCCTTCCCCACACTGCACTCCATTCTGCAGAGCACCAGCCCATTCCTGCACACCCTCGCCAGAGCCTCTGGACAAGAGCCCAGCCTCTTCCTAACCTGTCCTTGTGACCGGTGTAGGTCACCTGTGTTTGAAGTCTGTTTTACAGTTTTAGGTCTTTCAGTGTCCAGACCCCCCAACTACTGTTGGTCTTGAACAAGACCATTTAATGCATCTTTCTTTGTTACTGTGCTTTCCTACTTAGTGACTGCACTATAATGGTTCAGAGAAAGAAAGCACATTATCAAAGTCTCTTCTTTTTAAAAGTAAAAGTTTCTCATGATATTTTTATTAAATAAGACCCATGGTTTGTTTTCTTTCTTTCCCCTCCCCTCCCCTCCTCTCTCCTGTCAGCCCAGAGCCAGACATGGGGCTCATACTCACAAAACCGTGAGATCTTGACCTGAGCTGAAATCAAGAGACACTTAATCGACTGAGCCACCAGGCGCCCCAAGATCCATGCCTTTCAGTATCCAAATAACATAAAAAAAAAACTAATGTAGAATTAACTAAATCCAGATACTCAAAATAAAGTCACCTGGGGACTTAATCTTTGCTTTCTTAAAGGAAACTATTTAATTTTCTATAACACGGTTTACTTTAAAAAGTGCTGATCTTACATTGGAGGGCTGACTGCATCTTGTGCCATGCTTTACTGCTGGGATTTAAATTTAACTGGTGACCTTTCACTGCTTTTTCACTTAATGTCACCTCCTGGGCAAGATCACCTACTTGCTTTGCACAGTAGGGTTAAAAATCCTCTTCATACAAATTTCCTATCCTGTCGGGAATTCCTATCCAACAGGCTGTGTAATTTAGTAGACAGAGAGTGTGGCTTTGAAGCAGGAAGAGAAGCACTTCCCTCTTCTTTCTTGTAGCCAAACGCTTTACTTTTAATAAAGATGCAGAGCAGACCAATTCTGGTTATGGTCCTCTTCATCCAACTCAGGAACTGTCTCCAGGCATGTAGTGCATTGATGAATAACATTTAAAAATAAACACATCTTTTTCCATGAGCCTCAAAACCTGAGTGTGTCGTGTAGAGTCCTCTGATGTCCTGATCACTTTTGCCTGCTCCGTTTTCCTTCCGCAGTTCAGTGGGGACTGCCCACCGTCTCCGCGGCTGGTGTCATCGGCATGCTCAGCGCCGTCGTTGCCAGTATTATCGAGTCTATTGGGGACTATTACGCCTGTGCAAGGCTGTCCTGTGCCCCGCCACCTCCCATCCATGCGATAAACAGGTACGTTCCTGAGAAACTTGAGTTCTTCCTTGGGCCCCGTACCTCCTTACTTGGCTCTTTGGTTAATCATGGAGAAGACTTTCCAAGACTTTCAGCGTGGAAGCAGCTGAGCATCAGGGCTCTTTGTTGGTTGTTTGTCTTTGGACAAGTCCCTGCCCCCATTTTGCTCTCCTTTTCCTCATCTGTAGCATGGAGCGCAGTCCCCACCCTTCCTTCCTCAGTGATGGTCACGAAAGATGCTCTTTCTGAGACCGTGCCAGACCCTAAACTCACCAGAACAGAGGCGAGACACTGCCATTGTTCTTTGCTTGATTTGGGGTCAGGGTTGTATGTCCTTTTTGATTTCTTGTTTTCCTTACTGTTCTTAAGGGTAAATACTGTGTCATCTGTTCACAATTACAATTCCTAGAGAGACCAGAAGAGCAGGAATAGGTGAAATCTGCAGTACCTAGAGACTTATGGGCAGGGGGGTTTATCCTCTCAGCATACCTGGTCTTCACGTTCTGGAAGCTAGGAGCGAATTGGACCCTGAAGGGTTGCAGAAAAGAGCACAGAAGACCCCCTTGCCCAACTAGCTGTTGCCCTTCCAGAAGGGATTATGTGTGATGAGATCCATTGGGCTGGTGTCAGCATGTTTTGCTTTGGTTCTGTTAGCATTCATAGTCTTGGTTCTTATAGCTTTCTCCCACGGGTGTTGCATATGATTGAGCTACTTATATATTGATTCTTTAAAAAGTTCCAGTGTGACAAAATTACAGAGCATTTCCTTCCTGATGAAACTATGTATTAATAGTAAAGGAATCAAATCAGTGGACAGCCCATACTTGTCTCAGATCCCAACAAATGGCTCTGTTTTCTGGCTAAAAGCCTTTCATTTGGAATGATTTTTAAACACCTGTGTCTAATGTGTGGCTCACAGAAGTGCTTCTCACAGTTGAGTGAGCATGGGGGGGTCCTGTTAAAATGCAGGTTCTACTTGAGCAGGTCTGGGAGGCAGGTCTGAGACTCTGCCCTTCTGACCCTTCCCAGGAGTGCGGAGGCTCCCCACCTGTGCACACCGCCTTTGGATTATAGCCACTTGGAGAGTATTCCAGAGTGTTTCCCGCATTGAATGAATGTTTCTCTTTCCCCCATTCCTTTACGTTTTAGAGGGATTTTCGTGGAGGGTCTCTCCTGTGTTCTCGATGGCATATTTGGTACTGGGAATGGCTCTACTTCGTCCAGTCCCAACATTGGAGTTTTGGGAATTACTAAGGTACAGATATTTTTCTAATTAAATGGTTGGGCCTCTGGTGTTGATCCATTTCATCATTTGGTCTAACCACTGTGAATTCCAAAAGGAAGGCTTCTGATTCTGAGATCATCTTCCCACCCTGCTCCCCAATCTTTTTCTCATTGATAGGTTTCTGAAATGCTGATGGAGGTCTCCCTCCCTTGGCTGCCCCGGTAGCCAGGCACTCAGTGTTACCATTCCCTCGTGCATTCTACAAATACTAAGTCCCAACCCTGTGCCAGGCTATTGTTCTAGACACTTGGAATGCGTCAGTGAATGAAAAAAAACCCCGTTGTCAGAGTTTACATTCTAGAGAGAGGAAGATCAACAATAAACAGTAAGCATAGTTAGTATGAGAAAAACCTGGGGCAGGATGGGGGTATCGGCAGTGAAGGGGAGTAAGTCAGGCTCAGCCTCACCTGAGATGACCCTGAGCAAGCACCTGAACAGGGCAGTGGAGGGAGTGATGGAGATGGATGTTCAGGCCAGGGACGCGGCCAGGGTGAAGCCCTATTGTGAGAGCAGGCCCTCATGCTGCTGATCAGCAAGGAGGCCAGTGGGGCAGGAGCAGAGTACGGGGTGGTGAGAGCAGTTGACGCCGTCCAGCAGTAACAGGACGAAGTCACACAAGCCCCGTAAGCTGCCAGAGACAGGAGAAGGGGGTGCCCTGGGCTTGGCTCTGTCAGGGTATTTTTTAAGGCTCACTTGCCCTGTTACGAAGAGAGTGGACTTTGGGGTCAGGGGAGGAGGTGGAAATAGGAGACAGCACTAGTTCTAAATGTGAGATGATGCCAGTCCTTAGAGGAAAAAAATCAGCCTTACAGTAAAGAATTAATGTGATTTTCAAACCACAGCGCCAGAGTCCTTCTCTTTCAGATGAAATCTGATGCGGAGTTAGTGGATTTGACAAGCTACAGCAAGTCTCCAGGCTGAGCAGGGCCTGGGTCCGGAGTCCGACTCACCCCTCCAAATAGACACGTGACCAGGGGCTGCCCCACCCCACAGTCCGGCCTCTGTAAGGAGCCTGCTCCTAGGCCTTCCAAATTTATTGCTAAGTTCTGCATCCCAGCTGCCCTGGGCCAGAGTGCATCGTCTGTCAGGCTGGAACGGGCCTGCGCCCTGGCTGCTGTACTCTGGACAGCTAGAGACAGTTAGGACCTGCTCACCATCTGGGATGGCCTGTGTGGGCCACAGGTCCCCCTCACCTGAGCCCTCTATCCTGAGAATTTAGGGGTGAGCTGCAGCCTTCTAGAGCTATCTGACCTCTGTAAAATTAGAAACCCATCCCCCGCCCCCTGGAGGATTCTATAACCAGATAAAAAGAAACCAGACACTAAGTTTGGTTAATCTTGACTACAAATCCAGGTGAGCGGGAGCACACAGTGCACACCTGACCTGTTCATTTTCCTGTAAGTGGGCGGGACCATCACAGAGCTCGGGCTCGGGGCTGCACACAGCCCTGCCTGCTACTCCTCACAGGCTGTGCTGGGTCCTGTCACTGCCCATGGTAGAAGCAGGTGCCGACCACACAGAGCTAAGGGCCCTTTAACCAGTTTGCTGCCGTGGCCCAGTAGACCGGTAACTAATCTGAAATATCATAGTAGTAAAATTGTTACAGATGGAGGGACTCCTAGGGCAAAGCGGTTTAACAAGCCAGCTCCCTTTCTGCACCCCTTTAGAACGAGCCTCACAAAACTTAACCCGGGTCACTGTAGGGAGTAGGTGGTGGTGCTCATTGAGGCTCCCTTCTGAAATGCGACTGAGGTGGTTTGGGGAGTAATTTCTTTATTACAGTTTGAATGGTGCCAGCTTATTCTGAAAAGGCAACCTGCCAGCACTTTTTAATGAGCTAATTGATCTTTCTGAATCCCGTTGGATTAGTATCCCCGGGCAAGGGCGGCATCCGTTCAGGGGCCTGGAATTGGTTTTCATTGCTGACTTCACTAGAGGGATAATTGAGCTGTCTGCACAGCTGCATTGGGGTGGGAAATGGGACTTGGAGCAGATATTTCTTTTTGGCCCCAGCCATACAGCTGATGGAAGGTCCCTGTTCCAGAAGAAAGGCACGAGCTGGAGGCTGTGTTCTCATCCAGCTGAAGGACTTGGGACAAGTCCCTTTTCTGAGAACTCTCAGCTCTGAAATCCTACAATTCTAGATCAAGATCTGTGCTGTCCAGTTTAATAGTAGCTCCATGTGGCTCTTTAAAGTTAGTTGAAATAAGAAATTCAGTTCCTCAGTTGCACTAGCCACATTTCAGGGGCTCAGCAGTCACGTGTGTCTAGTGGCTGTCAGTGGGCAGCACCGATACAGGACATTTCCATCCTTGTGGAAAGTTCTAAGGGGCAGCAGTGGTGTGGGCCATTGTGTGAGACTACCGTGGCCTACAGAAAGAGGGTGAACTCTGGTTCTTCCAAAGGATCTGTCTCCCATTTCCTGGCAGCTCTGACATTTGTTATCCTTTATCCAGTTATGACGGTCCCTGTACATGGTAGTTCTAACCTATTTGATTAGGAGTTGAGGATGCCAGCTACCCTGTTGTGTTCAGAAGCCCTCGGGTTGGATTCCACGTACTTCTCTGCTCAGTGTGTTCCAGTGTCTGTCCCACAAAGAGAGATGGCGTATCGGGGTGGGGAGGTGACTATTTTGGATTCCAGCCCTGGTCCCATCACTTTCTCGCAGTGTGACCCTGGACAGTTTACATCACCTCCCTGAGTCTCCATGCCCTTGTCTATGAAGCCAGGCGTTGCAATTAATAAATTGATGTAATGCACTTAGTGCAGTCTGGCACAGTGTAGATGCACAGTAAGCACCAGCTAGCGTCCTTGATATTTAGCCCTAAGTTTGCTTCTAGGGACAGAATAAATACCACCTCTCCTGACAGTGCAGTCTCTTTGGAGGTGTCCAGAGGAAGGTCATTTCTCTTGTGCTGCATTCCAGACTGTCGAAGACTGGAAAGCCAGAAATGCAGTGTCAATATTTTGATGGCCCTAGAGGCACAGAGTTCAAGAAAGAAGTCAGAACTGAGGCAGGGAAGAGATTCCAGGGAGCCAGCAGCAGGGAAGGAGAGGCAAAAGGCTCCATGTACACCGCACCTTGAGGACAGGGATTAGGGCTGTGTTTCTGGTGTTTCAACCAGAAGTGTGTAATAGGCATCAGTTAGTAGTCATTGAACAGGAGAATGGCTTAGCTGCTGCCCGTTTGTTTGTTTGCTTGTTTTTGAGTATCTAAGGCAGATCAGCCTTCCATGTACGGTCTTCATATAGGATTTATTCTTTCAAGCAAGGCCGGCCTTGCCCTCCCCCTTGCACATCTGATCCCCTCTGCACAGGTGGCTCCCTGTACCTGGATGCTCTTCCTCCAGGGAACTCTCACTCATCCCTCCCCAGCTCTTCAGAGCTCTTCCTCCCTGCCGGGTGCCCACACAGCATAACCATTGCAGCCGTACAATTATTTGATCGTAAGTTTGTGGCTTGCTCGTCTTTGTATTCCCCTCCCCCCCTCCAGTCTAACAAGTGCTGGTCACATAGTAGATTCCTAAAAACGTTTGCTGAAAAACAGCAGGCTCCCCTATCATGTAATGCAGCCAAACAGAAGTCATTTTTGCTCGATTCTCCAGTTGGCGTACCCTTTTTCACTGCCTCCCTGCCCTGATGACATGTGGGGGGAGCGGTAGATTCTGACGGCAGAGCCTGGGCTCCAGGGTCCGCTGTGCCTGCTTATAGCCGGACAGCCAGCCATCCCTTCGTTGGCTCAGTAAGATTCTACGCTGATTCTTAATCACCTGACTTTTGGGCCCTGTTGGAAGCTCCAGACCAGCACCACCCAGCAGAGCATTGTGCAGTGTGGGACGTTCTAGGCACACCTGTGCCATTCTGTGTGGGATCTGCCAGCCGTACGTTCCCGTTGAGCACTTGAAATAGTGGCTGGTGCAACTGAGGGACTAAATCTGAAATTCCATTTCATTTTAGTTTAGCAGCCATCTCCTCGCTGTAAGTCATCCTTCTGGAACCTCTTTTATCAATTTATGTCCTCAAGGTATTTTCCTGGGAAAGGCAGCACACAGTGCAGGATTCTGGAGCCTGGTGCTGGCTCCACATCCCACTTCTGCCCAGGCAGAAGTTTCTAGAAGGCAGAGATCAGGTCGAACAGATAGAGAGGAGACCATGTGGGAAATATTATAATGGTTCTGCAGAGACCCAGTGTGGGGGGGCAGACCTTTGGCATCAAGGAAGGCTTTTAAGAGGAGGTGGCATTTGGTAGTGTTTTGAAGGATGTGTCTAGAACCGGCCAGAAGGGGGATGTGAGAAAGAGTGTCCAGGTAGACAGGCCTGGGGATGCCTGAGAAAGGGGTTTTATTTCCCAAACACCAGAAGATTAAAGGGGGGAGGCGCTGACCTCGCGAATCACTGTGTGAGAAAGGTCATTCTGCACAGCGGACAGGACAGATAGGTAGAGGAAAGGCTGAGGCCACAAGCCCAAGTGGGAGGCTGTCCTGTAGCCTCATGCTGGTCAGGCACTGTTCAAACTGTTTTACACCTTGTCTCATTTAACCCTTAAAACAAAAGCTCGTGGTGTGTCATTCTAAAACGAGGATCCTGCCACCCAAAGAAGCCAAGTGGCTTGCCCTGGTTCCCCGGTTGGAGTGGAGTGGGGTACAGACCAGGCGAGGGGCTGAGAATCCACACTCCTTGGCCTCTAGGCCGTGTCACCTCTCACAGGGAAGGAGAGGAGGAGGGGAGGAGGTTCCAGAAATATTTGGGACTCTTGTCTGATTCAAGGTGTGGGGAAGATGGAGACAAGTGAATTGCTTTTGGGTGGGGTAACTTGATAAAGGGTAATTCCAAGAACCTGGAAGAGAAAAGCAGGGATAAGCCTAGTTTTTGCATTTGACGTTAGAAGGTCACCCTGGCCCTTGACTGTAATGGTATTTGAAAGCCCAGACCTGAGAGCAGGAGCAGGTCAACCCTGAAGTGACATCACCCAGGGAACAGGGAGCAAAGGCTGGGCCCTGGTGCCACCTTCTTCCAGGGGAGGGGAGGGAAGGAGGAAGAGGAAGAGGGGAGTTGGTGGTAATCTCTTTACTCTGGGTGTCTTTAGAGGGAGGAATTGTGTCCTGAGAGCCATCCTCCTTGTAAAATGAGACATCTCTCTTAACTGAAAGTTTTGTAGTTTGGGGCTTCTGTCACATTTGCCCCCGAGGGGCCTGCATGGAAATTTGTGCAGAACTGGCAGTGAATGCCTTCTGGTGTGTTCTTCAGGTCGGCAGTCGGCGGGTGATTCAGTACGGTGCGGCCCTCATGCTGGCTCTTGGCATGATCGGGAAGTTCAGCGCCCTCTTCGCCTCCCTCCCGGATCCGGTGCTTGGCGCCCTCTTCTGTACTCTCTTCGGTAAAATCCCATTTCCTTGAGAGCCTGTCTCCTCTCCTCCCTTTCACATTTGCTCAGGAATCCCTTTAGTAAGATGGGAGGTAATAATTAATACGTTTCCATTTAAAAGTACACAGGGAATACCCCTTCAAAACATAAAAACATCAGTCTCTGAGTTGAATTTATGTTAAAGGTAGAACCAAGTGTAGAATACTTATGCTAGGAAAAATAAGATGACCTTAATCTTTAATTGGTGTATCTAATTGCTTTAACTCAGATATCTTCTCTGAATGGCATTTACAACTGACATGAACTCTGTGCCATTTGGTTGTGATCAGGGCCCAGATCTTCGGGTGGGTTTTCCAGTTTAATCAGGATGTCTGCATAGAGGTTTTAAATGTCCTTAGTTTTCTGCTTGGTCTAAAGAAAGTGAATGTGATGTTTGTGTCCCTGTGTAAGCCCAGATGGTACTTAGGCCAGGAGTCATTTGGTTCAGAGACCCAGGTGGTCACATTCTGACCCTGTCCTGTCACTGTTCTGTCTCCCAACTTGTTTCTGGCGGGACAGAGGAGGGGCAGGGTGGGGAGTCTGTGTCCCCTGCATCGCCCATCTGTACTGAGCTTAGTGCTGCCTGCCAGCTGATGTTTTTCTCTCCAGGAATGATCACAGCTGTTGGGCTCTCCAACCTGCAGTTCATCGACTTAAATTCTTCCCGGAACCTCTTTGTCTTGGGATTTTCAATCTTCTTTGGGCTCGTCCTTCCAAGTTACCTCAGGCAGAACCCTCTCGTCACAGGTAAGGAAAACTGGCCACAGCCACCAGCTCAGCTTTGGAACTTCAGGAATTGTCTCCGTGAACATTGGTCCATGTGTCTGTCTCATTTGAGTCTTGTTTTGCCACAGCTTATCTGGAAGCCCTTCGTGTTTCCGGCATGAGCTGGCACGTGCACCTGACTCGTGTGCACGTTAAGGGCTCTTTATTTACAGGGACCCTGTCTTTTGGGAGAATGCCTGTGTGTAAAACCTTTTGATTTTTCAGACTAATGCTTTCTGAAAACGTAGAATTCAAAACCCAGCTTCATAGACTTTCAAGTACATGTCTTTCTCCTGAGATTGTAACTACTTTGAATTCAAGATTAACCCTTTTAACACCTTTTTAATACCCTGATGTCATGAAGAATGAACAAAGGGGAACCATCTTAAGTAGCAATGGCTGCTGACATTTTATGCGGAATTGGGGACCATTTTATATATACATTATATATGTGTGTGTGTGTATATACATATATATATATACACATACACACACATATAGCATATATACTATATATGTATTTTATATATGTTTTATATTTATACTTATTTATAAATATAATTTATAATTTATTATATTTATATTAAGCATTTTATATTAAATATATATTTATATAAATATACATATTTTTGGGGTAAAATTCTATAATGTAAAATTAACTATTTTAGGGTTTTTTTTTTGTTTTGTTTTTTTTTTGAGACAGAGGCAGAGCATGAATGGGGGAGGGTCAGAGAGAGAGGGAGACACAGAGTCCGAAACAGGCTACAGGCTCTGAGCGGTCAGCACAGAGCCCGACACGGACCGTGAGATCATGACCTGAGCTGAAGTCGGACGCTTAACCGACTGAGCCACCCAGGTGCCCCAACTATTTTAAGGTTTTTTTTAAATTTTTTTTTTTTTTTTTAATTTATTTTTGAGACAGAGACAGAGCCTGAGCAGGGGAGGGGCAGAGAGAGAGAGGGAGACACAGAATCCGAAGTAGCCTCCAGGCTCTGAGCACAGAGTCCAATGTGCGGCTCGAACTCATGAGCTGTGAGATCATGACCTAAGTCGAAGTCGGACACTCAGCCGACCGAGCCACCCAGGCACCCTTAAAATGAACTATTTTAAAGTGAACAGTTCAATGCTGTTTTAGTACATTTACAATGTTGTATAACCACCACCTCTATTTAGTTTCCAAAACTGTCTCCTCACCCCAAAATAAAATTCCGTATCCATTAAGCAGTTAATTCCTCTTATCCCCCTTCTCCCAGCCCCTGGCAACCACCAATTTGCTTTCTGTTTCTGTGGATTTACCTGTTCTGGATATTTCACATAAATGAAATCATATGTGATCTCTGGCTTCTTTCACTTAGCATGTTTTTGAGATTTGTATATAACTATTTTATTCTTTTTCATGGCTAATAGTATTCCATTGTGTGTGTGTGTGCGCGTGCACGCACACACACACACACACCATAATCTGTTTATCCATTTGTCCAACAGTGGACATTTGGGTTGTTGCTACCCTTTGACAGTTGTGAATAGTGCTGTTGTGAACATTGGCATACAAGTACAGTCAGTCCTCACCCATGGTAGTTCTGCTCTGTAAGGTCACTGTGAACGCAGAATTAGCAAATGCTGAACCGTCCCTTCTAGGGGAGCAACAGCCAAGAACAGTGTAACTCACCCAACACATGCATTTTCTCCCTGAGGCTCAGCACGGCTTTCTTGCCCTTAGGAACAGTAGACCGCGCTTCTGCATGACACTTGGGGGCCATTTTAAACAACTAAATCACCGACCAAAAACACAAAAATGGGGAAGAGGCAGTATTAAACAGACCGCCACACGCACACTTGAGAAGAACAGAGGTGAAACAAGAAGGCGGAGCGTTACCTTGATTGACCTCAGCCAGGAACATGCATGTTGTTGGCAACTCAGAGTTTCTGCTGCTTTGTGAATGACTGCGAAGGCCAGGAGGATTCATTTTGGGTTTGCAGATAAGTTTTTAGTGTTTAGGTAAATTCAGATACAGAATCTGCTAATCATGAGGATCAGCTGGATTTGAGTACCTGCTCTCTGTTTCTTTGAGGTAGAATTGCCTTGTCATAGGGAAGTTCTAGATTTTTCACTCTGGGAGGAACTGCCAAACTGATGTCCACCACCTGAGCTCAGGGGTTTCTGTTTCTCCACACTCTTGCCAACACTTGTTATTTTCTGTTGAGGATTTTTATACTTTAAATCTAGGAAGTGTGTGAGCTTCTGATAATGAGATTCTTGCTGCTTTTCACATTTTAATATATCACATTTATAGGAGTTCACTTATATAAATTCAGTTGCTCCTAATTAAAAGGAGCTAAAGCACACATCAGTGATCCAGGATTCTGAAACCCTTTATCTGGTTGTGAACACCACAAATATTCTTGTTGTCTTATTCTGTTTGTAGTTTTTTCAGCCTTGCAACAGCTATCTTTTATATTAATTTTTTTTCTCAATCTGCAAACACTACGCCCCAGTGGCTTCCTAGTTCATTATCGGGTAAGCTTCATTCTTAGATTTCTCTTCTACGGTCCATTGTTGGGAATTCTCCTCATGGAGATAACCTTTTGATTATTATGGAAATTACTTATAATAGTTGAAAATGTTACTAGCAAAAAATTTATCTGCTCATATACAACAGAAATTTTCACCTTCATGCATCACATTGGCTGGTGATTAGTCCCCACCCCAGTGCTCCTTCTAGCTGTCCTGGCTGTGGCAGTGACCCTCCCACTGTGTTCTGTCTCCAGGCATAACGGGGATCGATCAGGTGTTGAACGTTCTTCTCACAACTGCTATGTTTGTAGGAGGCTGCGTGGCTTTTATTTTGGATAACACCATCCCAGGTATGTGGTATACACCAAACGTGCTTATTGCGTATGTGAATTACTTGTTTTGCGAAGTAAATACGGAAGCAGGAAGAGTGAATCAGTTCAGAGCCCTCACTGGTTCAAACTGTCTTTTCTAAAGCAGTTAAGATGATGCCTCCAGCCTCCTTTTATGAATCAGTTTTTTGCTGATAAACCTAGTGGGTTTTTTTTTTTCCTTGCTGAGTTGAGAGAAAGCAGGTAAGCTTCTTGCCCATGGTGCAGGGTGGTGGGATGTCTGGGGCACTGTCCAAGCCACCAGCCCTCCTTGCACAGCCTCGCTCAGTGCCCACGGTGGCTTTTGTCATCTTGTTCACACACTCTTCTGAGCCGGCTGTTAACAGCCTGCAGCGTGTCTCCTCCTCCTTTCTGAGGCAGGCTCCCAGCTACCTAGGACCAAAAGACAGTATGGGTAGGCACAGGATCTTTCCAGGACCAGTGACTGAGAGGTGGATGGAGGCAGCTGTCTCCCCCACACCCGTAGCCCTTGTTTCTCAGCTGGGTGCATTCTGTGCCGAGCTGGGTGATGCTATGTGGGTCCTGCCTCACAGCCTTCCCAGCTTCCTAGAGGAGGCTGCTGGTACCATTGGAAAGTGCCACCACGGACACACTGATTGATGTACCTTCCATCAAGGAAGGATGAGGCTTAGTCTTGAACTTGAAGGTTTTGTTGAGATTTCTCCCCTAAAAACAGCACACCTCCAAAAAGCCTCAATCAAGAGGTTGCTGCACATGAGGCAAAAGGAATCACATGCATGAATAGGTGGAAGGTGTTAGATTGATGGGGGTCAGTCACTAACTCTCTCAGAACCAATTGAGCGAGAGGCACAGGAGTCTGACAGGTAGAAATTAAAGTTCACTTTGTTACAGCAACATGGATGGGAGGGCCTTGCTTAGATGTAAGAAAACAATGGTGTTCCTCATCCTGCACCATATACTTAAGCTCCTCATCTGGGTTTGGGCAGAGATAGTATGTTGTTAGGTATCCCATGTAGCCAAGGGCAGGTGCCATTGTGCCTCTCTGCACCAGAAAGATTTACAGAAAAAGTCAAGGGCTCAGGAGCTTCTGAGCCCTGTGGGCCCAGATCTTTCTCCCTGACTCATTTGTCAGGCTATGACGTGGAAGTTCATCCTCACATGTTCATCCATGATGAGTGGGGAGTACGTGGCAAAAGTGCCTCTCCCTCCCTCCCCCTGCCCCACCCCACACAGATGGAGCAAAGCAGGATAAACCTTGGCATGTGTGCATGGGGGGTGGTTTGCTGTGACCAGTTTATGAAGACATTATATGTGATATAATAAAGACCGGGTCCTATTCTGCAAGATCATATTTTGCATTTTAGAAGTTCTCGTGTTGGTTTTTGAGAACAGATTTGGGGAAAGAGATGGTGAGATGGAAGACCAGACAACCAGTTAGGAGATTGTTAAAATGACCCAAGAAAGCAATAACGTGGTGTGGGACTGACCTCAACAATGGGAATCGAGAATATGGGCCACGTGGGAGGGCAGTGAGGAGGCAAAGACATCGGGATGTTTGTGGAGCAAAAGCAACAAGGATGGGCTAGTGGTTCTTAGGTTTCTGGTTTAGGTACCTGGATGGCTGAGTGCCATCAACTGCTCCTCAAGGGGTCTTTGCTGTCGTCCTGGCAGGTTCCATGTATGGGACAGCATGTCAGAGAATCTCAACTCTTGGTGGAACTGTCAAACTAAACATTCCATTGTATTGTTGTGTGTGTGTGTGTGTGGGTGTTCCACAGGTACTCCGGAGGAAAGAGGAATCCGGAAGTGGAAGAAGGGCGTGGGCAAAGGGAGCAAGTCGCTCGATGGCATGGAATCCTACGATCTGCCGTTCGGCATGAACATTATTAAAAAATACAGATGCTTCGGCTACTTACCCATCAGCCCAACCTTTGCGGGCTACACGTGGAAAGGCCTCAGGAAGAATGCCACCAGCCGGAGTTCAGACGAGGACTCGCAGGCCACGGTATAGCTGTAGCTCACCCTGTGGCCCGGCCGCAGTGAGGCATGAATCTGTAGTTCCTTGCTGAGTAACAAGCAGTAACCTGTATGTTTGTATATCTGCATTTACATTCTGCACCCAGAGCTAAGACGATTACAAATAGCTTTTTTTGTTGTGGGTGGTGATCGTGTCTAATATTGTGTCTCACCTGTCTCCTTATTTAAGCCCTACCCCTTGCCTTTGAGAGCGTCCATTGAACTTGAAGTCCTGTCCTCCTGTGGGAGTGGGTGTTTAAATCCACAGCGGTTCCTCGGTTTGGGTCTCCTTCCACCACCCTGGGCTAGCTTTCCTACAAGCTGCCTCTGGGGTGCAGGGGCTTTTCTGTTCCAGAAGCACCTGGACCCGCTTCTATTTTATTTGACCTCAGCCTGCACCCGCATAGACCCCCTCTGCTCAAGGGGCACCAGTATCCTCGCACTGTCACATCTGACTGGTCAAATGAGATTCTGTGTCCCCTGATGCTCCTGTAGCAGGAAACTATTGACCTGATTGAAAACAGTCAACATGGTTACCTTATACCCATATCTGTGTGTGGGTAAGGTCTGTACAGGTGTTAATTAGAATTGAAATCTGTTTGGGGGATTGGAGGGGAAAGGAAAGGACCTTGAAGTCAATATCTGATTCTCAACTGCTCTTTCTTGGTGCCACCCTGGCCCGGGATGGGCCAGCACATTTCATACTGGCCTCTTTTTCACTATAATTGAGACACTCTATCTGACATTTTATCACTCCAGGCTGGTGTGATGGGTATAGAGTGCCACACAGGGGCACTAAGCAGATGTTTATGGGAGTCTTGACTCTGCCGTCATGTGGATGTCAGTTCTTGTTGCGCGTATCTATAAATTACAAGATTTTATTCCTATTTAATGTTATTGACTATAACAGGTTTTTGAAATCAGTGTTTTTCCATGTGACCCTCTTTCCTTGCATCCCTATTACTTGTCCCCCACCCCTCACTTCCCATTAAGAAAAGAACCAGCATTTATAAAGCTGTGGATACCATCAGGGAAGCTTGTCGTCAAGGCTTTTGAAGGCCAGTAACCATTATTGTGGTTGTGTTTTGTATTGCTTGATACCATGAAAGTGTATATACTGTAATGCCTAATCTATTTATCAAAACTGACTACTGGACCAGAGCCCAGAAACCGTGGGTTAAGTTACACGTGAATTTGTTTTGTGAAGAAGGGAAGCTGAGGCAGGTAATCAACAGAGCCGCCATATTGAATGGTTGGACATCCTGGTAAATTCATCCCTGTAGTTCTGTTGCAAGTCATTTCTGGCAGTTAAGGCTTAAGGAGACTTTCTGTGAGTTACCATGTGGAATGTCCACTGGATTTTTATTTTGCAGGGGGGGGAAATTAGACTGGCTAAATGCTGCCTTTCTTGTTTTAAGTTATTGCAGAAGATGGTAAGAAAAGCAGTAGGCAGGGCCCCTTCTGTTGATTTCTCATTAATAACACTAAATCTTTTCTGGAAAAGTTACTTCTGTGGAATTTGGTTTGAAAATTTTCAGCCAAAGGAAACCCTGAAACACAAGGTAGCAACCTCGCTGCGTGAGGTTGTGCTTCTTAGGTTGTTTGTTAACCTGGTTGAGCCTCAGACAGCCAATGGGTGTTCTTGTCTCTGACAGCAGGGCATGGTTCTCAGCAGCTCTGTGTCCACAGGGCGCGTTTCCTGCCCCCACAGCTGGCTCTCCTCCACCTCGTTCTGATGTCTTTGGCAGCATTGTTGTACCACTATAGCCTCCTTGATTCCTGGGAAGTTTGGGGCTTCAAGGCGTATTCTGGCAAGAATAGTTCAGAGCCACTGTACCGTTTTGCCAAGATCTTATTGCAGATTAAGTAAAAAAAAAAAAAAAAAATTAGATTCTAAATTACATTTAATTTTGTATGTTTTTTAAAATTGTATCTGGTGCATAGTTAACTGTAGAAGCACACTGGTCAATGGTTTTCATCTCTTTAACTTGGTTAACTAGCACTCAGTGCTGACAGCCGTCCTGCACTGAGTTGCTGTCAGTTTCCTTCTGTTTGTGTTTTTGCTCAGCATCTCTAATTTCTCTGCTCTAAATAGTGGGGAAACTGTTAAACAGGCCAGAGATTTGCAGTATTCTAGTTCTCTAGGTGAGCAGAAGGACCAAATATCAAATAAAAGCATCTGAACCATTGGGTAATTTAACTTTCAGCATAACCTGATGGGGCATCTTCCCTCCTAGTGAGTGACACTCAGGATATGTGCTTCAAACATCCAGAAACCCACTCCCTTCTGAAACCCCTCCTTGGGCCGGGTTTTATTGGGAGCTTCCAAATCTGCTGGTCTGGGGGATGTCTTCTGCAAGCATTTAAATGTGGAGGGAAGCCCTGTATCCACACCAAATGTTAGAGATGACGGATTTTGCTCTTTTGGTTTCGTTGGGGCCAACTTTAGATTCTCTAAGGCAGGGGGAAGGGGACAGGAGGTGGGGAGGAAAGAGGGCAGCCCAACTAAAAGTCCCATTGAGTCTGGTGCTTTCTGCACTCACTTTCACTTGAGTGAGTGGAGTCTCCTGATAATGAACAGATCCTGCATGTGCAGCACACACAACCATGATCGAAAGTGGTCCTCCTGCCGGCAAATACGCTACAGAATGAGTCTGTAATTAAAAGAGAAATGTATTCGTCTGCTCCTTAGGTTCAAGCACACACTGAAAGGGAGGTTTTGAGGGACGAAGGGGCCATGTGCATTTACATTATTGGCCTGCATTTCTGGGGCCGCATATCCACCACACTTTGGCCAATAGAACGTTTTTAAATGTTTTGGATGTAAGTGTTCTTGGACAGGGCATTCAGCTCCAGTTTCCATAGTGACTACACCTACCCACCGTCTTTACATTGACCCTGGCCATCTCAATGTAAGAAGTAGAAAGTATTTATTTAGAAGGACAGTAGATACTTGTCCCATCGAGGTGGGTGGCAAGGGAGAGCCCACCACTGGTTTTAATAAAAACTATCTAACGTGGTTCATAGAGTAATGGGGAATGGCTCCAGTCTTTGTCTCATTAGGGAATTAAACTTAGATTCTTTCATACAGACTCTTTGTTAAGAGGGTTTCAGATGTCGTAGTTTCTCGTGATTGATGGAGGTAAGAGAAGTGGCTTAACCAGGCCAGTTGGAATGAGGCATTGTGGGTCCTGGTGGTTTCCCGTTTTCATGGTAACAAATTCACACACCGGATTTGCTTTATACTGTAGAATACTGACTTTCATGATGACGACTTGGTTTATGCATGAATACTGCAGTATTTCCATATAGTAAAGTAACATTTCTACCCAGGATAATAGTCAGTTCTCCAGGGAGGGAATGATATAATTTTCATGACAATGTCATGTGATAATAGAATTTCTCCATTGATGAATCTCTAGTATGTGTGTATACTTTATTTAACCATGCGTATATTTTATCACCATGAGCTAAAGTAATTCTTTCATTCACGGCCCTGCTGAAGGATTGGTACTGGCAACTTAGACTTACGAGTTGGCAACTATAATCATCCAGAATACTGATGCCACGAGAGTGGCCAGGCCAGGTAGAAGGTGAATAAGGAGCTGTGGCAGAAGCCTCATTCCAGAACCTGCCTGGCAATGAGCGGCAGCGTTGCGTGGGCGCTGTGCTTGGGACGTGCACACTCAGCCACACCCCCCCGGGCACCGTGGCTGTACACTCACTGCACGCGGGCCTGAGGCTTCTGGGGGGCGCCTCTTCTCAGGGGAGCCCCCCTGGGCCTCAGAGAAGGGCCCCGGGTTTCCACATGCCATATGTGTTGTGCTCTGTCCCCTTATGATTTGGACACAGACAACAGGACGTTTCCCACCCGCCACTTCACCTGCAGTCACCTCCTGAGTAGCTTGAGAAGACCGCCCGTTGTCACGGACATTCGGCTTCTCCCTGTGGATGCGGAAAGCACGTTAGCGCTGGGCACCCCTTTTCAGCAGCCTCACACACATTCCTGCCCTTCTAGGTTGTTCTTGACTGTGCCTGGTCATCCTCCGCAGAAGGAACACCCAGCGTCCTTAGACTCACTGCGCTTGTTTCCCGGCACTTAGGGCACCCTCACCAGTGTCGCCGTCTCACTGACAGTTCAAGTTAATACCCTTTTTTGTTCGTTGGTAACAACCTCTGTTTGACACATTAATAAATTTCTGACTGTTCTTAAAGCAGTGGGGATGCCTATATTTTCCTTGCGTTTTTGTGACTGACTTTGGCTATATACCTTTCTGGGGTTTTGTTTGTTTTTTATTTTTATTTTGCATACCGAGGGTATCTGGGGGTGGGGTTGTTTTTTGAGATGTGTAATTCTTTTATGGAGTTTTTAAAAAAGAATTTTCATATTGTTTTTCTAACATGGCTTCATTAAACGTTTAAGTATTTTAAAAATATGTAATATTTGGACCAGATGTTGTGAATAATAGTAGAGATAAAGCTATTTTATTCTGTATTTTTAAAACTGTTCCGTACAAATAAAAGCTCTCCTGGACGCAGTTCCTGTAAATGTGCCTCCTCCTTTGGCTGGTCTGTAGGAAATTTGTCGTTAATTAAAAGTCATCACCCAGGGGAGGGAAATCGACTCAATAAACTCGATTCAGCAAGTCTCAGATGTTACTGTTGTCGGGGACCTGGAAGACCACAGGAGGAAAGCAGGAGCCAAAGCATCATCTGTTCCCACGAGCAGAGAACCACAGCGGGCCGCTTGGGGGATGCCTGAGCGAACCTTCATTACAGGATGCACCCTGCTGCGCCGTGGGCAAAATGAGGAACCTCTTGTTAAGTCAGCGACATCTAGAGGCTGGATGGAGAGAGCCAGTCCGTCCACACGGTGGAATCAAAGGCTTCCAGAGCAGACTAAGCCCTACTGAGTGTTTAGGCAGGGGCCAGAAGTGCTGAGGCGTGGGTGCCAAAGAGGCCCGGAGCCCAGCTTGAGAGCAGCTGGTGACAGCTCGTTCTGTCAGGCCTCCTGGTGGGGCTTGAAGATGTGTGCGGAGGTGTTCGAGTATATTGATGTAGAGCTGACTTGGAATTTTTCCGTTCCCATCTCCATCCCTGGTCCATCTCTGGCAGTTTGGGCCATGAGTGGCCACCACGGCTGCTCCCATCCAGTGTGCAATCTGCTGCCTCCTGTTCCCAGTACCCTAACCTGAGCACTGCCACTGGGCAACCAGCCACAAGGTGAAATGTTCACCTTACATACATGCAAAACATGTGTATATGGTATTAATAGAATACCCATGGTTCCACCCCCCAGCGAACCAATGGCACGTTACCAATACTCAAGACCCTCTACCCCATGGGCCTCTCTTCTGGGGCACCCCATGCACCAAGAGAACCATTGTCCAGATTTGGGGTTTATCCTCTCCTTGTTTTTCTTCACAATTTTGTCATATATATGCGTCCCTAAACAATTTGCCGTTTAGTTTGTTTTACGTGGTTTTTAACATGTAAAAAGGATAGCAGTGTATATATTATATTTCACTCACTATTGTGAGATTCTTTCATGTTGGTACGTGTCTATGATGTAGTTCATCCATCTTCACTGCTGGGTAGTAAAATTTAAGGTTAACAAACACAAAGATCATTCTGGAAGTTTCCAGAGACTGTAAGCCAGAAGCGGAGCCTAAAGAGCCAGGATCAATGCACATCAGATATTTCAGCAGCAACTTTGTGTATGGAGTTACATTTTTAAGGACCGAAGGAAAAGAACTTTGAACTTAGAATTTCATGTCTAGCCACTCAAATGCCCTCACTTAAATGCTTCAGATAAAGTACTTGAATATGAGGAGAAACAAACCTAGGAAGCATTGTAATTGCTGAGAGCAAGATAAACAGTAAATAACTTGGTAAAACTGAGGTCTTGATCCATTCTGGCTGCTATCACAGAAAACCATAGATGGGGTGGCTTAGAAACCAACATTTCTCAGTTTGGGAGGCTAGAAGTCAAGTCACCAGTCGATCCAGTGTTTGGTAGGGACCTGTCACCTGGTGCATAGATGCTGCCCTCTCACTGTGTCTTCACGTGGTGGGAGAGGCAAAGGATCTCTTTTGGTGGGGCGGGGGGGGGGGAGCTCTTTTATGAGGGCACTAATCCCACTAATGAGGAATTCACAAATCCCCCACCATGATCATGACCTAGTCACCCCAATGGCTGCACCTCTTAATACCATCGTATTGGGATTAGGTTTTCACGTGAACTTGTTGGGTAGGGGGACAGTCTATACAGCTCCTGGTCTCAAACTGTAATTCAAGGCCATATGAAGTTGTTGATGGGGTAAGAGAGTAGTCTTAGACATGAGAGAAACCAGACCAAATGCACCAATAACAATTATTGGACTAAACTTGCCAATTAGAAGATGTTAGGACGGCTAGAACAAAATCCTGACTTAGTCAACACCAGTGTTCAAAAGTGTGGTTCTGTTGATGGCTGCAAGAAGATGTGTTCGGGAGCTGATAACATCTTAGAAACTTTATTAAAAGTGTGTAGGGGGCGCCTGGGTGGCTCAGTCGGTTAAACGTCTGACTTGGGCTCAGGTCGTGATCTCACGGTTCGTGGGTTTGAGCCCAGCGTTGGGCTCTGTGCTGACAGCTCAGAGCCTGGAGCCTCTTTCTGATTGTCTCTCTCTCTCTGCCCCTCCCCTGCTCATGCTGTGTCTCTCTGTCTCTCAAAAGTAAATTAAAAAAAAAAAAATTGGGGGCGCCTGGGTGGCTCAGTCGGGTAAGTGTCCAACTTTGGCTCAGGTCATGATCTCACAGTCCGTGAGTTTGAACCCCATGTCAAGCTCTGTGCTGACAGCTCAGAGCCTGGAGCCTGCTTCGGATTCTGTGTCTCCCTCTCTTTGCCCCTCCCCTGCTCATGCTCTGTCTCCCATCTCAAAAACAAAAACATCTTAAAAACTTTTTTTTAAAGTATGTAAAAGTTTCTAGGCAATTTGACATCGTCTTATGTGTGTTGAGTTTAATACTAAAGTATCTCCCCTGTATTTTTGTATGTCTCTAATTCCAGAATTTCATAAATCTCTTAAAGCATATCTTTTGAAAGTCCTAGGCTATAATGGATTGGGGAAAACAAAAAATCCTTCACCACAGATAGGGTTAGAAGCACCTAGGGATGCCTGGGTGGCTCAGTCAGTTAGGCATCTGACTTTGGCTCAGGTCATGATCTCACAGTTCATGGGTTCCAGTCCCACATTGGGCTCTGTGCTGACAGCTCAGAGCCTGAAGCCTGCTTCTGTGTCTCATTCTCTCTCTGCCCCTCCCCTGCTTGTGCTCTTTCTCTCTCAAAAATAAATAAATGTAAATTTCTAAAAAAAATTTAGAAGCACCTCACCAGAAACTGGTTTACTTAAGGATGGGCAAAATCGAAAGTAAGAGGATGGGGAAAAATCACATGGGGGAAATACTAACCATCTATTTGTTATATTATTCTCAGACAAAATAAATCCTGAGACGGCATTGTTAAGGTAGGAAAGTTTATGGTGTAATGATAGAAAGGTGCAATTTACAAAGAGTCAATTTTAAACCCAGCCTCAAAATTCATGCAGTATAAATGGATAGAACTATAGGAAGAAACTGATAAGTCCACCTGCCAGTGGGAGATTCTAGCACTTACCTTTTGATACGTCAGGCAGGCAAAAAGTGAAGTGAGGCACAGAAGTGAAAGTGGTCAGAGGGCATGGTTAGAACTGTACGCCCAACGAGTAGAGAATACACATTCTTCACAATCACTCAGGGGTGTTTCTAAAAACTAATTGTTCTAGGCATTAAAGCAAGCCTCAAAAATCTGAAGAATATGTGTTATGCAGGGGCGCCTGGGTGGCTCAGTCGGTTAAGCGTCCGACTTCAGCCAGGTCACGATCTCGCGGTCCGTGAGTTCGAGCCCCGCGTCGGGCTCTGGGCTGATGGCTCAGAGCCTGGAGCCTGTTTCCGATTCTGTGTCTCCCTCTCTCTCTGCCCCTCCCCCGTTCATGCTCTGTCTCTCTCTGTCCCAAAAATAAATAAACGTTGGAAAAAAAAAAATTTAAAAAAAAGAATATGTGTTATGCAGAACATATCCACTAAACTGAGCAATTAAGTCGGGAGTCAATAAAAAGTTGAGTTTACAAGTTTGCATATTTGGATGTACGGAATATTGCTAAATAGCTCCATGTTCAAAGAAGAAACCAATAATAGAAATGTTCTTTAATGGATGTGTATCGTGTATCCTCTGGTGGTTCTATGCACGCCTCCTGGACTTCTGACTTTACATCCACACTGCATCTCTTAGATCTCTCCTGTAAGTTTCATATAGTTTCACTCATGTTGTCTTTTTCCATTTCCTCTAAGTTCTAGGAGAATTTCCTGAGCAATGATCTAGATTACTGACTGGGTTTTCTAGAACATTGAATCTCTTACTCATGTCTTGCAAGCAATTTATTTTGGTCATTTTCAAACAAAGAGAAAAGCATAACCACTCCCCCACATCCTACAACCCAGCTTAACAGGCGTCGACTCCTGGCCAGTCTTGTTTCAAACATCTACACCTCTCAACTTTCCCTCCATTTTTCTGATCAAATCCCTCACATATCACATCATCTGTAAATATTTCAGCAGTTATAGCCAAAAGGTAGTTTAAAAAAAAAAACCTGTCTTTAAAATTTAACAGTATTTAATATGATCAAATAGTTACTCAGTGTTCAAATTTACAATTGTCTCATAAGTATTTGAGATAGAATCCACATAATGTTTATACTTTGTTATTGGTTGATAAGTCTCTTCCTTGGAGTTTATTTGTTGAGCAATTTATTTGTCCTGCAGTTCCCTACAAGAAGTGCTGAGTACAGCTCCTTAAATATGTTCTTTGGCCCGAATCTGGTATTGGTGGGGGAGAGCACTATTTTGTAAGTCGCTGTGTGTCCTGTCAGGCAGCACACAGTCTCTCCTTTTGTGATGTTTACAGCTATTGGTACCCCATTCCCAGATCCTGTAGTTTATTGGGGGACATTGCATTTTTTAAATTTGGTTCAATAATTTCATTTCAAGTTAAAACACTCCCACAAGATGTCTTCATAGATGCAATAACCTCTCAAATTCCACTGAAAGCATATCTTAGGGACTTTGCTCCCATTTCATACTTTTCATTGGCAAATGTTTCTTCCAATTACTCTAAATATACCCTTCTTTGGGACTATTGAACCTTTTCATGTATCTGGTAATTTTTTTCTGACCGCTTATGCTAAAGAAGGAGGTCTGTGTTTGTTCAACAACAGGATTTACGGTGGATTTGGTTGATTACTTTTTCCCCAAAGCTTATGAGTTGAAACTAGAATCCTTTAGACCTTTTGAGATGACCTCTCCTTGGACTTTTCATCAGTGTGCATCCATTTACCAGACTCTTGTTTATTTGGCAGTAACTCACCATAGGTATTCTTCCAACATTTCCATTTTATTACAGATACCTTCATATTTATGTGAACATGTGCTTACAAGAACGTAACAAAAATGTAGCCCAAGATCTGTGATCATTATTTTTGGGAAGTGGGGTTGCAGGTTACACTTAATGCCATTTTTTCTATCCTAATTTTTTTATTTTTAAACTGTCTTAAATGCAAATTACTCATATACTGTTTCTTCAAATAAGATTAAAATTGTATTATAAATAGTAATATCACAGTTGAAGAAATAGGAAAGTCCCTGTACTCTTCTAATACTAATATAAAACATTCCACTTCCTCAAATTGTACTTGACATTAAAATAACAGTTGTGGCCAAATATACTTCAGCAAAAATATGAAAGTGCTAAAGCTACCACTTACTCTGTTTGCTACCCTTTGTCTTATATAGGAAGATTTTTGCCTCCTAAATGACATACATGGCTGGGTGGATAAAATCTTCCAGAACATTCCATCCTTAGGGACCAGGGGCAGGTGGGGAAGTCAGTTGGGGAGAGCGCAATGGGGTTTGAAAACACAGGTTCAAGCTGAATGTCTCTCAGATGGTGGACTTTGGGCATCTGTCCCTGAGCTGGGTCCAGAAGTCTACAGTGTGCACTCCCATACCACACCCCGTCCCCCCAACACACACACCAACACAGCGCTGCCCTGAACTGGGCTGATGTGGTCTCTGGACTGATGTGCTCTGCCTGGGCAGAGCAACTAGAAAACTCTCCTTCCGTTGCAGCCTCAACCTTCAACCACTATGGAGATGCTGAGCCTCAAATTCTGTTTATATCAACTATGAAACAACTGCCCTTGGAGACTCAAAGATGTCAGAGGGCCTTTAATATATTTGTGTGTGTGTGCGAACACATATGTACAATTTGTTTTGTTTTACCTCTTGGGCAGCAAGTGATCCACTGTGGTCTCAGGAAAATTATGACAATGACTTTGAAGCAGGAAGAATCACCCTCAGAGAGATCTTCCTAGGAATGAGCCTCTTGAGCAACAGAAGACTTTTTAAATAAAAATATTTCATTTCGAGTAGGAGCCTAACCATTTGTATTGTGGTCCAGTGATCAGATAATGAGCTTTGAGCGTTCAGATCTCCAGAGCCTTCTTCCCATCATGGCAGAAACTGCCAAGTGTCCCTCAGGATCTATTCTCCCATTCTTCTATGATCATGCAATTGCAGAAGGGCACAAGACTACACTTCCCAGCCTTGCTTGTAGCTGACTATGATCATGTGACCAGGCTCGGATGAGTGAGGAGTAAACAAGGCTGAAGGTACAACTTCTGGGTTTTGTTCTTAAAGGGTAGATGTTTACCTTTATTTTTGTCTTCCCCCACAACTCCCAACCCTTCCTGCTGGAAGGCAGAAGTGGTGGCCAACCAGTGCGTTCCATTTCAACGAGGACAACACCGGGGTGGGCAGGAAAATACGAAAGGAGGAGCCTGAAATCCTAATGACAGCAGCACAGAATTGGTGTGAGAGAGAGATACACTGGTTTAAACCATTATTACTTGTGTATCTGTTGTAGCAACCAAAACTGTGCCCTATTAGAGATTTTGTAAGTCAAAAACCACCTAAACTTGGACTAGCAAGTCTTACGTTTCCACCTAAAAATTGACCAGCTATATAGCCTTGAGCATGTCATTCAACTGTTTTCTTCTCTATAAAATGGAAATAATACTCATCCAGAGTATTAGAAGGGATTATAGGGGTTAAGATATAAAGTCTTAACAGGCTAGGTTCCAGTGCTCCTCAACTCCTCTCCAGGCCTTGTAGGCACACACAGATATTTTTATAGAGCGTGATCATGGTGTACATCCTTCCACTGGAAGAACTTGCCAGGCCAGTGCCGAGACTTGGATATGTCAATCTGTAGAGTCGTGGGTCCCATCCCTAGTTCCTCTGTGTTCTCTAGACTAGCCAAGTCCTTAAGTGGCCCAGAATTTTCAAAGAGCCTCACAGATACCCAGACACATTCCCTGAATTTGACCACTACCTGGGAGTTTTGTGGAAAGTAACTTCAAGTCTCTCTACAAATGGGACACAAATGTCTACTCATGTAGGAAATGGAGTGAGATGGGGCATGGGGAGCTGGACTACATCCAAAGCCAGACGTTAGGACGAATGAAGATGTAAAGAGAAAGGAACCTGTTATTAGAGGGTTTCTTTCTCTATTGATGTTTTGAAACTATCAAAGTAATATGTGCTTATTGTGACTGGCAAAACAGCTCAATCATACAGAGATGTGAAGAGTGAAAACTATTCCCCCAACCTCCCCAATCCTACCCCATCTTGCATAACCATCGTTACCCATCTGGTGTCTCCTTCCACTATATTCTTGTTTGACAAATGTATGTAATCATAAATAGACATATACAAGGGTTGTGCTTGCTGATTTTTTTTTTTTAATTTTTTTTTTCAACGTTTATTTTATTTTTGGGACAGAGACAGAGCATGAACGGGTGAGGGCAGAGAGAGAGGGAGACACAGAATCGGAAACAGGCTCCAGGCTCCGAGCCATCAGCCCAGAGCCTGACGCGGGGCTCGAACTCACGGACCGCGAGATCATGACCTGGCTGAAGTCGGACGCTTAACCGACTGCGCCACCCAGGCGCCCCGTGTGCTTGCTGATTTTATTGAAATAGAATGGTGGCATACTACGTTCTGAAACTTGCTTTTTTTCATTTTATAGTATGGCATAAGCATTCCTACAAAGGGGAAGAGGTAGATCTGTTTCCTGATATTCTATGCCCTGAGATACAGTTTAACACAAATAAGATCTTATACACAACAATTTCTTTTTAGCGCAGCCTTCTTTACATCTTTTCTGTTTGCTTGCTTTTCTTTTTCCATTTCCCTCTCCCTCTGCGCATCCTTCTGTGTTGCTCTAGTAATCCATGTTGGCAACCTGCTTTTAGCATTCATACATTTTTCCATGTTCCTCCAGCTATGCAAACTGCCTACCTACCTGTACACGCATATAGGCATCAACATCACATATACACATTCATTCATGTTTTGTCAGGTTTTGCTCTACCAAAAAAAAAAAAAAAAAAGATCCTCTTAAACACTTTTCCGCACCACGTTGTTCCCTCGACAATATCTTGCGGAAGTCTCTACAAGTCAGCCACCATCACTCTGATTCATTTTTTCATAAAGATTTTATAATATTTCTTGCTGAGGATTCACTGTAGCTTATTCAAAGCTGATATCGGCGTTTTCCATTTTTAGCTGTCCTAGAGAGCTACAATAGACATTTTTGTAAGAGCTTTTAACAAATGATAAAATACTTTCCCACCAGTGGAACTGGTGGGCTAAAGAGCATGAGTATTTTGGGGGTGCGTGGGTGGCTCAGGCGGTTAAGCATCTGACTTCGGCTCAGGTCATGATCTCACAGTTCAGGAGTCCCAAGTCTTGCATCAGTGAGCTCAAGACCCTCTTTGGGGGAGCTTACGCCCTGCTTCGTGCGCTCTCTCTCTCTCTCTCTCTCCCTCTCCTTCTCTCTGCCTCTTGCACACTTGAGCCCTCTCTCAAAAAAAAAAAAAAAAATTAAAAAGATAAAGAGTATATGTACTTTAAATGTTAAGGGATCTTACCAGATTGCTTTCTAAAAGCCATAATAATTTTTTTTTTCCGCGAGCAAGGTATGAGAATATCTCACCCCTTTCCTCACCCCGGCACCCTGCCAGCAATGACATTACCTTTCTCTTAATTTTTCTCAGCCTAATAACTATAACAGGGTATCTCATTGGACTTTAACTTACCTTTCCTTGACCATCATGTATTTGAACAGCTTTTTAAAAATATTTCTCAGCCATTTCGATTTTCCCTTCGATGAATGGTCTGTTCATATTTTTTGCTCATTTTTTTCACTTAACCTAAATGTCTTTTAGGTTTGTCTTTTATTTTGTGAGGGTTTTTTTTTTTTTTGGTGTATTATGGATATTTAACTCCTCATCTATATTATAATTTTTTCCCCACGTGTATTTGTTTTACTATTTCTTGCCAAGAAATATCAGGAACAGTGTTAATAGACAAATTTGGAGGGGGGGATTTTCACAGTACAGATAGAGTTAAATATTCATGATGCATAAAGAGCTCATTAATGTTTATATAGTTAACTATGTCTGTGTCTGCTGAGCAAGTGTGTTTCCTGTTTTGATTAAGACAGTCTCCCCACCCTAGGTTGCATGTGTAGTCCAAGATTTCATTCTTGAGTTTTACCATTTAATTTTTTACATTTAAATGCTTAATGATTCTGGAAGTTATGTTTATGATTGGCTATTCTACTAATCTGTTCCTATTATAATAAGGCAAATCCATGCCTACTATTCTTCTCCATATATTTATTACATTTTCTCAGGCTTTGATTTTATTTGTAAAGACTGTATTGCTTTATTACTACCAACAGGAGTGGCCTGCATGGGGTGGGTGGTCGGTGCACTGGGTTCAGGGTAGGTGTGAGATGTTGGTTGGGAAGCTGGAAAGAAAGAAGATGGGTTTGGAGGCCAGGCCCAAGGGTTCCTTGGATTAGTTTACGGGAATGGGTAGCCATGATAAAGGAGTTATGGCAAGCCACAGCCATGCTGCCAAGCAGAATGAGAAACCCCTGGAAATCTAGCTGCCCTTCACAGTTGAGGTTCTATTTTTGCATCATGTGGTCAAGGACACCAGGGTCTTTCTGGCTCTTTGTGAAGGCAGTCAGTTTCATCTTCATGATGCTTAGGAACACACTCTCAGAGAGTCTGCAGTTGTTACCGTCCCTCCCAGGACACTTCTGGAACACAGCAATCAGAGACTCAGGGCACCACTCAGTCTCTGTAGACTTGAAGATCCTTGCCTTGTTGGAGTTGAATCAGAGGCTGGGACTGGGGAGTGGCTCAGAGAGGTCTGAGCAGCCTCAGCTGTTTCTTGTTTACTAATATTGTATTAATCACAGTTTATCCAAATCCCTAAGAAGCCCTGTTAAGATGCTAACTAGAATTACAGTATATTTATATATTTTTCCCCAATAAAGTATGTGATACATCCTTTCATTTGGTTAGAATCTTGTTTTTAAGACCTTCAAAAGGATTTTGTAGTTTTTTTCATATATGTCTATGCCTCTCATTTGGTTTATTCGTAAGAAGTTAATAATTTTATTGTTATTGTATATGGAATATTTTATCTAGGATCTAGATCTCCACATGTATTGTACACATCAGATATGAATTTTTATATATTTGTGTTATATCTAGCCAGCTTACTAACTTCTATTATTAATTCTTTTAGTTTTATTAGGTTTTGAATTCAAACAGTGTGTTCTTGACAAAAATAAGATAGTTTTTACTTTTTCTTGACTGATGCTGGGATTCTTTTCTTTTTCTCTTATTGTACTGCAAATACTAGAGCTCCAAGTCAATGCTGAATAATAATGATGAGGTCAGGCATCCTGGGTAGTTGCTGATTTAGGTTGAGTGTCCATTTAGAATATTTCCTACTGGATCTTAGTAAACAGACTTTATTATATATTTAAGAAGTTTCCAATTTTATTTAGCATTTTATTTTTTTTGTTCAGTGTTTATTTATTTTTGAGAGCGTGAGAGAGCATGAGCAGGGGAGGGGCAGAGAGAGAGAGGGAGACACAGAATCTGAAGCAAGCTCCAGGCTCCAAGCTGTCAGCACAGAGCCCGACATGGGACTCGAACCCACGAACCACGAGATCCATAAAAAATATATTCTCTACTCAAAAAACTTAAGTATGTTAGTTCTATTATATTATTCTATTGCTTTTATTTTACATTTATTAGACATGTCAAAAAGTTGTATTTAAATCTCTAACACTAATTTTTAAATGGAATTATCCTCATGTTTCTAATAGTTTTTGCTTTATATATTTAGTTTCCTTTTTTTTAGAGTAATCTCTGTGCCGAAGGTGGGGCTCAAAATCATGACCCCAAGATCAAGAGTTGCACACTCTGCTGACTGAGCCAACCAGGCACCCCAGTTGCCATGTTGTTTTGTGCTCATATGTTTGTAGCTGTTATATCTTCTTTGTATGCTGTGACATATATTGTGACTCTCCTCATTCTATTTAGTGCTTTAAATTTTTTAATTTCATATTTAATATAAAATTATCACACTTTTTAAATTTTTATTTTTTATTTTATTTTAGAGAGCGTGCACAAACAGTGGGGAGGGGTGGGGGGACAGAGGAAGAACCCATGCTCAGCAAGGAGTGCCACATGGAGCTCCATCCCATGACGCTGGGATCATGACCTGAACCGAAATCAAAAGTTGGATGTTCAATGAACTGAGCCAGCCAGGTGTCCCTGTCATTTTATTTTATTTTTTTTTTAATATGAAATTTGTTGTCAGATTGGTTTCCATACAACACCCAGTGCTCATCCCAACAGGTGCCCTTCTCAATGCCCATCACCCACACTCCCCTCCCTCCCAACCCCCATCAACCCTCAGTTTATTCTCAATTTTTAAGAGTCTCTTATGGTTTGGATCCCTCCCTCTCTAACTTTTGTTTTCCTTTCCCTCCCCCATGGTCTTCTGTTAAGTTTCTCAGGATCCACATAAGAGTGAAAACATATGGTATCTGTCTTTCTCTGTAGGACTTATTTCACTTAGCATCACACTCTCCAGTTCCATCCACGTTGCTACAAAAGGCCATATTTCATTCTTTCTCATTGCCAAGTAGTATTCCATTGTATATATAAGCCACAATTTCTTTATCCATGCATCAGTTGATGGACATTTAGGCTCTTTCCATAATTTGGCTTACTAGCAAATCGAATTCAACAGCATATAAAAAGAATTATTCACCATGATCAAGTGGGATTCATTCCTGGGCTGCAGGGCTGGTTCAACATTTGCAAATCAATCAATGTGATACATCATATTAATAAAAGAAAAGAAAAGAACCATATGATCCTGTCAATAGATGCAGAAAAAGCATTTGACAAAATTCAGCATTCTTTCTTAATAAAAACCCTTGGGAAAGTTGGGATAGAAGGAACATACTTAAACATCATAAAAGCCATTTATGAAAAGCGCACAGCTAATATCATCCTCAATGGGGAAAAACTGAGAGCTTTCTCCCTGAGATCAGGAACACGACAGGGATGTCCACCCTCACCGCTGTTGTTTAACACAGTGTTGGAAGTGGTAGCATCAGCAATCAGACAACAAAAGGAAATCAAAGGCATCAAAACTGACAAAGATGAAGTCAAGCTTTCACTTTTTGCAGATGACATGATATTATTCATGGAAAACCCAATAGACTCCACCAAAAGTCTGCTAGAACTGATACATGAATTCAGCAAAGTCGCAGCATACAAAATCAATGTACAGAAATCAGTTGCATTCTTATACACTAATAATGAAGCAACAGAAAGACAAATAAAGAAACCGATCCCATTCACAATTGCACCAAGAATCATAAAATACCTAGGAATAAACCTAACCAAAGATGTAAGAGATCTGTGTGCTGAAAACCTGTCATTCTATTTCAACTGTGCTTTTATATACAGCATAAACCTAGGTTTCACATTTTCACTTTGACATTTCTGTATTTTACCGGGTTCATTAATTCTGTTTGAACTTATTGTATTAACTGATATTCTTGATTTTATTCTTTCTTCATTTTACTTATCACTTTCTTTGTTGTATCTGTTTTACCTTTCTAACATTTCTTATTACTGTGATGAAATTGTGTTCATCTCTTCCTTCCTTTCCCTTCTCTGCCTGGTTAGCTAGGGAATGTCGTTGAACTTTTCCCAGATTTCATAATTAAACAAATACAATTCCTCTAAGTTGTGCAGAGATACTTTAATACCCTTCATTCCAGCTGATTCCTTGAATTTCTCTAACAGTATGTCTCTTCTGTTTATCAATCCTTGCTGAATATTTATACCACACAGTTTCACACTGTGTATTATTCTGTTTAATTCGACAGTGTGCTCTTTTAAAGGTCCACTGCTCACCACTGTTTCCTCCTGTCTTTACTCTCTCTCAACTTGAAATCTGTGTTCTGAGTCATTTGTCTTTGGACAGTACTTTCTTGAGAATTTCCCTAAGGAACGGGACATTCTGATGCCTCTCATATCCACAAATATCTCTCTTTTACCTTGACCTGTCAGTGATATGTTGGTTTATAGAGGATTTTTGGGTTGCTGGGGTTTTTACTTTTTAAATTTTTTATCAGTATATGTTATTCCACTGTCCATTAGCTTCCTGTGTTGCAGATTAAAAGTCTGGTGTCAATTTGATTATTTTTTCCTGTGGTAGGTGCCTAGTTCTTTCTTTCAGATCTCAACATCAGTCATCCTTTCCTTCAACTCATTTACTGAAGATTTTAATTAAAAAATCATATATTTATCATTGTGATTAGATGGTAAGATGCCCATATTTTTTAGAGTTGGCTTTAAAATACTTTTGCAAAGTAGAAAAGTAGATGAAACAAGTGTTATGGTTAGAAGAGAGCAAGTATGTATTTTTTAGAGCTGCCTACTGAAATATGTAGGGGTGACAGAACATGGTGTCTGAAATTGGCTTTAAAACACTTAGTAGTGGGGGCAGTGCGCCTAGGTGGCTTAGTCAGGTAAGTGTCTGACTTCAGCTCAGGTCATGATCTCATGGTCCATGAGTTCGAGCCCTGCGTCAGGCTCTGTGCTGACAGCTTGGAGCCTGGAGCCTACTTTGGATTCTGTGCCTCCCTCTCTCTCTCAGCCCCTCCCCTGCTCATGCTCTGTCTCTCTCACTCTCTCTCGAAAAATAAATAAATATCAAAAAAAAATTTTTTTTAATACTTAGTAGGGAAGAAAAGGCAGTAGATGAAGCCTGTGGCAAAATCTTTACAGTTGCTGGATCTGGGTGACGGGCAAATGAGAATTCATGGTACTTTCTACTTTGTATATGTAAATACTCATAATAAGGCTCAGTATTTTAGCTCCACATTTTTTGTGCTGCTCTTACATCTAGCTAGGCACAGTCATTAATTTTTTTGCTCACATTGGGGCGTGATAGCTAACCGAGCAAAGTCAAGGAAGAGTGAACCTGGAGAGCAATTGCAGGGAGTGACAAACACTTCAGTGTTGTTGGAGCATTCAAGTGTGGGCCAAAGAGAAGTCAGTCATGAAAAGGGAGCCTTAGGTAAGCGCTAATTAATGGACGACCTTGTAGGCTGGAGTAGATGCTGTTTCTGCCTCATTTCCTATCCCCCTGGGCCACCTGAGTTCATCTGCAGCTGCAGAAGAAGACTGTTTCCGGCCCACTGACAGCTTCCTAGGTCAAGCACGTGTACGTTTTGCTTTTTCTGTGCTTAAAGCTTGAGCATCACACGCGTTTGCTCCATTGAAGGCAGGGGTACCCAGAAGCGGAAGATGCAGGGATTTAACTTCAACCAATGCAGGACTGGCAAAGGTGGGTCATGCCCCAGACTTCTGTCCCCCAACGGGATGACTCTAAGGCGTGTTCCACATAGTGTTCCGGAGAACTCACAGGACCGAGCTCCAGTTGCCCCCAGCGTAACTTGCTTATTAGCGCACCTTTAATTCACCTTCCTCCCTCCCTCGTCCCACTTCCTCACTCCCTCACTCGTGCTTCCTAGGATGACCTCCCAAATAAAGGGTGCGGTGATTTCAAAATCTATTCACAAATTCTTTGACACTCCTTCCTTCAAAAAGTGGAGCGAATTTCCCTCCTCTTGAGGGTGATGGCTTTCAAAATGTACTTCTTTTTTTTGTTTTGTTTTAAAAAAATGTTCATGTATTTTGAGAGAGACAGAGAGAGAGAGAGAGAGAGAGAGAGAGAGAGAGAGCATGGGTGGGGGAAGGGCAGAGAGAGAGGGAGAGAGAATCCCAAGCAGGTTCTGCCATATGGGGCTCAATCCCGTGAACCCCACTGCAAGATCATGACCTGAGCTGAAACCAAGAGTCGAAAGCTCATCCAACTGCGCCACCCAGACACCCCCTTTTTCAAAAAACGTGTATTTATTGGGGCACCTGGGTGGCTCAGTTGGTTGAGTGTCCGACTTCAGCTCAGGTCATGATCTCATGGTTTGTAAGTTCAAGCCCAGCATTGAGCTCTGTGCTGACAGTTCAGGGCCTGGAACCTCCTTCGGATTCTGTGTCTCCCTCTCTCTCTGCCCCTCCCCTGCTCTCTCTCAAAAATAAACATTAAAAACAATTTTTATGTGTATTTGTTTTGAGAGAGAATGTGCATACTTGCATGAGCTGGGGAGGGGGAAGGGGCAGAAAGAGAGGAAGAGAGAGAGAATCCCAAGCAGGCTCCAAGTTGTTAGCACAGAGCCCCATGCAGGGCTTGAGCCCACAAACCTGAGATCAGGACTGGGGTGAAATCAAGAGGCAGATGTTTAACCAACTGAACCACTCAGGTGCTTTTTTTTTTTTTAAGTTTATTTACTTTGAGAGAGAGTAGGGGAGGGGCAGAAAGAGAGGGAGGGAGAGAATCCCAAGCAGCCTCCACACTGTCAGTGCAGAGCCTGATGTAGAGCTCAAACCCACAAACCACGAGATCATGACCTGAGCCGAAATCAAGAGTCAGATGCCTAACCAACTGAGCCCCCCAGGTGCCCCTATAACTTATTTCTGGAAGACACACAATGTAACTGCCACTGCATTCTATTCATAACTTATTTCTAATGAGTAGAATGCAGTAGCAATGACAATGTGTGTCTTCAAGTCTCGGTCATACAAGACATGATGACTTCTCCTTTGTTCTCTTGGATCATTTGCTCTTGGGGAAGTCAATTACCATGTTGTGAGGACACTTGAGCAGCCCTGTTGAGATGTCCATGTTGTGGAGCAGAACTGAGGCCTCCTGTGTGCATGACCCTCCTTCTAGGTGGATTGTCCAGCCCCAGTCAAGCCTTCAGATGACTGCAGCCCCTGTGAGAGATTCTGAGGCAGAACCACTTAGCTAAGCCACTTCCAAATCCCCGATTGATAGTAAGTGTATTTAATAACCAGCATTTATTATTGTTTTAAGCTCACCTTTGTGCTAATTTATTACCTAGAAATAGTTCATTAATATACAGATTCTACTTTGGGGTAAAGCCAAACTAAGACATGGGAGGATTCGGGACCTAATCCTATAGGCATAGGAAGTTGCAAAAGGAGTTTAAGGGAGAAGCTCCCACTTCTAACTAGCAGATTCCCACCTTGCATCTTTTCTCTCTTCAGGATGCCTACTCCCACCCATGGCCTTGGCCTGCGTTATCATCCAAGGTGGCACACACAAATTGGATATATGCAAAAATGAAACCTTTTGTTGATGAGTGACTGTTTTCTTGACCCTTGAGACCCATTAACAGTTTTCTGTTGGTCCTTTCTGGCACAGGTAGTCCAGTAGGTGCCTTTTTATTCGTACCCAGGACCTGTTCAGCACAGCTCCTCTACCCCCAGGCTGCCACCCAGCCTCCTCCCCCTCACTCCAGGTTGCTCGCCAGCTCCACAGTGCAGGGCCACGTGTCCTTGTCTGACCGTGTTCCCAGACCCCTGGCTGCTCTTGCTTCTCAGCTGCTGATGCCCAGGTGCCCTTTTTTCTGCACATCAGAGCCTCTGAAACTCCCTCTCTCATATGAGACGTCTGAAGACTCTGCCTCCTTGAGTAAGGTGCTTGCCCCAGAACTGAAGCCACATTGGACACCCCCCAGCCCCTTCCATTCTAGGTGAACTGTGACACAAGTCCCTGAAATGGTCTCCCGAGGCGGCCACACTCACCTTGCTCTCTCCCAGGTGGCATCCATGGCTCCCAGAAACCCTGGAAATGGTCTATCCCTCCTACCGACACCTGTAGACATGTCACAGGGAGGGAGACGGCCTTTCTGTGCGCTCCATATGACGAACAGGATGACAGCCTTCCCTGGGGAGTTACTGTCACTGCCCACTCCTGTTCTCTAGGCACTTGGCACTCGCTCGACTACTGCTGCTCTCTGGGAACCTTTCAGGCAAACAGGAAGTGCCAGGGGGATAACACGCAGGAGAAGCTCTCAGCCAGTGGTTGAAGGGCATCAGTAGCCAGCTCCCTCATCCCCTGGGTGGACAGCTGAGGTGTGTTCTACACTTTCTCCCAGAATCCCCAGCAGGACTGAGCCCCCGTCGCCCACAGTGGTGATGTGCACCACATGCCCCGTGTTGGTGTTCTTCACCTCCCCTCTTCCCCTCCCCACCTAAGCGACTAGCACTTGCATCTGCGTCTTGGGGTCTGCATTTGAGGGCACCCGAATTCTGACACACTCACCCGCGGTTATCACTGAACTTCACAGGTGCCTCATCCTGGAAGTGGGGAAATGGGGGGGGGGGTTGTATAGTACTCCAAAACTTCTTAATGTTCTCAAAATAAACAAACTAGAACAAAAATCCTCTTTCCAGCCCAATGCAGAGTCTTTTCAGCTTCTCTGAACCTGACAGAGAGTTGTCCTCTTGGGTGGTAGCATGGTGCCCCTGGAACTTAGTCACATGGGGTCTGATGTCTTCAGAGGCCTGTGTCAGGGTGTGGGATTGGGGAAAGGAGGACACATCTCCCATGGCATCACAGAGTACGGCCACGAGGGGCGCCTAGGTGGCTCAGTCGGTTGAGCCACCAACTTCGGCTCAGGCTGTGATCTCACAGTTTGTGAGTTCGAGCCCTGCATTGGGCTCTGTGCTGACAGCTGGGAGCCTGGAGCCTGCTTCGGATTCTGTGTCTCCCTCTCTCTCTGCCCCTCCCCCACTCATGCTTTGTCTCTCTCTGTCTCAGAAATAAATAAAACATAAAAATAAATTTAAAAAATCATACCTCAGAGTATGGCCGCGAGCAAATACTTCACCCCTCTGGTAGGCTTTGGTAAGCTGATGACTGGCCATTCTAAACCTTTACCCAGACCTTGTCTCCAAGTTCCTGACTGGAGAGCTGACTGCTTATGTGGCATAACCACAGGCTGCATCTCAATCCGGAGGCAGCACCTTCCCTCTCCACCAAATATACTTCTCTTCCAGCTTCATTGCACTCGCTCACAAGTCCTCTCCTCTTTCGTCTCCTGGGCCCAGTCTATCACCAAACCCTGTGGGTCCTGCCTTGCACCATCTCCTGAATCTATCCTCTACTCTGCACACTCACTGTTACCTCTGTCACACTGATTAGCGTTTGGTGGTGTTACGACTGGTAACATGGAAAAGTGATTGTATCTGAGTCTGCCCAGAGTCCACATCCTTTGTCATATGACTGTAGTTCCTCTCAACCAGAGACGGAGTGTTCTTCCCATGCCTTGACTTTGGGCTTGGCCATGTGACTTACTTTGGCCAATGAGATGTTTTAAAGACTTGAAGTGTCCTTGTGGGGTGAGATGTGTTCTCTTGTGTCCCAGCCATCGTGATGAGGAGAACAGGCCCCTGGCTAGCCCACGGGTCTCTGGAAGAGCAGAGAACGTAGAGCAGAGCTTGAGGCCTACAGCATGAAGCAGAGCTGTCCCAACGGGCCCCTGCAAAGGATGAGTATTCTCAGCCCTGAGTTTTTTAGGGCTGTTTGTTACACAGCAGTATTGTAGCAATAGGTGACTGACACACCTCTGTAGTTTAAGTGATCACAATTTTGTTCTTTAACTTCAGTGGTGACCTTTTGACCAGTTTCCATGTTCTAATCTTACCCCTTGCTAATCTATCTTTAAACAGTAGCCTGGGGGCGCCTGGGTGGCGCAGTCGGTTAAGCGTCCGACTTCAGCCAGGTCACGATCTCGCGGTCCGTGAGTTCGAGCCCCGCGTCAGGCTCTGGGCTGATGGCTCCGAGCCTGGAGCCTGTTTCTGATTCTGTGTCTCCCTCTCTCTCTGCCCCTCCCCCGTTCATGCTCTGTCTCTCTCTGTCCCAAAACTAAATGAAAAACGTTGAAAAAAAAAAAATTTAAACAGTAGCCTGAATACAGAGGTGGCAGCCTTTTGTAGATTTCTTCATCATTTTCCCCATTTGGTGGTTTCACCTCGTGATATTTTCTGATCTCTCCACGACCTTCTTCCAGATGTCACCTCACCAACTTCTCCCACAAGGGAGGTGAGGCCCAATGGTTACATGAAGTCCATGGTTTAGGGTTCTCACTGCAGTATGGATGAAACCCAAGTCCTTCACTGGCCTGCGGCATGAGGCGTGACCTGGCCTCTGCCACCTTATCTGTGCCCATCTCCCCGAGCCCTCCCCCTGCTCATCTGCACACGACTTTCACCATTGCCTCCCAACAAGAGCCAACTGGTGGGATGCTGGAAGTTACATTCTCTGTCTAGTCACTCAGCTGCTTCAAGGCACAACTCACCATCCCTTCCCTGTGGCCTGGGTCTGGGGAAGAAAAGGTTAAGGTTGTTGGAAGGCCTGGACAGCCCAGGCCTGTTCTCAATCAGGGCACAGCAGGAAGGCGTGGGGCTGCTTGCTGGGTCGGGGAAGTCTCCATAGCAGAGTGATTCGCTGGAGTGTGGGAGAACCCGCTGAATGTTCTGAATATTCGTCTCTGTGCACAGCAGAGGGTGGGGTGAGCCAGGGCCAGGAATGAGGGGCGGTCAAGGCCTCAAAGTGGTAAAAGCCCTGAGAGTTGGCTTTATGACTGCAGAGATTTGGCTGGCCCTGGGTGGAGGGTCAGCATCTCACACGGGGCCGGGAGAGGCTGATGAACTGGTCCCACTGGCTGAGCCGTCCTGCCCTCGCCTCCTTGGCTCCTTCCGGAGGTTTCTTGGCCCAGGAAGCGTGTTTGTCCTCCAAGAAACTTCCCCCAGCTGGCTCCCCTCAGCCGGCCTGCATCTCCATGAGAGAGGTGGTTTTGGCTCCCAGTCTGGCCCTGCAGTTTGAACAATGTTCAAGCCTAGGGGCAGGGGAGCTGTGTTCCTGAAACACCACAGGAGCCAGGGACCTCGACTCGTCTTGCACTTCGTGTCTTGGCTGCATAAGTGGAACAGAAAACATATCTCACCTCCCACCTTCTGCTCCAGCCACGCCGGACCACACACTGCTGTCTGAGGGGGTCAGGCTTTTCATTGCTTTGAACCTGCCGCAGCTCTGCCCGAATGCCCTTCGCCTGAGGAACTCCTGATCACCCTTGAAGACTCAACCCAGAGGTTCCTCCTTCCTGAGGTCCCCCTCATATACCTCATCCTGTCTTTCTAGGCGCTTCCAAGTGGTACCCGAAACTATCAAAGCAGGGGCCTCTACTGTTCGCATCCACCCAGAGCACCTGGCCGCCTCATTGAAACTGAAAGTGGCCTGAGACCTGGCCCCGTGTTCATAGTCAACTGCTAGGCGAGGTCGGTGCCATTTGGTCCCTGGACCACACTCTGAGAAGCAAAGATTTAAAGCATTGATCTTGTTCTCTCACTTGAATTTTGGGGCCAAGTGCTCTGATGTGCTACACGTGAAACTTTTTTTTTTTAATTTTTTTTTTCAACGTTTATTTATTTTTGGGACAGAGAGAGACAGAGCATGGACGGGGGAGGGACAGAGAGAGAGGGAGACACAGAATCGGAAACAGGCTCCAGGCTCCGAGCCATCAGCCCAGAGCCTGACGCGGGGCTCGAACTCACGGACCGCGAGATCGTGACCTGAGCTGAAGTCGGACGCTCAACCGACTGTGCCACCCAGGCACCCCTACACGTGAAACTTTTTAACAAATACAACTTAACCTCTACTTTGAACTCCCATTCAGCTAGTAGCAGAAAACATGCTGGTTAATTTCTGGTAAACTTGGGTCATTCCAGGTAAAATATTCCTTTCTGCCTGCCCCACCCCCACATTCTCTCTAGGATCTTATCTCAGTTTTGTGGCTGCTGCTAACTGCTGGTGGTGGGCTTATGGAACATCTTGGCAGTTGGGGGCGGGGGTTGCGTGGGAGGAAGCCTCTGACCACGGGTGGATGTCATGTTGGTTGTGGGTACAGAATTCCTTCCACCGGCTCCCCCAAGATGTCTGAGTTCCCATGTGGTCCCTGGCATGGCCCAAACCGCTGCCTTTTTGTGGGTCCCCTTGTCCCAACTGCGAGATACCCTCAGGTCCCTCCGCTTTCTCCCATCTGGCTTCCATGCCCTTCTCTGGGGTCTGGGGAATGTAAGCTGCCTCCCACACACCCTGTGGCCCCCAGAAGCGCTTTCTGGATCTGTCTAGGTCCCTCCCCTCCTGAAGATGCCCTAGGCAGTCCCCACGCCATGGCCGCCAGCTTACTCCAGGTGCCTGGTGGGAAGTTGTACAGTTCCTCCCCACTCGCAGGACCCAAACTGATCTGAAATCTGAGGGTCTCCTTGTCCATTCTCCCATCCTTCTGGATGTAACCCTAGAGAGGAGGCAGCTTGTGGACACCCCAGAAATCCTCACCAGCACGTAACTGACTTCCTTCACTGCCAGGTCACTCTCCCCGCCCCCTCCCTGCATCCCATAGGGCTATGTTTACTTCCTACTTTTTTCTTGACTAGTTAACATATGTATATGGAACAAGTAATTCACATAATACAAAAGAGCACTCACACTTATTACACAATTAATCTCCTCATCTAAGACAATATCCTTTGAATCTCCACCACAGCGATGACAAAATCCACGTGCGTCCAGTCGGTCCTGCCCCTTCTCTCTCCTCTCTTCGCCCCTCATTTCTGGTTGGTTGTTACCACTGGCTGGAGTGCTTTATTTCTCTGTGGGGATGAATTAATGTGTTTCCACGAGACACCTCTTCTTTGTGCAAGGCAGTCGAGCAGTCTGCAGTTTGCTCATAAGCTTTGATCCCATCACACTGAATGGCATGTGTGCTGCTCAATTCCAGGACCACCAAAGATGCAGACACGGCCCCTGGCTGGAAACCGGTATGGTGGATGCTTGTACACCTTGATCTGTATCTCTGTTCTCTGGGCTACCTACTCGCAACCTAGCTTTTCAGTCCCTTGGCCATTAAAAAAGGAAGAAATCAGGATACTTAGCAAACGTCTACTTCCATTGGTTTTACAGTTTCTATCTCATAATGGTGTTACATGTTACATTTTGTAATATGTCATGTTTTGCAACCAGAATTCCAAGAGTTGTTTTAACTTTAATCCCAAACATCCACAGATCCGGTGTCCCCTTGGTGTTTTTGCTTCTGTTTCTCTATCCATTTGCTCACCAGAGTTAGTCTTTTATGGTATTTTCTTCAAGATGGCTGAAGTTTTGTAGTTTTGAAATATTTGCATGTTTTATGTTTGGACTACAGTTTGGGCTGATACAAAGTTCCTGGGCCATGTTTTCTTTCTCTGCGGACACCGTGGTGTTCTATGAGGTACGCGATTGGTCCATGGTTTTCTAGCTTCGAATGTCACCATGCTACAGTTTGTAGCCGGTCTGATCGTTGTGGTTTTGTTTTTCTTCAAATGGGTGATTTGACCTTTCTGCTGGGTGACTAAAGGAACCTTTATCTTCGAAGTACGGTAACATTAATAGGGTATGTCAGTGTTAGTTGGTCTATTCCCTTAGGAGTTCATTCGGTCAATGCTTATTGGGGGTTCTTAGGTGCCAGGAATGATTTTGAACACTGGGGATACAACAGTGAACAACAAGGACGAGAAAAATCCCTGTCCCTACACTTCCCGGAACTTACATTTTGACAAAAATTTAGGAAAGAAAACTATGTCCATTTCTCAAAACATAGTAGGCCCTTTAAATCTATAAATTGAAGGTTTTTGTTTAGGCAAGTTTTCTGATGCGGGGCTCCAACCCATGGACCAGGAGATTGTGACCTGAGCCGAAGTCAGACACTCAATTGATGGAGCCACCCAGGCACCCCTATTCTCTTCCTTTTAAAATTTATTGTTGGGACACCTGGGTGGCTCCATCAGACAAATGTCCGACTCTTGATCTCAACTCAGGTCTTGAACTCAACGTTGTGAGTTCAAGCCTGGCGTTGGGCCCCACATTGGGCTTGAAGTCTACTTAAAATAAACAAAAAAACAAATAAAATTCATTGTTATTCTCCATGTTATGGTGTTCATTTTTCTGGAATTTATTTTTGATGTTCCAAGCTAAACATTTCTATTGCTTTCCTGCTTCATTGGATCCTTCATTTCTGTGATGATTTTCTTTTTCTCTTTCACTTCTTTCCTGGCTCCTAGCAACTTAGATTTCTCCTCTTTCCTTTGTCTTATTTTTTTTTTTCTTGTGTGCTTGTAACTTTTCTTTGAGTCATTGTTTATAGGTGACTTTTTCCATTCAGTGATTGAATTTATGAGAAAATTGTCATCACAATCTTTGTCTCCAAGACAAATTCTTTCCCAAGGGGTAGCAAGAAGTGTCTCTGGCCCATTGGAAAGCTCTGAACAACACAGGTGTGTGTGTGTGTGTGTGTGTGTGTGTGTAATATATATATGATATTAATAGTAATATATATTTACAGTAGTATTAACAGTAATGTATATTTACTTCTTACTTACTTCTTTCATTATACTACAGTAACTTGACAAGGCTTTGTCTCCTGAGTGCCAAGGACCTTTCTGGCATTGTTCATATTGACTGAATGTTTGTTGAATGAATCAGTGACCAACAGAGCCTTCTATATCATAATGAAAGAGAACATGGGGGTGTAGCGGTAGGAAGGGAAGACAGGGGAGTGAGGGCAGGGCACAAGGCCAACTTCTGCTGACTCCACAATTTTTCCAAGACTGGATGGGCATTGTGTTCCCACCCCAGGAATTCTAAGGTGATGCTACTGCTCCTTCCAATGCCTAGCCATTAGAGATTGCAAAGAAACAATAACCTGACTTTCTCTACTCTCACCCCAGGACATATAGCAACCTTGTTTCTCCATTTGGCTTCAGGTTTTAATTGAGTTTAGCAGGGTGAGGATCAGCAAGAATCATTCTCTACCTAGACTGGGCTGCAAGAAAGAGGCAGAAAGCACAGAGGCCGAGAGACCCTTCTGATAGACCGCCTCACCAAGTTCCCTCACCACCCCACGCCTCAGCTTCCTTTTCTGTGAAAATGATGATAATAATAATACCACCTCCCAGGGTCCTATGAGGATTAAATGAGCTAAAGCTTGTGGCAAGTAATGTGGGAAATTATGGGACAGGATTCATTTTTTCATTTCCTTCACTCGTCAGGTATGTGCTGAGTACTCACAGTATGGCAGACGGAGAACAAGATGAACTGACAAATAAGACACCATCTTGGCCATTGGGTTGGTTGACCTGAGGAAGTGCTCACTGTCAATGCATTTTGAAACGTTGCTGTGAGAGCACTGAAGAAGTGATGGGGTGGGTGGGGAGAGAAGTGGCACTTGAGCCACGTTTCGGAGAATGAGCAGTTCCAGCATATGGGAAGGGATTTAGGCAACGTTCCAGTTGGACTGTGGAACTTAGGGGACTCACCAGAGGCTAAGATTGAACTGACCTTTTACTTAGTTTGCATGTTTAAGTTGGGAGGATGAAGGGTAGAGGAAACTGATGGAGGTTCCATCAAGGGTATTGAGAGGGGCACCCGGGTGGCCCAGTCTGTTAAGTGTCTGACTTTGGCTCAGGTCGTGATCCTATGGTTCATGGGTTCAAGCCCTGCATCAGGCTCTGTGCTGATAGCTCAGAACCTGGAGTCTGCTTCGGATTCTGTGTCCCCCTCTTGCTCTGCTCTCCCCCATCTCATGTTGTTCTCTCTCTCAATTTTTTTTTAAAGGGTAATGGAAGAAATAGTCCAGCAGAGAGGGGAGATAAGGGCCTCCAGGAGAAGGGGAATGTGAGAAGGCATGGCACATTCAAGGAACCCACCACCCAGGATCTCTCAAGAATGCCCAGAGGTCAGAATCCCATGGGCAGGGGCTATCTCGTCTGGCCACGGACCTGGGCTGTCAGAGATGAAAAGGCTAACAGCAGAGAGATGAACAGACGATGTGACCACTCAGAGACTCCAAACATTTTCCCTTTCCACCCTCTGCCCACCCCTTCCCTTTCTGAGGTCACGGATCCTTCTTACCTGCCCACCTGACCCTGCTGCTAGCCACAGCTGATGACACCCAGAGACTGCGTGACTTGATGGTGGGCACAGGATCTCTAAGTGCATGTAGACTTTGGAATCAAGACTGCCATCTGAGCAGACTGAAGCAGATATGAAGAGAGAAGGCAATACAAAAAGCAGGCAGGAAGTGGGGTGCCTGGGTGGCTCAGTTGGTGAAGCATCTGACTTCGGCTCAGGTCATGATCTCACAGTTCACAAGTTCAAGCCCTGTATCAGGCTCTGCGCTGACAGCTCAGAATCTGGGGACTGCTTTGGATTCTGTGTCTCCCTCTCTCTCTAACCCTCCCCTGCTTGTGCTCTGTCCGTCTCTCTCTCTCTCTCTCTCTCTCTCTCTCTCTCTCTCTAAAAAATAAATAAAAACATTTTTTAAAAAAGCAAGCAGGAAGAGAGGGAGGGAGAGAGGGAGACAGAGAGGTGGGTAGCAAGAATGAGAGAAGACTGTAGGTCATATTCTAGCCCCACTTGGTGCTGGCTCACTTCCTTCCCATGAGTTCTGCAAGAAACTTTAGTTCTTTAAAATCGGTCTCTCTTTACTTGGTTAGGCTGGCTCAAATGGCTTCTGTTTCTTGCAACCAAAGGGTGCAGTGAGTTGATTTCTCTAAGTCTCAATTTCTGAGTCCACCAGATGTGTTGTTGGACTAGATGTTGCTTGATGGTATTTTTGGCTCCATGATTCTTATATATTTTTTTATTTCGCCATGCCTAATGTGGCAACTTGCATACCATAGATGCCTAGCAAATATCTATCAACACAATTTGGAATGTGTATTCAATTTGTATTATGACAAGATAACATTTTATACCAAATAATTAGTATTTCAATACATCCAAAATTGGAAGGGGAGCTTTGGTGGAATGCAACCTTGGGGTTAAGGAAACTTGAATAGATTCCTAGAACAATTATATGAAATCTCCCATCTAATCCCAAACACAGTTTGGTTACCAAATTCTGTTTATAAGAACTTCGTTTAGAGGGATAGCTGCCCAGAGAATTTCACCTACGGCACTGCACCAAATACTGGGGAAAAAAGCATATTTGCAAGAAATGAACCGAGTCTGAGTTATATACTTTGCTTTCCTATTTTCCGCTCACGGGTCCCTGTCTGCACTTTAAGTGGAAAAGGGAAAAATCTAGTAAGATCGGTCACCTGTGTGGGGTCTGAGACTCGCGCACCTGAGCCTACTTAGATGCCAATTGTGAGAGAGCTTTAATCCACTCTCCCCTCTCCAAGGATGAATCCAGACACTGTCCGGTATAAATATTTAAGGTGCTATGGAAATTTCTTGGCGGTGGATAAAGTGGACTCTTTTAATTAAGATAGCCCTTCTCCGTGAAAGATAAACCTGTGGGGTTCAGTGACAAAGTCTTTGTTACTCAAATGTCCAGGTCGCTCCCCTTGATGGGAACAAATGGTCACGTTAGCAGCTGTAAATAGAACTTTTGCCAGCTCCCTGAGACTTCAGCCATCCAGACGTCCATACTGCTTTTGGAAGTGGTGTGTCTGTGGGGGAAGAACTCCCAGGGGCATCTCTCACAAGCTCATAAGCAAATCCAGGAGGCTCCAGATTTGCGTCCACCAATATCCTGGTCATGTCAGCCATGGCCACTTTATCCTGTAATGTTCTTTTTCTTCCTTTGGATTAAAGGCTTTTTTTTTTTTTTTTTTTTTTGTATTCCCCCCTCCGGCTTTATTGAGATATAACTGACATATCACATTACGTGAGTTCAAGGTGTATAACATGACACTTTGATATGTGTACATATTGCAGAAAATTACTCCCATAAAGTTAGTGAACACATCCATCACCTCCCACAGTTACCTTTTTTTTTTTTTTTCCTTTATCCTCCTAAGTTCTTTAACAGTTAGCTGCTGTTGTATAACAAACAACTGGAACCTTAGTGGCTTAAGATGACAACAAACTGTTTAGCTCGTGCTTTTATGGGTTGGCTATTTGGGCTAGACTCAGCTGGGCTCCTTCCTGCATCAGCAGTCGGCTGTGGATGGGGTAGACGGCTTTACTGATTTTGGTTGGGCCTCTCACACATCTAGGGCCTTGGCTGGGACAGCTGGGTTGCCCTGGCTCTGGGTCATGAGATCTCTCACCCTCCAGCAGGCTAGCTCAGGCTTACTCACGTGGCAGAGTAATGTTCCAGTGAAGAGAGAAGGATGTAAGGCTTCTCGAGACCAGGCTCTGAGAAGGTACAACATGACGTCTGCCACATTCTCTTGGCCAAAGCAACTCACGGTGTCAGCCCAGATTCAAGATGGGAAGGTAGGTCCCCCCTTTTTGTGGGAGGAAGTGCAAAGCATTTGCAGGAGGGGGGAAATTTTGACCTTTTTTTTTTTTTTAATTTTTTTTTTTTCAACATTTATTTATTTTTGGGACAGAGAGAGACAGAGCATGAACGGGGGAGGGGCAGAGAGAGAGGGAGACACAGAATCGGAAACAGGCTCCAGGCTCTGAGCCATCAGCCCAGAGCCCGACGCGGGGCTCGAACTCACGGGCCGCGAGATCATGACCTGGCTGAAGTCGGACGCTTAACCGACTGCGCCACCCAGGCGCCCCAAATTTTGACCATTTTTAAAATGTTTATCTCTTTGTTTTGAAAGAGAGAGGGGAGTAGGGGCAGAGAGAGAAGGAGAGAGAGAATCCAAGCAGCCTCTACGCTGTCGGCACAGAGCCTGACGTGAGGCCCGATCTCACATAGAGTGAGATCATGACCTGAGCCGGAATCAAGAGTCAGATGCTTAACCGACTGAGCCGCCCAGGTGCCCCATAACTGTGACCGTTTTGGCAATCCATCTAGTACTTTCTCAGTAATGTCACCATACCAAGCCCTTGAAATAGAGAAGCTGAGTGTTGGAGTGTATGTCCCTGAATTGTTACTTAGCAGGAGGGTCCCCAAAGCATAGCTGCTTGGGCCCCAGAGTCTTCCTGTGCCTTATGAAACAGTCCTTTGAGTTGTAACATCTAGAAGCTTCTTCTATCTTCCTAGGATCCCACATGTCCAAAGGGCCAAGTTGGGGGCAGAGTTGAGTGACAATTTCATCTCCCTTCCGTCAACTAAAACTTTGTCACTGGACCAAACCAAACTTGGTTTCTTCTTTCCTTAGAATAAAAATTATTTTCCAGGAGTTCTTTTTACACCTCTCAAGCAAATAGATATCCAGTCAGCCCACCATGCTTGTGTGCCAGACATGTCCAGATATATTCAGGTCCCAGTGGCAGGCCTCACTTAGTCTTCTTTATTTCTCTATAACTCATTAGGTATTCTTTTGTAGGGTCTCACCTCCCAGATAGCAGAGGGGAAAAAATGGAGTCTGAGGCAATAATTCAGTCTCTCCGGTTTCCTCAGACTCTCCAAGTGCTTCCTGTGGTGGCATGTGAGGTGATGCCTCTGGGTCTCGAGGGCCTGCTGCAGATCATCCCTTAAAAGCAGAATGCTGAGGGATGATGGCCCCATTCCTGAGTGTTTGCATGTCTGTGGCTTGTGTACCTCACGGTCTGGGTGCTTCACGCTCATTCAGAGCTCTGTGGTGCTCCCCAACCTCCCCAACGACGTTAACTCAGGCCTCACCAATGTTTCCTCTGAGTGCCCATCATGTCCTCCCGCCAGCTCCGGGGTCAACTCTCCCCTCTCCATGCTGGGTCTTAGAACAGATGATTTGTGTATTCTGTGTTACATCCCTCAGCCCACCTCTCACCCCAGCATAGCGGAGGTGGGCGGCTTCAGGCACAATGACTCATCGCACCTCAAGGCAGTGGCTCCTGCTTTTCTGCCTCAGATGTTTCCTTGAGGCCAAAGGCGTCCATACAACCAGGAAGTAAGAAGAAGTAAGCTTTCCTGGGAGTAATCCTCAACTGGTGGGAGATGAGATAAATGCCCCAGACCCCTGACCTTCAGAGAGGACAGTTCTGAGGCACATTCTACACAGTTCCTCAGAGGGTCCCCAGAGGAATGGAGCCCCAGCTGTACACCCTTTATGAGCTTTTCCTCCCTTCCTGTCTCGTTTTCCTGCTTTCTGGGATCAACTCCAAGCAAGTGACCTGCACCCAAGTCCTGATCTCAGGTTGTGTTTTTGAGAGAACTCAAACTAAGACGTCCCTATGGGAAGCTTGTGTCGCACAAGTTAGTCTCCTTCGGAGGACCCTGGTGCTGGAGAGTAGGTGGGAATTTCTGTATCATGTGGGTGCCACAAAGGAATTTGGGGGGGGTGACTCCAGGAAGCTAAACCCAGGCCCTATCTCTGTATAACCATGGTGATCCACTAAGTTGACTTTAATGAGGCAGCCCCCTCTCTTAGGTCAGTGCCTGAGAACAGGGGAGAAGGAGGTGGGCAGCCCATAGTGCCAACCCCTCTATTCAATCCCGGAACTTCCCTTAACCCAGGGACATACCTCCTCACTCTGGTCAAAGGTCACATTCAGGGGTGATGTAACCTTTCGTTCCAGCTGTCTGTCCTACTTCTTTCTCTCTTCTCCTAGAATCCACTGGGAACACAAGAGTGGGCCTTGGGACTTCTTTTCTTCTCTGCATAACTTCCTTCTCCCCAGGCATTTGGTAGACCTCCCATCTAGCGGCAAAGCCTGCCTCTTGAGATATTCAACGGGGACATAAGGAATTTGGAAGATCATTTTCTCTCTGGCCATGCTTGACATTCCTGCCACTGGTTTGCTAAAGAGAAGAGGGAAGTCACCTTTGAGACTCTGACTTCATCAGTGGCTTCCTCGCTCTCTAAACTTGCACTGTGCCTATATGGTAGCCACAAGCTACATGTGGCCATTGAGCACTTGAAACATATCTAGTGCCCCTGAAGAGCTAAATTTTAAGTTCATTTAATCTTCATTAATGAAAATTAAAATTGAAAAACTGATACTACTCAGGGCACCTGGGTGGCTCAGTCAGTTGAGCGTCTGACTTCAGCTCAGGTCATGATCTCACAATTTGTGGGTTCAAGCCCTACGTTGGGCCCTGTGCTGACGGCTCAGAGCCTGGAGCCTGCTTTGGATTCTGTTTCTTACTGTGTCTCTGCCCCTTCCCTGCTCATGCTCTGCCTCTCTCTATCTCAAAAATAAATATAAACATTAAAAAAAATTTTAAAACTGATACTAGTAAATTCAGTGATTGGGTAACTTTATTTATTTGAACACTTTTTTTGGGGGGCGCCTGGGTGGCGCAGTCGGTTGAGCCTCCGACTTCAGCCAGGTCACGATCTCTCGGTCCGGGAGTTCGAGCCCCGAGTCGGGCTCTGGGCTGATGGCTCAGAGCCTGGAGCCTGTTTCCGATTCTGTGTCTCCCTCTCTCTCTGCCCCTCCCCCGTTCATGCTCTGTCTCTCTCTGTCCCAAAAATAAATAAACGTTGAAAAAAAAAAATTAAACACTTTTTTTTTTAAGAGAGAGAGAGAGAGAGAGAGAGAGAAGGCATGCACACAGTAGGGGCAGAGGGAGAGAGAGAGAATCTTAAGCAGGCTCTGTGCCCGGAGCGGGGCTCCTTCCCACCACCCTGGGATCATGACCTGAGCCTTAAATCAAGAGTCTGACACTCAACTGACTGAGCCACCCAAGCACCCCCGTTACTGGGTAACTTTAAAGTATCTTTGGAACAACCCGGGTATGTGACTCTACTTTTTCAGATAGAAATTTTATAAAACCTAAATACAGATCAGGTATTTTTGATAAAAATGTAACATCTGAACTGAGATGTGCTGAAGTGTAAATACACACCCAGTTTCAGTCTTTGTGCAGCAATAAAATGTAACATACCTCATGAATAATGTCCTTAGATTGCTTACATGTTGAAATTATATTTTGAATACGTTGGGTTAAATGAGATATATTAAAATTAATTTCACTGTTTGTTTTTTTTTTACTATTTTTAATATAGCTAGAAAGTTTTCATTGCACCTGTTGCTTACACTGTACTTCTAATGGAGAACGGGTTCTAGACAAGCTTATCTGCTGCTTCCCTGGGGCCACGTGTCTCTTGGTCCAGTCCCCAGAGGTGGATGGTGGCAAGAAAACATGTGTCAGTTTAATATCTGCAAAGTATTAAGCCTGTTACAGCGGTATTGTCCCTACATCACCTGGAAGGATAAGAACATATTCCTTTCTCTTCTGTGGCTTCTGTGTGGGGAAACTGATGGGAAAAAAAAATAAGTTTTCTGGTATCTTGAACTACTGAATCAATTTATTCACCAAGGTGAAAATATAAGTAGACGGGAATGGATTGTGTTTTAATTTTTTTTTAATGTTTATTTTTCAGAGAGAGAGAGCGAGCCAGGGAAGGGCAGAGAGAGAAGGAGACACAGAATTGGAAGCCGGCTCCAGGCTCCAAGCCGTCAGCAGAGCCCAACGCTGGGCTGGAACGCACCAACCCCGGGCCAGAAGCTTAACCCACTGAGCCACCCAAGTGCCCCTGGATTGTGTTGTAAACAGAGCCTCGGGGCGGGGAACATGGCAGCCCAATTTCTGCACTAGGAGTCCCGCACCCCAGTTGATTGGTCATAGAGTGGTCACCTGACCCAAGCTGGGCCAATGAACTGCTCTCTTGGGAGACTGGAGTCGAAGAGACTACCGGTCTGTAGCTTCACCGGGCTGCCGTCTTCCATAGGGGAGCTCCAGCCCCTCCTGCTGGAAATGGGGGCACCCTCTGTCATGTGCCTGGGGTGCAGGGAAGTCCAGTCTACGATGGAAGGGAAGAGCTGGCCCCTTAGAAAAGACTTTTGGGTTCCTGGGAGCCCTCCAGGCTCTGGATTTGCCTCTAACAGAGCTCTTCCCTGCAGTTCTGACCTCGAGGTCATAGAGCGAGCGCCATGTCCTCAATACATTCCCCCCCATGGTGTTCATGTCAACCTGCAAACCAAAGAAGCTTGCCAGTAGAGTTTCGGTTGAGGGGTAGGGGAGGATATTAATGGGAGAGCTTTGTGTTTATAGGTCAAGGGGATAGTACAAATAGATAATTTTTTTTTTTCCCCTCCAGAAAACGCTGATCAGTGGCCTCCTTGTTCCAGAGTAGCTGACACAGTTTTGAGCACCACCCTACAGCTGCATTTTGGGTTCAAAGGCTTTTGTGGCTGGGCTGGGAAGCACATCACCATTTATAACATTGTTTCTAAGGGAGACACATTCCAAGATCCAAACAATGAATTTAGTGAAGAATGCTTGGCTTCCAGGAGGGCAGAGCCGGCTGTACCCTGGGGTTGGCTCCCCATTAACCATCAGGCCCCCTTTTTTGGCACGGAGACTCACCCTGCAGGGGTGGGGTTTATATGTGGGGGGAGAATTATGATAAGAGGAAGGGAACAGAAAAGGGGCCCCGCAGCTGGGGTGCTGAGAGCCCCAGGAAGTCCAGGGATGGATGAGAGAGGGAGGTGAGAGGTGGACAAAGAAACTTGGCCTCCTTCACCGTCACGTCTGCCCACCCGTCAGTCGAAGGGGCCTTGCTTAGCCCCTGCTCAGCTCAAACCCTTTTTGGAGTAAGGGGGTGGGAGGGTTAGAAAATGAATCCCACATCCTCTGGGGAATCCGGGGCGCTCGAGGTGGGCTCTGAGGGGCAGCGTGACTGTTCCCTGGGAGTGGCTGTCACAAGCGCTGGGCGAGCCAAGGGGCTCGGGCCGAGATTCCATCCGGCTTGAAGAGGGCGGCGGCCGAACGGGGTGAGGGAAGCCAGCCCATCCTCCCCACCCCTGCCCTCCTACCCCCTCCCTGTCGCCCCCACCCCCAGCCCGGAAGAGACGCCGGCAGCCGGAGCCCCGACTCTCAAGCTGGGAAGGAGGGGACGCGCAGCTCCAGCATTGTCTGGGAGGGAGGGGAGAAGCTCCGCCCCCCAGGGGGAGGGGAGGAGGGAGGAGGGAGGAGGGAGGGACGGCGGGAGAGGAGGGGAGGAAGAAAGGCGAGGGAAGAGGGGCGGGGGAGAGATGGAGAGCTAGAGAAAGGCGGGGAGAGAGGCCGATCCGACGCGGTAGGGACGGATAAAGGCAGGGGGGCGGGAGGGGCGGAGGGGAGGCGAGGAGGGCGGGGCGCTCGACCCCCAATCGCGCGGCCGCCGCCTGCGCTGCCCGACTGGATTTGAGCCGGGCCCGCGGATCGCTGACCCAGGCGCGCGCTGGAGCAACGCCCCCGCCCCCGCCGAGGCACCCCCACTTTTCAACTCCGCGGGCGATGCAGCCGGCTGGGGACGCAGGCAAGGCTCGGGGCGCGGGGCAGCGGGCGCGGGATGCGGGGCGCAAGGTGCCGGGCGCGGGCCGGTCCTCTCTTCCCCGCCTCCCTCCAGCCTCGCCGAAAGTTTTCCCGCGGTGTTCCCAGCCGGGTCCAGGTCAGCGCCTCAGTCCTCGGCTGCCCTGGTCTCCTCCCTCCTCCCCCGACCGCCGGGGTTCCTGGGCGTGCGGACTCCCCGGGGGCCGCGTGGGCGCCAACCCCTGCACGCCCACCTTCTGGTCGGAGAAAGTTGTGGTCCCAAGCTCGTCTTTCCCCGAGACCCCTGGGGGTCCTTCCTTCTCTCCGCGCCAGGGGCGGCGACAGGAAGGCGCTCCCACCCCTTCTTCGGGGCCCCGGGACTCCGTGGTGAGCTGGGGCCGGGCAGCAGGTGCAAGGCTGGCAGGCCCGGACAGCGCTGGGAGTGCCCGACCCCAGCCCGGTCCCCATCTTCCCTGCCCAACGGACGGTTCCCCAGAGGCGGGTTCCAGCACCCAGCGCGGGCGGGCGGCGCGCCCGAGGCTCCTCCGGGAGGGCGCAGGGGCCCGGGGCCCTCGGTCCTCGTGGCACTTCCCCTTTGCGGTCTCCCCGCCCGCCTACGAAGCTAGTGCTGAGGTCGTTGGGGACCGCGGCTTCGCGTTCTCTCTCGCCCGAGAGAGGCAGGTGCCTTGGGCGACCCGGGTACTTCTGCATTTCGGGCGCCTGCTTTGCATTCAGCTCTTAAGCTGGGAAAGCCCTGGGGACAGCACAGAGAGGCGAGGTGGCCGGGCGGAGAGACAGAGGGCTCCATCTTACTCTGGGGCTCTCTGTGGGTGCTGGGTTGTTCACAGCACCTCTGCGCCTCAGTGACAACAGGAGCTGAGCGCTAGGCTTCCCAGGTGTCCGGAATCCGGGTTCTCCCAGAGGAGAGAGGCTGTGACTAGTGCTGGCCAGGTTTATAGTAAGTACCTTAATGTGATGAATGAAAGTTTGAACCAGTGAGCTGACAAATAACAATTCATCCTGGAGTGAGACTCTGTTCCTGCCACAGTTGATCTTGGTACAATGGGAGGAAAGAATTAGAAACAATGATTCTTTTAAACAGCTGTGATTCAGAGCCAGGGGCCTTCTTGCCAGAGCATCTGGAGGAGGAATCTGGGGTTGGATTTATTTTACTTATCAATCCACATTTATTTCCTGGGAACTTTTTCTGCAGGTGGTCTGAGGAATTAAAGAAAGTTCTCACCGCTAAGAGATATGGGTTATTTTGAGGGTTATTTTTGTTTTTGTTTTGTTTTTAGTTTGTGTCCAAATGCAGTGTCCCAGGGACTAAGTGTGGAGTCAGCCTGGGAGGTGCCCACTTGGGAGCAGCGACCCTGGAGTGGCAAAGTGAGGGTGGGCACCAGCTTTCTGCTTTGGATCAGGCAGCCTGACGCCTGGGAACGGCTGCAGCCTGCTGGGCCGTGGGAGGCTACAAGAAGGTCTCAGTTGGTGGCTGAGCTCGGAGAGGTGGGGTAGGTTGGGAAAGATAGCAGATAGTTCTTGCCCTGGAAGAAGGAGAGGAAGCCGTAGATACAGCCTGCCTGGGCACCTGGGAGTGTGGGCTGGGACAGTTGGGGATTCTCTGTGCTGGGGACGCTGAGCGGGAAGTCCTGCCCCTCCTTCAGAAGACAGGAGAGCAGGGGTGCCGTACTGAGAGGCAGGATCATCTAGCGGCGGGGGCGGGGGGCGGGTAGCCCAGATATATCCCATGTTCCTCGCCCTTATTTTTGTGCTGGTGAAATTGGTTAAAATGAGGGGTATCTTCAGGTAGCCGGGCTGAAAGGAGGCCGGGGGACCTGGAGCCCCCAGGCCTGCCCCCCTCCAGGGGAAGGTGGGGTGTGTGCCCTCTGCACCTGACTGCGTGGGCCAGGGCATGTGCACCTGTGCCCGTGTTCCTCCCCTGGCAGCATCCCCACCTTCCCGAGGGGGTCTCATTCTGCCACGGGGGCTCCAGAGCCCGCCTGCCTCTCTGCATGTCTGCACTGCTTCTGTTTGGGGCTCCAGGACCTCTCTCCAGTTTGTGTTGTCTTGGAAGTTAGTTAAGAGTGGTATACGACCTTCTTCTCAGTCCCTCAACCCCCCCTGTTCTCAGATGCGCTGTCCTACCTGGGGCCTGTCAGTCACCCACTGGTTTTGCTTTGATTTCTTCGTCTGTTTTCCGGGGCCCCAGAGCCAGGCTTCGTGTCTGCCTTCTGTGCGTGAGCTGCTTAGGAATGGCCGAGAGAGTTGGCTGGAGCCGTGCCCAGGACCGCACATCCTGGCACCTCCGCTGGAGTGCCAAAGGCTGTCCCAAAGCACAAAAGAACGTTGGCCTGATTCTTGCCTTCGGTCCTCTCCGGGTACTCGGGCAGGAAGCGTCCTCACCGGGAGGGGGTGTGGAGGCAGGATGAGATTGCCAGCGAATTCTGCTGAGAGGCTAGGAAATGGACTGGGATTTGCCTTGTGTCTCCTTCTCTCCCCCAGGGTGAGAAGCTGGGCAGGTCTCCGCAGTGTGCTTGGAACAGAAGACATCCAGTCTCTCTGTCTTCAAGACAGTTGCTGAGAGCTGCGACCACGCGGTTTACAGAACTGGGGCGGCGGTCCCTTTCTGCCACCTCCCTGCTTCTGCCACCACTCTTTACAGGAGGGTCCAGTGATTTACCCTAATGACCCACTGCCCTATTTAAGCACCTCCCCGCATCTCCAGAAGAATTTTAAATAAGTCCTTAAGGTGGGGTAAGCTCCCACAGGCCTGTGATTGCTGGTTTCATTTCTTTGGCCTGCCTCCGGGTTCCCCTGGAGGAGATGTCTGTGTGAGAATGGAGGGAAGCGGGCACAGTAAACAGGGACGTCCTCCAGACTCGGCCAGCGGGGCGTCCAGTGGGTCATTTTTGATCAGCCCTGGGATGGCAGGCAGACTCTGGAGCCTGTAATCACAGGTTGGCACGGCTGCTTGGGACGACAGCTTGAGGATGCAGAACTCCTGCCCAAGTCAGCTGCGGCTGAATCAGGGAAGGAAACCTTTCCCAGAAGTAGGGGGGTGGGGAGGGGCTCTTGGCTAATTCCCGTGGGATGAGCAAAGTGACTTAGAAGGACTTTGCCTATTCATTCCATTGATAAAACTTGACAAGAAGCTACCTTGTGCTGTCCTTGGGCATCTCAACACCAAGTGATTTGGCAAGATAGGTTTAGTTGACCAGCATGGTGCTTTACCCATACTGGGCACTCAGTTAGATTTGTGAGATTTTGTTTTTTGTTAGATTGTGAGATTTTGTGTTTGTTAGATTAAGTGCTCATTTTAATTTTTTTTTATTGTTTATTTTAGAGAGAGAGGGAGGGGAGGGGCAGAGAGAGAGGGAGACACAGAATCCGAAGCAGGCTCCAGGCTCTGAGCTGTCAGCACAGAACCAGACGTGGGGCTCGATCTCAGGAACCATGAGATCATGGCCTGAGCCAAAGTCAGATGCTTAACCGACTGAGCCACCCAGGCGCCCCTAACTGCTCATTTCTAAAAGAGTAATGCAGAATATTGGATTTGGAGTTTGAATGTGGTTTTAACATTTTCGGCTGCATGATACCTGGCAATGTAATACATGCTGTCAGCATCCTTCCCATGTTCCGTTGGCCTCAACCAGTGACTGACGAGAGAAGGTGATAAATACCCCAATTCCCTCACATCTCTGCTGGGGTGACTTAGGGGCATGTGCTGTGCCGTCAGAGTTGCCTAGTAACTGGCTCCCTTCACTGGCTGCTGTCCCTTCCCTGTCTCACTTTCCCAGCCCTCTTCCACTTGCACTCAGATTCTTGTTTGAGGGTCAACTTCCAGGGGAGACCAGCCCAGGATAGGATTTAGTTCGCAGTCATTTACCGGTAAATGTAAACAGTATTTTAAAGTCTCTGAGCCTCAGTTTCCCTAACTGTAACATGGAAACTGTAACTGTCTCACGGTGATATTGCGATGTGCATTCAGACAGGAGCCTGGCGCAGAGCAGGCATTCAGGCAGACATTTGCTGCTCATTGATTAATATAGAAGGGGCCGTGGTGGATTTGGGAGCGGGTATTATGATGGCCCATGAATGGCCAATGCTTTGGAAATAAGCTATCCTTAGGCGAGGAGAGGAAACTGAGCTCATCTGCTCATGGCTTTCACACCTAAGCTGTGACCAGTGATACATTTTGAACAACTGACTCTCTAGAGGTTGGGGGGAAGCCCTGCTTTGTAGTATTTGTTGATTTCTATAGTGTAAGTATTCCCACCGCGGCTGATTTCAAGTTACCAACATGGCACCGTGAACACTAAGTCGGGAAGAAATGTACATAGTCAGCCCTTGAGAGCCAGTAGGAGCAGCTCTAGTTCGTAGCTGACCATGACCGAGCTGGGATGTGGCCTCAGTGATCTTAATTTTCAATTTTGTATACCAAGTTAAGGGGGGTAAGAATTGTACGAGGCGTCCACAATTCGGGGTATGTTCAAGCTCTGCCCTTGAACAGCCGGCTGAATCACTCTGTGTGAGATGCTTCTGGGGTTTACTCAAAGACTATTGAAATGTTTATGCTGTTGTCTTTCGGGGCCTCAGTTTCCCCATCTCCGGGGTAAAGAATTAGATGCTTCCACTAGATCCTTCTGCCCCTGGGTCTCTTTAGGAAGAGTCCACTGCATTCTTCTTGCGTCCACTCAAAAACAAAACCTTTCACAAAGGAGAATCTTTCATGTGTCCATACTTCTATTGTGCACCACAGGGCACTCAGCACTGGGCCCTGTTAGAGCCTTTTGCCGTGGTCTTCCCTGCTGACAAAAGGCAATTCAGTAGAGATTAGCCCAGCCACGTTCCGCCTTCCTTGTGTACCCATTTCTCTTCATGACACAGGCATGGCGGGTCCCCTGAGGAGGCCTGGGTGGTGGGGAGAGAGGAGCTGGTGTCTTTTGGAAGACTGTCCCCACTTTCCTGAACCACAGTGCAATGTCACAGACCTCCAAGTGAAAGCCAAGAGAAGTCCACATGGAGAAGGAGACTTTCGTATGACAGAATCCAGAATCCCTGGTGCGGTTTTACTCCTAAGTCTCGGTTGACAGTCCTCTTGAGGGAGTCCCTGACTCAGCAATGCCACTGGTAGGAGGTCTTACCCTAAGGGTATAATTGGACAGGTGCAGGAAAATACGTGCACAGGGATGTCCCTTGCACCGTTGTTTGTAATAATAACCACCACCAAAATGGAGACTAAATCCCAACAAAAGGAAGCTTGTTCTTATGGTACAAGGTATCCCTCGCTTTTTGAAAGTTCTTTGCCTTTATGCTGCTTGGCTTTTATGAAAGATCTACCTTTGTACCTGTTTTTTTCTAACAGAAAGAAATCTGAAGGGGATTTTCACTTTTATGAAAATAGGCGAAAAGCAGAAATAGCCTTCAGTGTTTGTTTTGCAGCAAACTAGTGTGGAGGCTACGTACAACCTGAGCCCTGAGAGTGGTCCCGCCAGGCTCCTTCCCTGGGCCCAACACTCAGCATGTCGGCATCGAGCCTCAGAGCCTTGAACTGGGTTTGTGAGCACCTGTGCTTGTTTCAATTTATTTTGTGTATCCGTTAGCAAGATGTGGCCTGAGGTGTCGGAAAAGCCTAAGTTCTTTTTGGGGTCTAGGAGTGCTAAAACATTTTTCCATACAAATTCATGGGAATTGCTTCTTCGCTTTATACCACTTGGGCTCACAAAAGTTTCACAGGAACGCTCGGCTTCTGGATGGAAGGGAAGACCCGCATATCTATCTATACGCTGGATTACTGTGTGGCCACAGAAAATACAGGGTACAGATGTGCATCTATTCCTGTGGAAAAATATATTTCTAAAAAGCAGGTTACTGAACTGCGCTATTTGTAAAATGTATCATACCCTCTGTTTTATATTTGTCTCTGGAAGGATGTATGGCAAAATGTTCATAGTGATTGTCTCTGGTGAAATTTGGGGAGATACTGATCTTCGTCTTAAAAAAATATATATTTATTTATTTTGAGAGCGAGGGAAAGCGTGAGTGGGGAAGGGGCAGAGAGAGAGGGAGAGAGACAGAATCCCAAGCATCGACGTGGGGCTCGATCTTATGACTGCGAGATCATGACCTGAGCCGATATCAAGAGTCAGACGCGTAACCGGCTGAGCCACCCACACGCCCCTGATCTTAGTCTTTTTTTTAAGTTAAATACTTATTTTTTTACTTTTAATTATGGTAAAAGATACATAATATAAAATCTATGCCTTTTATCCCTTTTAAATGTACAGTTCAGGGGCTGTCTAGTCCATTGGGTTCGTTGTAACGTGATATCACCGACTGAGTGACTTAAAAACTACAGAAATGTTTTCTCATGGTTCTGGAGGCTGGAAGTCCAAGGTCAGGGTGTCAGCATGGGCGGGTGAGAGCCTTTTCCAGGTCTCTGACTTTGCATTATACCTTCACATGGCAGAAAGGATGGGGGGGGAGGCTCCATGAGATCTCTTTTATGGGGTTGCCAATCCCATTCATGAGGATGGAGTCACCCCTATGAATCATACCCAAAGGCCCCATTTCCTCATCCCATCACGTGTTTTTTTTTTTAAGTTTTTTAAAAAAATGTCTATTTATTTTTGAGAGAGACAGAGACAGAGCGTGAGTGGAGGAGGGGCAGAGAGAGAGAGGGAGATACAGACTTCGAAGCAGGTTCCAGGCTTTGAGCTGTCAGCACAGAGTCCAACACGGGGCTCAAACTCACGGGCCGGACGGTGCAATCATGACCTGAGCCGGAGTCGGACGTTTAACCGACTGAGCCACCCAGGCGCCCCATATACCATCACATTTTGGGTTAGGATTTCAACATATGAATGTGGAGGGACACAAACATTCAGACAACAGCAGTGACATTAAGTGCATTCCCATTGTTTTCCAACCATCACCAGTATCCATTTCCAGGACTTTTCCATCATCCCACACAAAGACTCTGTACCCATTGAACATTAGCTTCCCACTCCTTACCCTCAAGCCCCCCACAGCCCCTATTCCACTTACAGTCTTGGGGTTCACTGTGCCTTGAACGTAAGAGCTGTCCTGTAGTGAGTGAGGTCCAAACCAGGTGGAGGTGAGTTGTTGAGGCCATCTTCCTTGAAGATTGAGAATGAGATCCTCCCCATTTCAGTTTCAAGCATCCTTTGTGTGTTCCGGGCTCTGAGGCTCAACTTGACCCGCTCAGTGCCCACCATGGTGGCTGTGGTTATGGCTGCTGAATGTTCTGTCCACAGGCAGGGTGACCTGCCTGGCATGCAGGGAGGACTTTAGTTGGTGGGGGTCCATGAGGCCCCAAGTGCTCTGGAGACATGGGTGGTAGCCTTAGATAGTCGGTGCCCTCTTCCTAAAGCTCCATACGGGATCTCACAGCTGGTCATACAGACATTTGAGATAAGGATTACTTTCTTATGCCTGTGACAAGATAATCAGGCACATGGTATAGTGGGGTGGGGAACAGGGGAGATGGTGTGTATGCTTCAGCTTCAGGTTGAGTCTGAGGTAAGAGGGGGTCGGGAAGCTTTAGGGCCCAGAATTGGGAAACCAGGTCACGTGTTCAGGCGTCACGGGAGTGGATCACGTGGCTTTTCTCTGGAACACCTTGTTCTGTGGGAAAAGCTTGAACTTTCTTGGTAAGTGAGTTCCCGGAAGGGCCTGTCAGGCTCTCCAGGGGGTCAGCCATAGGATGTAGGTCTGGGAAGGACAGACTTGCCCACTGGACTCTGGAAGTTTCTTTACCTGGCCCTGTCTGTTCCCTCTCTGCCCCGTGGGAGGCTGCTCTTTTATTCCTAGACAGTCGGGGAATCTCTGTAAAGATTTTACAGAGATGGCCTTTGAAGCCCATTTTGAGGAGAAGTCCTGTTTTTCATGCTGTTGATTTTTCTTTAGGGTCATTTGGCTGGTTGTAGGGCAGGCAGAAGAGGGTGTGAATGTGGTTTTGTGGAAAACTTCCCCTCAGCCTCCTGGAAATGTTCTGGAAACCCCCAGATGAGCCATCTCTCCTGGTAGTTGGACGGGTCTGAGATCTGCTGCGTGAGAGTGAATTTTTCCACATGCACAGGAGGTTTAGGGGGTTAAAGGAAGGTGGATGTAAGATGCCCCACCATGGCTGCCCCCAGGGAGGGCCCATCACACATTGGATTCTTCCTTTGCTGTCCCTTCCTTACTGCTTCTGAAGTGCAAGGAACCTGCCCAACTTGGGGGGTGGGTGGGGTGAAGGAGGCCCACCCTCCTGGCTCTTGGGTTTCCAATCCTGGCCCTGGGTAGCCAGGAGCAGAAACCCCAAGATCTCTGCACACAAAACTCAGAATCTTAGCGTAGAGCACCAAAAAAGGAAAAACTGCTGGGGTTCCCTGAGGAAGGGGAAGTGAGGTCAGAGATGGGTCTCAGAGAAATCACTAAGTAAACAGGAAGAGTGGCCAGAAAGAAACCTGTGCTTGTCAGAAACAGAGAACTGAAGGCAGCCCCTCCTCACCTGCCCAGATCGGTCAGCATGTCCCCGCAGAGCCGAGATGCTAACCACAGATAGCGAGTGGGGGCCCCAAGGCAAGGACTCATCCAGACCTTGGGCCCTCCCCGTGGGTCGGGGCTCCACCTAAACCCCATCATTATTGGGCTGGAGGAAAGCCTAATTCACCCTTCCAGAGGTACAACATTAAACTACCCTGTAAAATAGCTCTTGGTTCTGAGAGATGCAGGTCAAGAAATGCTGTCTTATTTGCCTGGTTAGGGCCAGTGTTTCCTCCACCAACTTCCCGTTCTTTTCCTCAGGCCAAGCCAGCCATAGAGAGTTTCCCAAGTTGTTGGAGTTTAGCCCCTGAAGGGGGTAATCTTGGCGAGGCCCTTCTGGTTAAAGATGACGAAGGTGCTGCTTTAGGGAGGTGGATGTAACCAGGCCCTTCCTCGGCAGGTCTGTCAGATTGGAGGGTTAGATTTCTAAGTCTTTAGTTTCTCTGAGCCAGAGTCTAAATTCTACACACACGCATGCGTGCGTTTTTTTACTTCCTTAGTGCCTTTTTTTCCGTCCTGCTCCAACACCCTGGTTCTCTGATGGGAGCCTAAGGGCCTTTGGATTTCCTTCTAAACATCCATCCAGAAGGTCAAAAGCTCGTGGACGCCGGTGGGACTTTCCTATAAACAAGTAGTTGCTCATCCGGGCCTGCGAGGTGATTGTTTGGGTGAGTACCCGTGGTGACTTTCCAGGTCACTCACCTGGCCACCCGCCCGCTGGTGTGGAGTGGGAGGCAGGCCCTTCTGGCAGGAGTCCCAGGACCATTTCCTCATATCTGCCCCGACCGCACTGGGGACTCAGATCAGTGCACGGAAGGCCTGAGCAGAACAGGACGGGGTCCCTGCCGGCCGACTGTGGAAAGAGCAGGGGCTTTGCACACCAAGCTGCCTGAGGGAGGAACCCAGCATGGCATGAGTCTCAGCTGCTCATCTGGACAGTGGGACAGGCAGGCAGGGGCTGCCTCCTGGGATGGGAACCAAGTTTCCCATCAGCAAAGGCCTCGTATCTGTCATCAGTCAGGCCCCCAGGCTTTTTCCGGGCTGGGGGAGCAGGTGGTCTGTGGGACCCACGACTGTGAAGCTAGCTCATTCTTTAGACAGAGGGTAGATGTGACTTAGGGTCTGTGGTTCTGTGACACTGCAGGTGCCCAGGTCCCTGGACAAGGTCTCCATCCCTGGCTCGCGCAGGGTCTGCTTTACCTATGGCTTGTCTGTCTCACTTACCTCCCCTCCCCAGGACTCCTGGACCCACCATGGCTGGCCGCTAAAGCCAGCCTATCCCTGCCTGTCCTGCTCAGCCCGTTCCCCCATGTCTGGCGTTTCGCCAGGGTACCACAGAAGGAGCCCCGGGCTTCTTGTCAGCTCTGTGACCTGGGACAAGTTGCCTAACCTCTGGGACCTTCTGTTTCCTCATCTGTAAAACGGTGAAAATAAAGCCTTCCCCATGGGTTCTTTCTTGTAAGGAATAAGATAAAGCTTCTAGAGCCTTGTTACCGGCAGTGGCAGCATCACTTGGGAGCCCGCGAGGAATGCACATTCTCCCATCCAGAAGTACTGAATCGGAAACTGGGGGGAGGCGGAAAGGAGTCTGTATGTGATGAGCCCTCCAGGGGATTCGGGTATACCCTCCAGTGTGAGAACCACCCCTCTGGATATGGCTGGGTCAGCCGATTTGTCGCTGAAAACTCTTTTCTCCCCCTTCCTCTCGAGAAAGCTTTCTTGGCAAGAACTCGAGGGCTTCAGCTTCTCCGCCACACAGTCCGACGTTTGACCCCAGCTCCGTCTCTTCCTGGCTGTGTGTTTTGGGACAAGCTACTTTGCGTCTTTGTGCCTCCTTGGCTTCATCTGCAAAATGGGGGTATTAGGGTTTCTTTCTTCATGGGGTTGTTGTGGGGATTCGACGGGTCCAAGCAGATACTAGGTGGCCCATAGTAAGCTCTCATTTAGGGTAGCTATTATTCGCATTGGGTATTTTATTATTAGCACGGTGATAATATTGTGATTGTTCTTTTCCTGATTTGTGGGGGAAACAGGTGTCAAGGTGCCTCCTGAGACGAGTGTTCTGCTAGTTCTCTTGCACTAAGCCCCTTTCCACCTGCCAGCCTCTTCCCAAATACCTTTCACTCGCCCTTTCTTGATGCTTAGCGGGCTTTTGAGGTGGCAATTGGCAAAGCCTTTCATTCACAGTCAAATGTAAAGCTGCGAAAGTGCAGTACATACACTTGGGACACTTGACCTTAACCCTACGGCCCTTGGCAGTGTTTGGTGCCAGACTCTTTCTCGAGCAGAGTGATTGGGAGAGCTGTGTGGGTGGGTCACTGGAGGCCTAAATGCCTGGAAAAGGGGACAGAGGAAGTGCATTCAGAGAGGGGAAGATCAGTGGGGTGAACAGGTCCCGGAGAGGTCACGGTCCTGGCCAGTAAGTGGGCCTTTCATTGAATAAAGCAGGCAGGTGGAAGGCAAAATGTGCCCTATTTCCTTCCCAAGCAGCCTGAATTTTGCCCGTGTCTGGGACAGGATCAAGTTCAGGTTCAGGAACCAGGAGGTGGAATCGCTTGCAATCTCTAGAACTTGGCAGGGTCCCAGCCCACAACTCTTGTGTCCTTCCTCGTGTGGCGCAATAGGGTTGGGGTTTCCTGTTTGCCATCGACACTTCTTCCTGCCCCTATACCAAGGAGCTGAAATGCAGGGGGACTATCTCCTCTGTCACTGCTTGGTGACTAAACGGAGTCTCTCAGGAGACCTGATGAGAAAGTCTTTAACACTATAGTATGAAGTGCTGTGTGAGATAACTTTCTGCTCCAACCCAGGGGTCCCGATTGTCCCCGGGAGGCAGGGCAGCACTCAGAGAAGAGGTGGGGACAGGCCCCAAAAGGGGAAGCTGTGGGCCTCCAGCGAGCATTTCCTTTGTATCTGGAGCCTGGGGCTGGCTTCCTGGCTTCTGCGGTGCGGTGCCCTGCATGACGGAGCCCTTTTGCATCAGCTAGCTGTGGCCCTGCACACCCTGATCCTTTGCGATGCTCTACACCGTCCCCTCGCCCCTTTGAAAGATTAGTAACGGGGAGGGGGTGCTAAAGATCCAACTTAGTTTGCTTTGAGAAGATCCCATTCCTTCCATTCTTGAAAGGCTGCTTTGGGGCACATTTCTTGGTGTCCTCAGTCTACACAGCTCTATCCCTATCGGACTTTACGATCGTTCTCAGCCCTGGTTGTACATTGGCACCACCTGCGAAGGCTTTAAAACTGCTCATGCGGGGCCCCTGGGGGGCTCAGTCGGTTAAGCTAAGCTCCGACTCTTGATCTCCGCTCAGGTCGTGATCTCGAGGTTCGTGGGATTGGGCCCCGCGTCGGGCTTTGCGCTGACAGCACGGAGCCCGCTTGGGATTCCCTGTCTCCCTCTCTCTCTGCTCATGCTGTGTCTTAGTCAAAATACGTAAACTTTGAAAAAAGCGGTCATGCCTGGGCCCCTTTCAGGGGGTCTGCTGTAATCAGTATGAGTTGCAGCCTGGATATCAGGAATTTAAAATCAACTCCTCTTGCCACCCACCCCCCACCCCCACCCCGAGCCCCATCCTCAGGGAGAGTTTAATGAGTGCTAGAATGAGAACCTCTGAGGTGTCCTGTGACTCAAGGCAGCTGCTTCTCCTTCCCGCCTTGGTTTCGGCCGAGGCCTAGCAGACTGCACATCCCTCTCGTTGGTCAGAGGGCGGCTCTGTGGGGTTTGCCCCCCTGGGAACTCTCTGCGGCAGGCCGTCCCCTCCCCCAGCCTGTCTCGTTCTCCTAGCTGTACTTTCTTAGATACTGAGACTGCCTGGGTGCTGGAAACCGGCTGTTGCCCCCGGCCCCCATCCTACCCTGGTTGCTGAGCTCAAGCCTGGCTCCTGCTGTGCCACCAGGAAGAGAGTTTGGGAAATGGAGTGGGGTTCTTTATCTCACTCTGGACTTTCCTGCCAGGGGTTGCCAGCCTTTCTGTTCTGCATTTGCCCTTCTCCCTCTGGGGGCTTTTCAGTTCTTTTGTGTCTAGGCCAGAACAGAAACGGTAGGGATTAGCCAGCGTCCCGGGGATGCTGTGAGACCAGAACCAACTATGGTGTGTTCTCCAGGCCCCCTGACAGTAAGGGAGTGAGGGCACCGGAGTCTGGAGCAACCAAGAGCTGAGAACACAGGAGACCTTGCTCTCTTCGAAGAGAGCTTTGGATGCCTTTTCCCACCTCCTTGAGCTTCTTGAGTGCTTAATGTTTGCCTTCCTCACAGGAAGCTGAGCCGGTGACTTTCAAGGGCTTGCACGGCCCCTCATTTATTCTTGGGGAGGCTGGAGACACCTGTGAGTGGGGGCGTCCGTGAAAAGGAAGAGGGAGGGATCCTTTGTGCAACAGCTGCAGGGGTTTGACTGGTCCGGAGCTGGGGCAAGTCTGCCCCCATTCCTGCAACTTAGCCTCCAGCCAGCGGCACCTGGCTGTCTCCTGCCCCCAGCTGCTTCCTCCCAGCCTGAGGGTGGTGGGAGAAAGTGGATTGCTCATGAGTCTTAGCTGCTTCCCAGTCCTGGGAACTGTTCCCAGTCCTGGGACCCTCCTCCCAGAGGGGCTCTCAGCTGATGGCTGACTGGCGCACGGGAGCAAAGCCTGGCCTGCCTGTCTGAAGCAGGGACAACTCTGTGGAGTTATTCACACGCCGGAGTTCCCATGGGATCAGGCTATGGCTGGGGTCCAGCTGAACCCCAGTGACCCAGTTCCTTCCCCGGCCCGGCCCTGCTTCCCTTACTTGCGCACAGGTTTCTCTCGAAAACACTTCCTTAGTAACTCATGTGCCCCCAAATCCTTGTTTGGGGCTCTGCTTCTAGGAATCCTCTTACCTAAGACAGCAGGAACCCGCTCCCTCCCTGGAAGAAATAATGATAATGGAAACACCAGATGGATGGTTTCTGTGTGGTGGTTAAGTGCTGGGGTGGAGGGCAGGTTGAGGCGTGAGTGCCTGCCCCCGACACTGCCCAGGGGCAGCAGGGACACTTTGAAGGAGGAGCTAAGTTTTGGATCAGGGTCTGGGGAGCATGTGAGTTTGCTTGGGTCTGTAGAGGAGCATGGACACAGAGCGTGAAAAGCAGACCCAGAAAGTCTCTGTGGCTGGGGTGTCACCCTCCAGTTGTGTAGGAACCTCTCCTCTGTCAAAACGTTCTCTTGGATCTTAAGGAGGGTCGTGTCCCCAGGTTGTCTTTGGTGCAAGCAGGAAGTAATGGATGGGTAGTCACATGAAACATACAAACTAGGTTGCAACAGCAAGGTACATGGTATTGCCCAGGCATTTGAGGGAGCCGAGAAGCACCTAGAACATTCTGCCAAGGCATGATGTCAGTGCCAGTAGGAAGGACTGACTCGTTGGTGGCCCCAGCGGGTCTTCAGTGTGACTAAACCCTGGGAGGCTCGTGTCCCGATGTGGCAAGCCCGATATTTCGCACATCTCCAGACCTTTTATCAGATGTGGTTCAACATACACTCCACCTCTTAAAGTCTTTCTACAGGGAAGTCCTGCTGATTTAGAATGCTTGAGGAGGGGCGCCTGGGTGGTTCAGTCTGTTGAACATCCGGCTTCAGCTCAGGTCATGATCTCACACTCCGTGAGTTCGAGCCCTACATCGGGCTCTGTGCTGACAGCTTGGAGCCCGGAGCCTGCTTCTGATTCTGTGTCTCCCTCCCTCTCTGCTCCTCCCCTGCTCATGCTCTGTCTCTCTCTGTCTCAAAAATAAATAAAAACGTTAAAAAAAAATTAGAATGCTTGAGGAGTGAAAGACTCTGTTCACAGAGGAAGTTCAGTAGTTGTAAATAGGATTTAGACTCCCAAAGAGCAGCACCACATTACAAAATATTTTTGATAAATAGCTTTTTATAAAGTTCTTTTTCTTTTTCTTTTTTTTTTTTAATTTTTTTTTCAACGTTTTTTATTTATTTTTGGGACAGAGACAGAGCATGAACGGGGGAGGGGCAGAGAGAGAGGGAGACACAGAATCGGAAACAGGCTCCAGGCTCTGAGCCATTAGTCCAGAGCCCGACGCGGGGCTTGAACCCACGGACAGCGAGATCGTGACCTGGCTGAAGTCGGACACTTAACCGACTGCACTACCCAGGCGCCCCATAAAATTCTTTTTCTATAAGGTTTATGTGTTGTGTCAGAGTTGTCCTTCATCCGTGTCCCCTTTCTCTCCCCTTCTTTTTCTGTGTGGGAAGCTATGAACCGTGAGCCGTTTCAGTTCTGTGTCTGAGATGCTGGCCGATGTGGGAAGCCCAGCCTTCCTCCCCATCTTGTTGGCTCTTCATCAGAGAGATGGTGGCTTGCCACTTGTGCATCCTCAAGGCATCATGGAAGCGTTGCTTGTAAGTGATCCTTACAAAGCATTTTGGAGTCCCAGAGTGCTCCGCAAATTCTTGATAATAAGAGACAAGGCAGAAGAGTTGCAACAGCCACCGAACAAATCCCTCTCTCCGAGGCTGCAGACATTGGCAGGCGCCTTGGAGGAAGTGTCCAATTGAATCCACATTCCAGCCCCATCGACCATCTTCCTCCGACCCCTCCTTGTGCGAGGAACAATACTCTGTTTAAGGAATATCAGACTGAACTCTAAATTTCCGGCCCTTTGTTAGCTCTGCTGCTGTGTTTGCCTTAAAGTGAATGTTAATTTAGCTGACACCCCCCCCCACACACACACACACTCCCGTCTCCCCCAGCCCTCTCCACCCCTGTCCCCTTCCCCCCTCCAAAACCCCCAACTGGTTGGAGGCAGCCAGTGATTTGTGGTGATAGTTGCAAAGCTTGTGAAGGGAGATGCAGGTGTTGGTCTCAAGACAGACAAAGAAAGGATTGGGTCCTAGAATCAGTTACTTATTTTATTTTATTTTATTTTATTTTATTTTATTTTATTTTGTGTTTCTTGTTTTTTTTTTAATTTTTTTTTAACATTTATTTATTTTTGAGAGACAGAGCACAAGTGGGGAGGGGCAGAGAGAGAGAAGGAGACAGAATCCGAAGCAGGCTCCAGGCTCCGAGCTGTCAGCACAGAGCCCGATGTGGGGCATGAACCCACAAACTGTGAGATCATGACCTGAGCTGAAGTCGGAAGCTCAACCAACTGAGCCACCCAGGCGCCCCTGTGTTTATTTCTTTATTTTGAGAGAGAGAGTGCAAGTGGGGGAGGATCAGAGAGAGAAGGAGAAAGAGAATCCCAAGCAGGCTCCATGCCGTCAGTGCAGAGCCACATGAACCGCGAGATCGTGACCTGAACTGAAATCAAGAGTTGGACGCTCAAGTGACTGAGCCACCCAGGGGCCCCAGTTACCTGTAGTTTTAATTCAACCGTGTGGTAGGCTATTATTTTCCTAACACCCCTCACCCAAGACTTGTAAAAGTAAGAAAAAAGGTGGGGAGAAGTTCAGGTTGGAAACAAAGATGGAGGCAACACGAGCCAGTAGGTCTGATGCATAGCGATGGTCTTGCTAAGATCACCCAACACAGGTAGAGCGATGGGACCCCGGAGAAGCCCCACATTTGGGCCATGAGACTACTTGCTTTTTATCAATCTGGCAAATACAAAAATAGTGATTAGGGAGGTTGAACATCTCTTCGTAAATGTGTTAACTATTTTAATTTATTTTTCTGTGAATTCTGTGAAAGTATTCATGTTCTTTGCCTGATTTTCTGTTGGGTGTACAATCTTCTTCTTATGGATTTATTAATTTTGCATATTAATGACATTAGCTAATTTTATATATTAATGGCATTCGCTAATGTTACGTATTAATGACATTAGCCCTTTGTCACATGTATTGTAAATGTTTTCCCCCAAGTTGTCATTGACTTTTGACTTTGGACAGGGTAAAAAATTTTTTTCTAAACAGAAGTTGAAAATCTTTACAGATTGGTTCCATTTTGGTTTTTTTTCAATTATGCCTTCTGGATTTTGAGTCTTTCATAGGAAAGTTTTTCCCACTTCAAGTTTATATATATCCTATGTTTCCTTCCAGCATTTTATGTTTTTTTTTTTTAATTTTTTTTTTCAACGTTTATTTATTTTTGGGACAGAGAAAGACAGAGCATGAATGGGGGAGGGGCAGAGAGAGAGGGAGACACAGAATCTGAAGCAGGCTCCAGGCTCTGAGCCATCAGCCCAGAGCCCGACGTGGGGCTCGAACTCACGGACCGCGAGATCGTGACCTGGCTGAAGTCGGACGCTTAACCGACTGCGCCACCCAGGCGCCCCAGCATTTTATGTTTTAATGTTGAAATTTTTTATACAGATATCATTTCTTTTGGTGGAAGGAGTAAAGTAGGGGGTTAGCTTTCCCCTCCTCCCCTTTCCAAAGGCTAATCAATTCTCCAGCAACATTTTTAAAATTTATCTTTCCCTTGCTATTTAGATGTAGCCCACATTCTATGTTCCCAAATATATTTGGGTCTGTTTCTATATGCTGTATTGTTTTATTGATCTGCCTATTTTTTTCTCCAAGTACCAAATTGTTTTAATAACTGTAGAGAAGACTTAAATTCTCTAATTGGGGGGGCGCCTGGGTGGCTCAGTCGGTTAAGCGCCCGACTTTGGCTCAGGTCATGATCTCACGGTTCATGAGTTTGGGCCCCGTGTTGGGCTCTACACTGGCAGCAAGGAGCCTGCTTGGAATTTTCTCTCTCTCCCTCTCTTTCTGCCCTTCCTCTGCTCATGCTCTCTCTCTCTCTCAAAATAAATAAACTTAAAAAAAATTCACTAATTGGTATGTTCAGTGGATTTAAGAGGGCATGCTATCAAAGGGACTTGTCTTAAAACAGGACAGACTGCTTTCAGATGCAAAACAAAATTACCAAATTATAGCTTATTATGGAGGCAGTGAACAAAAGAGTCCTGCAGCAAACCCAATCTGTGAGTTAGATTAACTACAGAATTCTTTTTTTTTTTTTAAGTTTATTTATTTTTTGAGGGAGGGAGAGAGAGAGAAAACACACACATCAACAGGGAAGGGGCAGTGAGAGAGAGGGAGAGAGAGAGAGAGAGAGAGAGAGAGAGAGAATCCCAAGCAGGTTTTCCACCAGCATTTTGGAGCCTGATTTAGGGCTCAAACCCATGAACTGTGAGATCATGACCTGAGGCCGAAATCAAGAGTTGGACACTTAACCGACTGAGCCACGCAGGTGCCCCAGGTTAGCTGCAGAATTCTAGGAAAAGAAGGAGATGGAGGTTTGAGTGAAAATATTACAAGACTTGAGGGATCGGGGCAGGGACAGATGGATGGATGGACGGACAGGCAGTGCTAGAGAAAGAGGATTGGAGACATTGCCGAAGAAGAACCAAGAATGGAAGGAAGAGAAGAGTATCGAAGAAAGAATAGAATAACATTTCCCTGGTTGAGGAAAGACTTGAATGTTCACGGTGACGTCTGTCCACGGTCACTAACCTGGTGTCTGCTCCAGCCAGGCTGTGGGGTTGGCTCTGGCTGAGGTTCCCCCATGACGGCTCTGGGTTTTCTTCCTTGGGCTCCTACCACCAGCTCCCGGCTCCACCGACCAGCCTCCCTTTCAAGGCACCTTTTCCTCTTGGCCTCCAGGGTACCGTGTCTCCCTGCTCCCCTTCCAGGGGCTCCTTTTGCTTTGCCCGTCGCTGACCTATGGAGTGCATTGGAGCCCAGCCCCCTCAGCCTTCTACGCTTTCCCGACCTCCTTCCCTGGGAGTTGCGTGCTGTCACCTAACTGGGCCACAGACCGGGCTGTGCCTGCCAGCCGCAGCCTGTGTGTGTGCATCATCCTGGACTCTGCCTTTAAGCCCACGGCCATCGCTTCTCGGCCTTTTGGCTAAGATCAAGTGTAACCCCACAGCAAATCTGGCAGCGTGCCCCTTTCCAAACCTTTTTATTGATGCGTCAATGACTTTTCCATCTACCTCTCTAAACCCTTTAGACATTGTGACTCCACCCCCATTGTCCCCTTCCCTGGGTCAGGACCCTGCAGGGGTCCCCTTGCCACCGTTCCCTTCCATAATCCTTTCTCAAAGCAGGTGGGGTGGGGCATCGTTCTGAAGTTCAAGTCAGATCACACCCTCTCCTTGTGTTCCTCTTGCCACTGTAAAAATGACCCCAGATGCGGTGGTTTACTCTCTTACGTTCTGGAGGCCAGAAGTCTGAAAACGGTTTCACTGGGCCCAAACCATGGTGCCAGGAGGGCTCTGGGGGGAAACCATTTGCTTGCCTTTTCTGACTTGGAAAATCGTGTTCCTTAGCCCATGGCCCCTTTCTCCACCCTCAGCCAGTGTAGCACCTTCAAATTTCTCTTTCTGCTGGGGTTGTCTGTGGCAGATCCTCCCTCTGCCTCTCTTAGACACTTGTAACTACATTTAGGGCCCTCCCAGGTAACCTAGGATGGTCTCCCCATTTCAAGAACCTTAATTTAATCACACCTGGGGACTCATAAGGTAACATTCATAGGCTCCCGAGATTAGGACCTGGGTACCTTTGGGACCATTATTCAGCCTACCACACCTCCCGTGGAACCCCAACTCCTTGGCATGGTCAAGGTCCCCCATGGGCGCCACCCCATCTTGCACAGCTCCGGGGTGCATGCTGCTTCTGTCTGGACCCCTCTGCCCTTCACCTTTACCTTTGTCAGCTGTACCTCATCATTGAGGTCTCAGCTGAGAGGTCACTTCCTCCAGAAAGCTCCCGGGAATGCCCCAAGTCCAGATTAAGCGCCCTTTTGTGTGCTGCCATATACCTGCCTTCCTTGCTAGAACAGTCTCCTGTCCGTCTCCCGCTAGACCTTGAGGGCAGGACTGTGCCTGTTCACTTTGCTGTTGAATCACCATCAGGAAGCGCAACATGTGGCACACGCTAGGCATACAATACATTTTTGTGAAATGTGTAAATTCAAATATGCATAGAAAGGGTACTTTAAAAACTACTCACTAGTTATGGGTAATTGTCTTTTTTAAAAAAATAACTTTTTCACTGGTCTGATTCTCTTGTTTCCTTCTTCTTCTTTTTTTTTTCCTGCAGTACATATGCATTCCTATTTTTATGATTTTTTCCCTTTAGGAAAAATAGAGAAATTAATATTTATAATTTAGAGAGAACAGTTGTGTTCTTAGGATACTACTTTTGGGTATGCAGGTGGGGATTGAATTTTCTGAATGGAACTCAGCCCTTCAGCTCCCCTCCCCCACACTGATTGCCCCTCCTTTCGGGGGGTCTTTCGTATTTGTTTCTTGTGGCTGCTTGAACACGTCACCGAAATGTAGCCCCTTAAAACGACACAAATTTATTATCTCGGGGTCTCACTGGGCTCAAATCAAGGTGTCAGCTGAGGCTGTGTTCTTTTCTAGAAGACCCAGGGGAAAAATTCACTTGCTCGTCCTTTTCAGCTTTTCATATTCCTTGGCTGGTTCCTGTCTTCCTCCAGCTTCGAAGCCAGCAACAGCAGATTGTGTCCTTCTCACATTGTATCACGATAACACTGGCTTTTCTGCCTCCCTCTTCCATTTTGTAAAAAATCTTGGCGAAATACCCATAAAATGTATCAGCTTCGTCATTTTTTAAAAAAATTTTTTAGTATTTATTTATTTTTGGGAGACAGAGAGACAGAGTGCCAACAGGGGAGGGGCAGAGAGAGGGAGACGCATGATCTGAAGCAGGTTCTAGGCTCTGAGATCTGAGCTGTCAGCACAGGACCTGACGCAGGGCTCGAACCCGCAAAGCATGGGATCATGACCTGGGCTGAAGTCTGGCGCTTAACCGACTGAGCCACCCAGGGGCCCCAGCAACCAACTTTCTACCTTATGGTTCTATGACACTGACTACTTTGGAGACTTCATATTGGTGGCATCAGCCAGTATTTGTCCTTTTGTGGCTGGCTTATTTCAATTAGCAGAATGTCCTTGAGGGTCATCCATATTGTAGCACGTGTCAGAATTTCCTTCTTCTTCTTCTTCTTTTTTTTTTTAATGTTTATCTATTTATTTATTGACACAGAGAGAGAGAGAGAGAGAACAAGAGACCTAGGGAGGGGCAGAGGGAGAGGGAGAGAGAAAGCCCAAGAAGGCTCCATGCTGTCAGCAGAGAACCCGACGTGGGGCTTCAACTCACGAACTGTGAGACCATGACCTGAGCCGAAACCAAGAGTTGGCTGCTTAACCAACTAAGCTACCCAGACACCCCAGAATTCCCTTCTTTTTTAAGGCTGCATAATATTTCATGGTATTACCATACATCGTTAATGCATTCATCTGTTGATGGACATTTGAGTGGCTTCCAACTTTTGGCTGTTGTGATCGGTGCTGCTGCGGACATGAGTATATACATATCTCTTCAAGATCCTGCTTTCAATCCTTTTGGATATATACTCAGAAGCGGAATTGCTGGATCATAGGGTAATTCTATTTTTAACTTTTTGAGGAACTGCCACACGGACCACATGTCCTCAGTGGCAGCACCATTTTACATTCCCCACCAACAGTGTCCAAGGGTTCCCATCTTTCCACAGCTTCATCAACACTTGTTATCTCATGTCTTTTTTTTTTTTTAATGTTTATTTATTTTTGAGAGAGAGAGAGAGAGAGAGACAAAGTGTGAGCAGGGGAAGGGGCAGAGAGAGAGGGAGACACAGAGTCCAAAGCAGGCTCCAGGCTTTGAGCTGTCGGCACAGAGCCCGACGCGGGGCTCGAACTCATGAACCGCGAAATCATGACCTGGGCTGAAGTTGGACGCTCAACTGACTGAGCCACCCAGGCGCCCCTGTTGTATCTTTTTGATACTAGCCATTCCGACAGGTGTGAGATAGAGGTCTAATGTCATTCTTTTGCACGTGAGTTTCCAATTTTTCCAACATTTATCGAAGAGACTCTTCTCCCCCACTTGAATATTCTTGGCTCCCTGGTCAAATATTAATTGTATTAATAATTAATTGTATTAATTGTATTAATATTAATTAATAAATATTAATTAATTTCTGGTCCCTAAATTCTGTCCCAGGGGTCTATGTGCCAGCATCATACTGTTTTGGTTGCTGTAACTTTGTAGTAAGATTTGAAATCAGGAAATGCGAGGCCTCCAGTTTTGTTCTTTCTCAGGATTGCTTTGTCTATTTGAGTTCTTTTATGGTTCTATACACATTTCAGGATTATATCTTCTGTTTCTGTGAAAAGTGCCATTGGAATCTGGATAGGGATTGTGTTGATCTAGAGATGGCCTTAAGTACTATGGACATTTTTAACAATATTCTTCTGATCCATGAACACGGGACATTTTTCCATTTGTTTTTGTATTTGTTTTCAATTTCTTTCATCAATGTCATGTAACTTCCAGTGTGCAAATCTCTCACATCCTTGACTAAATTTGTTCCAAAGTATTTTATTATTTTTGATGCTCTTGCAAATGGGATTGTTTTCTTTATCTCTTCTTCAGATAGTTTGCTGTTAGTGGATAGAAACACAAGCAATTTTTGCAGGCTGATTTTGTATGCTGTACCTTCACTGAATTCATTGATTAAGTCTAACAGGTTTTTGGTAGAGTCCTTAGGATTTTCTAGATATAAGATACTATCATCTGCAAACAAAGACAATTTTATGTCTTCTTTTTTGATTTGGATGCCTCGTATGCGTTTGTACTGCTTGGTTGTTCTGGCTAGGGTTTTCAGGACTGTGTTGAATAGGAGGGGAGAGGGTGGGCACCCTTGTCTTGCTCCTGATCTCAGAAGGAAAAGCTTTCAGGGTTTCACCATTGAGTGTGATGTTTGCTGTGGGTTTGTCATGTCTGGCTTCTTTTATGTTGAAGTATGTTCCTTCTATACCCAATTGGTTGGAGTTTTTGTCCTGAAAGGATGTTGAATTTTGTCAGATGCATTTCCTGCGTCTGTTGAGATGATCATATGATTTTTATCTTTTGTTCCGTTAATGCGATATATCACATTTATTGATTTATGTGTGTGGAGCTATCCTTGCATCCCAGGGATAAATCCCACTTAATCATGTTCTGTGATCTTTTTATTTAAAGTTTATTTATTTACTTATTTTGAGAGAGAGAGAGAGAGAGAGAGAGAGCACCTGTGAACAAGGGAGGGACGAAGAGAGAGAGGGAGAGAGAGAGAATCACAAGCAGACTCCATGCTGTCAGCACAGAGCCTGACGTGGGGCTCGATCTCACAGACCGTGAGATCGTGACTGAGCTGAAATCAAGGGTCAGATGCTTAACCAGCTGAGCCACCCAGGTGCCCTTCACGTCGTATGATCTTTTTAATGCACTGTTGAGTTTGGTTTGCTAATATTTTGTTGTGAATTTTTAAATTTGTACTCATCAGGTATATTGGCCTGTAGCTTCTTTTCTGGTAGGAGGCTCACCTGGCTACCAGGGTATCAAGGTAACACTGGCCTCATGAAATGAGTTTGGGAGTGTTCTCTCCTCTTCAAACTCTTTTGGAAGAATCTGAGAGGAATTGATATTGATTCTTCTGCTTTTTTTTTTTTAATGTTTATTTATTTTTGAGACAGAGAGAGACAGAGCATGAACGGGGGAGGGTCAGAGAGAGGGAGACACAGAATCTGAAACAGGCTCCAGGCTCTGAGCTGTCAGCACAGAGCCCGACGCGGGGCTCGAACTCACGGACCGCGAGATCACGACCTGAGCCGAAGTCGGACGCTTAACCGACTGAGCCACCTGGGCGCCCCTATATTGATTCTTCTTTAAATGTTTGGTAGAATTCACCAGGAAACCATCTGGTCCTGGGCTTTTCAAAACCTGGGAAGTTTATGATTACTAATTCAATCTTACTTGTTATTGGTCTATTCGGATTTTCTTTTTCTTCACGATTCTGTGTTTGTAGATTGTACGTTTCTAGGAATTTGTCCATTTCTTCTAGGATATCCAATTTGCTGGCATATAATTGTTCATAATATTCTCTTAAGATCCTTTGTACTTCTCTGGTATCAGTTGTAATGATGTCCAAATCGTGTCTAATTTTGTTTGAGTCTTTTCTCTTAATCTTACTAAAGGTTTATCAATTTTGTTTATCTTTTCAAAAAACGAGCTTAATTTCATTGGTCTTTTCTATTGTTTTTCTCTTCTCTCTTTCATTTATTTCTGCTCTGATCATTGTTTTTTCCTCCCTTCGTCTAATTTTGGGCTTTGTTTACTCTTTTTCTAGTTCCTTCAGGTTGTTTATTTGAGATCTTTCTTTTTTCTTAATGCAGGTTTTTATTGCTATAAACTTCTCTCTTAGAACTGCTTTTGCTGTATCCCATAACTTTGATATGTTGAATTTCTTTTTTTTTTTAAATTTTTTAAAATGTTTATTTTGAGAGAAAGAGAGAGAAAGTATGAACTGGGGAGGGGCAGAGAGAGAGGGAGACACAGAATCCAAAGTAGGCTCCAGGCTCTGAGCTGTCAGGACAGACCCTGATGCGGGGCTCAAACTCACAAACTGCGAGATCATGACCTGAGCTGAAGTCAGACGCTCAACCGACTGAGCCACCCAGGCGCCCTGATATGTTGAATTTCCATTTTTGTTTGTTTTAAGGTATTCTTGGCTTCCATTTTGGTTTCTTCTCTGACCCATGGATTGTTCAGGATTGTGTTGTTTAATTTCTACATATTTGTGGATTTTCCAGTTTTCTTCCTACCACTGATTTCTAGTTCATACCATTGTGGTTGGAGAAGACACTTGACATGATTTCAGTCTTAAGTTATGAAACTTGTTTTGCGTTTAGTTTACTTTGAAATGCATCAAAAACAAGATAGATTGTTGAACAGATAAAGGAACGTATAGCTGGACAGATGTGTGATAAAGAAGGATATAGTAAACGTTAAGGGTAGAATAGCCATGCATACATGGCTGTTCATTGTCTTACTCTAAATCTTTATGTTTGAAAATGCTCATAACAAAATGAAAAAAAATTTCTGGTAAGCCATTACCCCGAGAGAGCCAATCCTTCATTCGTTTACATGCAGATGTACATATACCAGAAGTTCTAAACTGGGGGCAATTTAGCCCCAAGGGGACACTGGGTAATGTCCGGAGACATTTTGATTGTCATGACTGGTGGTGCTGCTGGCATCTGGTGGGTAAAGGCCAGGGATACTGCTAAACATCCTCCAACGCACTGGACAACCCCCACAACCAAGAATGCCCTAGCCCCAAACGTCAATAGCGCTGAGGCTGAGAAAGCCTGACGTATATAGCTGAGTATCTGAATATAGATATCCATTCATATAGATGTGTATATGCATGTTTTATGCTTACATATATTTTAAACAAAATCGGACTCACAGTTTTATAACCTGTGTCTTCATAATGTATTGTCACGTTCCCAGGTAATTAAATTGGCTTTAACGCTGTCATATTTTAATGGTGATTATAGATGTATATGCTGTGATTTATTGGGCCCAGCTCACTCTGGGCATTTTTAGGTAGTTGACCAATCTGTAGTCTACCTCAGTAGAATTTGAACCTTCGCTGTCAGACAAATCTCTATCCTGTGTGGTGAAGATATCTTCGGGAAAGGCTCGTTGGTCGTCCTCGGGACCACCTTGGGTGTCAGCATTCTCTGTGCCTGGAACGTTTGTTCTGGGGCTTTCCAAGGGCTGTCGTCTTGGGGTGGTTTTTCCCCAGTGGCTGTGGCCAGCAGAGGCGGCAGCCCACAGTGTGGCACCTCACCAGCCCTGGGTCAGCGTTGGGCTGTCCCAGCTGTGGATCTGGGGTGGGAACAGGGAGCCCTGTTCTCCCTCCCCTGGTCCAGGTTCTGCTGAGTTCCTGAGGACACAACTTGACTTTAACCTGTGTCTTTTCTCAAATATAGGTCTCCCCTTCTGATGACAAGGGAAAGGAAGAATGGATTACAGTCACGAAACCTCCCTAGTCCCGTGTGGACAAGATAAATACATCTCCAAGTAAGGTTTTTTTGCTGTAGTGTTGTGTCCCCAGGGGCCAGTGCCACATGGTTGGAAACCCCTGGCACAGGAGTCTCTTCTGTATGTGGGCGAGCAGGGGCTCCTGTCGGGGGGAAGAAGCGAAGCTCCCGATTGTGAACTAGTGACAGCACAGCAAGGTTGGTGCTATAGATAAAAACATGCCCCCAGAGCCTGGCCATAGACCGCGAAGTAAAGACCTTCAAGACATGGCACCCTTGGGTGCTCAAAAAGATGGTGTCCTGGAGGGCTCCCAGGAGGAGGAGTTAATGGTGGTGGCTCGCTGTGCTACCTGTGGTGTCCCTTTGGGGGGGTGTCCCAGCTGGGCTGGGTCCCTGTGCTGCCGGCGTTCTGACTAAACGTTCAGGTGCCCCCTGAACAGGAGATAGTTTCATTGCTCTGTATGTACGAAAATCTCTCGAGCTCAGATTTTTGGCTCATGTGAGCCAAAGTGGACTCTTCCAGATTATCTGTTTGAGGATGTATTTTTATATCTGGCACCAGGATTTGTTCACGCTGGGTGCTCTGTATCTGAGCTAAATGTTTAGCTTATCTGCCACCAAATTGTTTTAATTCCTTTACACATATTTGGCCATATACAGACACGCAGTTGTGTGAGATATGGATCGCTCTTATCTCCTCATTGACGGATTTCCCCGGGTACTTCTGCTGACCAGTAATTTGAGATCTGCATGTTCAAAAGGGCCAAACGGCTCTTGCGTTAGGTTATTTGGAGTCGCATTTTTCACTAATTCACTTAGGCTTCCATAGCATTACTCCGATTTTTCTAGGTTTAGCTTGGCAGGAGATTTTTGGAATTTCAAGCCAGCTTTGACCTCTGGTGTGGCCCCGCATCGCTGTGTTGAAATGGCTGGAGTCAGAGGGACCGAACTTCATAACCTCTTGCCTGAGATGAGGCAAAAGCACACGGCAGCCTCCTCAAGCCTCTCCCTTCCCAGCCCCCAGGCACTAGCATGCACTTTCCCATAGACTGTTCTCAGGTTCAACGCGGGCTCACCCTGATCACAAAGGCGGGAAGTCCTTGCTCTTTCTTGTTCAGGAGAGCTGTGTTTCCAGAGGACCACCTGGAAACCAGGATCTAACAGCTAGGGAGGCCTGATACGAGGCTTCGGAGGGAGATTGGCAAGTTAAAAAACATTTTTTTTTTGTTTATTTATTTACTTAAGCAGTCTCCACACCTAACATGGGGCTTGAACTCATGACCCTGACATCAGGAGTCCCATGCTCCTCCACTCAGCCAGCCAAGCAACCCCAAATTTTTAAAAAAATGAACTGAAAGGAGCCACCTGGGTGACTCAGTCAGTTAAGCGTCTGACTTCGGCTCAAGTCATGATCTCACAGTTGGTGAGTTCGAGCCCCACGTCGGGCTCTCCGCTGTCAGCACTGAGCCTGCTTCAGACCCTCTGTTCCCCCTCTCTCTGCCCCTTCCCCACTTGTGCTCTCTCTCTCTCTCAAAAAGAAATAAACATTTAAAAGAATAAATAAACAAAAAATAAAATAAACCGAAAGCATCTAGAATACAATAAAAAGATAAAAGTTTGTAGAATAGAATATTACCAGGGCCCAGAACCCCCTTCTGCCCCCTTGTGGTCACTGCTCCCCAAGGTGAACCACTATCCTGAATTCTAGCACCCATTTTATTATTTTTTTTATTTAAAAAAAAATTTTTTTAATGTTTATTTATTTTTGAGACAGAGAGAGACAGAGCATGAACAGGGGAGGGTCAGAGAAAGAGGGAGACACAGAATCTGAAACAGGCTCCAGGCTCCAAGCTGTCAGCACGGAGCCCGATGCGGGGTTCGAACCCACGGACCGTGAGATCGTGACCTGGGCTGAAGTCGGACGCTCAACCGACTGAGCCACCCAGGCGCCCCTCTAGCACCCATTTTAAACATTACATACCTGGAACCATACGATACGTGGTCTTTTGTGTGAGGCTTCTTTTGCTCAGCATAACGTCTGTGAGATTCATCGTGTTGTGCGTAGCTTGTTCATATTCTTGCGGCTACGTGATATTCCACTATGTGACTCAGCTCCCTTTATTCATCCACTCCACTGTTGATGGGAGTTTGTAGGTTTTTAAACACGCCCTAAGGTCATGTCTATGAAGCTTAAGTTAGTGGGGTCCAGACCTTTTAGCTTTCTGAAAAGCCCAGAAGTTTCTGAGTCTCACAGAGGCCTACAGGGATCATCCTGTCCTAACTCACAGCATATGTGAGGGAGGGCAGACAGTGGAGACACCAGAGAAACCTTGTCTGTGGACTTTGTAGTGCGTTGGCCTCTGAGCCTGTGCCTCGTGGGGAACGGCGTATTTAGCTTGGGTTTAGGGAGCGTGGTCAGAACTGCCAGGCTTCGTCAGCAGGCGTGGCCTGCCTTGGTTTTCTGGAGTTGTTCCTTACGCTTGGTGTCTACTCTTGACCTGGATCTTGGGGGAACATGAAGGTGGGGGTGGTGGCTCTGTGTGTGTGTGTGTGTGTGTGTGTGTGTACATGCATGTGGACAGACACCCAGACTGGGGTGGCTGAAGGCCAGGTTAGAGGTGAGAAAAGAGGGAATGACGGCATTCAGTGGCTTCAGCTAAGAGTGTTACACCTTTTGTATTTTTTTCCCCTAAGGAACGAACTTCTCCTGCATCTGAAGACCTACAATTTGTACTATGAAGGCCAGAATTTGCAGCTGCGGCACCGTGAGGTAAGGCGTCCCTGGGGAAGGCCTGTGGGCCGGCCAGACTTTGCCTCCGTGTCTCCAGGGTCTAAGGGTCCCTGCCTCTCCTGCCCCTGGGAGAGGCCTCTCATTTAGGATGTCAGTGGTGTCCCTGGAGTTCTTTGGAAGGATACCCCCAGGCTCATTTTGTTCTAAAGAGGATGAGCTTTTCTGTTCCAAGGACATTTCTGGGGATGTGAGGCTGAGCGGGGGGTGAGGGGGGTCCTCCAAAGGGGGACTTTCATGAAATCGGCAAATCATGTGAGGTCTGTGAGGAAATGCTCTGCCCTTCCCCACAGCTGTAGCGGTCTTCCTAGGGTGTCTTCCCAGGATGCTCTTTGCTATCCTTCCGTCTTTTCCCAGCCCCCATCCTGAATCTAAGCTTACTCATCCTGTATCCATTTCTGTAAAGCCTGTTATCAGGTAGATGATGAGCTATATAGGAGCCTGGTAGAGTAATTTATACTCAAGTGTTCTAGACTGATAAGAAGATATGTGTAATACCATGCTAAACACATTTTCAGGTTATCTAGCCATGGCGATTTAATCCATAGAAACAGATATCAGTCAGATGGTAGAATTTCAACTACTAAGGCAGGCTGGTTGGGGATAGTATGTGAGATGCAGTGACTTTTTCTGTGGCCCTTAAACCAGGCAAAGTCCTACTTTGCCTAAATCATGTGATGTAAGAGTAGTGATGCCAGCCTCGACCAGCTAGAAGGCATACATATAACCTGTTCTTTTTTCTTTTTTAATAAAGTTTTTTAATGTTAATTTATTTTTGAGAGAGAGAGAGAGAGAGAGAGAGAGACAGAGTGGGAGCAGGGGAGGAGCAGAGAGAGGAGGGAGACACAGACTCCGGAGCAGGCTCCAGGCTCTGAGCTGTCAGTACAGAGCCTGATGTGGTATTTGAACTCACGAACCGTGAGATCATGACCTGAGCTGAAGTCAGATGCTTAACTGACTGAGCCACCCAGGTGCCCCATATGGCCTGTTCTTAAATAAAGCTTCTCCCCAAGCTTCCCCCACACATGAAAGTTGTTTCACTTATCTCCTGCTTTCTTTTATTCTTCCCCCACCTCTCTGAGGGTGATCCTGGGATCCAGGTCAGTGGTTCATTGGACAGGTGTCATCTTTATCCATACAGCATAAAGATGTGGCTGTGGCCCAGGTCTGACATCTGTGGGTTTTTATGAGACTTGGGAAAGAAGGCCTGACCCTTTTATGCATTGTCCTGAAAACTTCTCCTAATTCGTGGCTGGGCCATTTGCAAGATTTAGGTCCTTGAACAACGTTTCTGGGCTGTGTCTTACAGAATAAATTCTCAGAATGTTCTATGATGAAAGGGTTTCATGGTCATCAATGAGACTAATTTCTTTGGGATAAAACATGCAGATGCCCTTAAAAGGGTTTCACATTTAATTTCTTACCAGTCAACAACCCTTGAGTATAAACTGGGAATCCTTACAGGACCTGTTCACCTCGTGGAGAGCCGTCAGGTAGCACATTAGCTAATTAAAGGCTCTGGGAAGTTCTGCTGGTAAGAAATCTGATTAACACATCATCTCCCAACTCATGATCACTTGACACCCTTTTTTAAGGTACCAGGTGACCTGTTAGAGGAGCTAGTATTCTGTAGAATCAACTTGGGGAAACGTTACTTTGAATCTCCGCAGGTCAGATTGCTAAACACATGTTACGGCTAAACACGTATCACTTTCCCTGGTAGGGGAGGGGAAGTAGCTAATGCAAGAATTTAGCTCTTGCTTTGTTAGCAAGGTTAGTCTCACTTTAAAAGATGTATTCTTTTTTCTGCAAAGTATTAAAAAAACACCCCATTTTTTTTTTAAAGTTTCTTTATTAGAGAGAGAGAGAGAGCGAGAGAGCGTGAGCACGAGCAGGAGAGGGGCAGAGAGAGAGGGAGAGAGAGAGAGAGAGCATCCCCAGCAGGCTCCGCACTGTCAGCGCAGAGCCCGATGTGGGACTTGAGCTCGCGAACTGTGAGACCATGACCTGAGCTGAAATCAAAAGTCAGATGCTTAACTGACTGAACCACCCAGGCGCCTGAAAAAATACCCCATTTTTTATAATTTACGCACATGTACTTGAATTTCAGGGCAACTTTTGTGTTGACCCGTGAGGTCATCGGGGTAGTTTGCAGTGGGGCGCATCCTGGAGCTGGGGTGTGAGTATAACTGGGCGTGCCCAGCAAGGACACATCAAGGGTGCTGTCAGCTGTCCTCCAGCGTGACGCTGGTGGGGTTTTCTGGGCTGGCTCACTGTGTCAGTTGCTCCGTGGGCAGGAGGAAGATGAGTTCATCGTGGAGGGGCTGCTGAACATCTCCTGGGGGCTGCGCCGGCCCATCCGCCTGCAGATGCAAGATGACAATGAACGCATTCGCCCCCCGCCATCCTCTTCCTCCTGGCACTCTGGCTGTAACTTGGGGGCTCAGGGGTGAGTGGGGAGAGATGGGACCGCAGGAGGGGGGGGGGGACCGGGCGTGTCTGGGGGTTCTGTTCTTGAATGTTCTTGAGTCGGTAAATGCCACCTTCATCCAGCGAGCCTTGACCCCAGCGCCCCACTCTCCCACCTGCGCTGCGGGTGCACCTGTTCTCGGCTTAGGAGGAGGAGGAGGAAGGAGCAGATGTTCGTGTGATCTGGCCACCGTGCCTGTCACCACAATCACTGGATGAGAGTGAGAGGGGAGGCGCACCAGCCAGCGCCTGGCTGAGCAGTGAGTCCTCCGTCATGGAGAATTCCGGAGCCTCTGAGGGGAACCGCCAGCGGCCAGCCAGGCCTAGCCTACAGATTTCCGAGGGGACACCTGGTGTCCCAGCACCTCTCCACGGGGACCCCTCCTCATAGAATGACCCTGCACCGGAGACACTTAGGGTTCCAACGTGGAAGCTCTGCATGTCTGGGAGGCCCCCTCTTCCGGGTCCCTGCTGGGAGTCTGGGAAGGTCTGCTCCCTCCCTCCCTCCGCAGCCAGATGGTGGCCGAGCACCTGTAGTGAGGCCCGCCCTCTTTACCGGGCCTTCTTTCTGGGACTTTAGTTCTTGGTATCAAGTGACTAGCTGCGTTCCATCCAGACACTTGTCATTGGTCCCTGCTGCCCTGGGGCCGGAGTGTTGGGGCAGGGGGTGCCAACCTCGCAGCCAAAACCGCAGCGATGTGTTTTCTGTTTTAACCCAGAACCAAGCCCTGTTGGACACGCTGAATGTTATGTTAAACTCCACAGCCAAATCAATCTTTCTCTAAAGTGGAGAGAAAGCTACACTGTGGCCAAACCCTGGAGCTGATCTGCTTTCTTTCCAAGGGAATTTTAGGAGGGAAGTTGTTGCCCATCCCATCAGGCGCTGCGAGGTCTAGTCAAGTTTCTCTGGCTTCATCTGCCTTTGATGGTTTCTCACTCCACTTTAATTTCAGCATTTCTACCATATTTGATTTCCTGTGGGTCAAGCCCTTTCCACAGCCGCATCCCAATGCCCGGACTATGCTGCATTCCCTCCCCTAAGTGAGAGGATTTTTAAAATGCCGTTTGACCGCGTGATTTTCGGCTGAGCCTGCTAAGGGGTCCTTCACTCTGCACACTTGTTTCTTCCCCCATCCCTGCAACATCAAGCGGTCTTGGTTGGTTCTTGAAACCTACTAGTACTTTGAGAGAGTTGTCAGAACCGTAAGAATGTTAGCTCTGATGCCTGCTCTAAACGTGACTGCCTGGACCACTGTGTCCAGAAGGATGCTGAGGCCAGTTTCTGCTTCGATGCGGGAATGGGCGGTGGCCTCTGTGAGCGTCCAGTGCTCACCGTTCCTGAGAGGCTCTGACCAGTTCCATTCTAGGGTCAGAAGTCCAGAGTTCTACTACAACAGGAAGTTCTTTCAGATTTTCAATTTTTATTGTCTTTTAAAACTATCATCCCTGGACCATAAGTCCCATCTCTGCTGGGTGCCAGGGAGTCCACACTCTTCTCATTATGGGATGGTCCTCATTGGTTAAGTATGATTCTCCTTTCGAGCCAAATCCTCTGTTGATTTTGGGTGTGCTTCTCTGAGCTGCTGTCATTATCCCTTTTGGCTTCGGGGAGTCATTTGCCAATTACCATGGCAACACCAGGACTCTGCTCAGACTGCCTGCTTGTGATCCTTTCTCCAGCTCGGCTGAGCATTCCGTCCGGCAACCCCAAGAACTCGATCATCAGTGGCCCTTCTGATGAGGCCCTGACCCTCACGGCAACCAACCTGTTACTTTCCATTCCTTTTAGATACTTTCCATTCCTTTTAGATGCCATTCCTTTTAGATTCCTTTAGAGTCACTCCTACAACAGAAAAGGATCCGAACTGGAATCTTGTCCGGAGATTATTAGGGTTTCCCAAAGAAGCTATAGAACCCATATGTGCTTAGAAACTGCACGCACATAGCACGTGGATTTTGTTCTTCGGTGTTCTCCATCCTGGCCTTGGTGAATTGGGTGCTTATGTTGCTGCAGATGCTGGGAATGAGCATATTCTCCTCCGACATACCCCCTCCCTACCCAGTGCTCAGCCCTGGAGCCGGGCCAGCCTCATGGGACACTTAGCACGGGCCGTCCATGAGGGTGTGGCTGGTCCTCTGCCTGGCACAGGCGAAGTGCTCCCCTTGGAGGAGAGGGAGTATCTCTCCACAGGGGCTGAGCCAGGCTTCTTTTTGTTTTCTGCCTCCCCAGCACCATCCTGAAGCCCCTCACCGTGCCCAACATTCAGATCTCAGAAGTGGATGCCCCACCCGAGAGTGAACAGACATCGAGTCCCACAGGTACGTGCGTGGAGGGCAGGGCTCCTCCTTTGGGCCCACTTATGTGAAGACCGATGCGGTTATAGATGTTGTAAATTAAATAAATGAAATTCACATGGTTCAGGATTCAAAGAGGATTCAAAGGAAACAGGTGAAAATTCCCCATTTTGTCTACTCACCTAAGAGGTTCTCTCCCTAGAAAAAACCTGAAGGCATGGTGAGAATATCTTGCCGAGATATTTCTATATGAATACAAGCAAATACACAGCAACATACCTTTATCGTTGGACGTCATTTCTTTTCTTCCCCCATTTACATAAGGGGTAGCATTTTGCACATCCCTGTTTCTTTTTCTTTTTAAAAAAATTTTTTTTAACATTTATTTATTACTGAGAGACAGAGAGAGAGAGAGACAGAGCATGAGCATGGGAGGGGCAGAGAGAGGAGGAGACACAGAATCTGAAGGTGACTCCAGGCTCTGAGCTGTCAGCACAGAGCCCGATGCGGGGCTTGAACTCACAAACCGAGCAAGATCATGACCTGAGCCGAAGTCAGACGCTTAACCCACTGAGCCACCCAGGCGCCCCTGCACATCCCTGTTTCTATTAGTTTGTTTTGAGGACTGTTCCGTACAAATCCATGAAGAACTTCTGTGTTCTTTCCATTGTGTGAAGAAATGTGGATCACTCCCTGCTGATAGACATTGAAGTCATTCCAGTCTTTTATTTGTTTTGAGAGAGATAGAGAACACATGAGCAGGGGAGGGACAGAGAGAGGGACAGAGAGAATCCCAAGCAGGCTCCATGCCGTCAACTCGGAGCCCCACGTGGGGCTTGATCCCACAGAACCATGAGATTGTGAGCTGAGCCGAAATCAAGAGTCTGACGCTTAACCAACTGAGCCACCCAGGCACCCCAAGTCATTCCAGTCTTTTGCTGTGACAAACAAGTTTGCAATTAGTGGCCTTGTACACGTGTCATTTCGCACATTCATCAGTGTCTGTAGGATTCTTCCAAGTGGAATTTCTGGGTCTGAGGCTATGCGCATGTGTAATCTTGAAGATATTGTCAGCTTGCTATATCTTGCACGTCCTTATGTCGTGTTTATCCTGTGCCAAGCGCTATTCTAAATGCTTTGTGTGAATTAATTCACTAAACTCTCACAACAATTCCATGATGCCCATTTTATAGGTGAGGGAACTGAGGCATAGAGGGGTTCATGATACATGGCAATGGTGGAGCTGGGGCTTGACCTTGGGAATCTGGCTCTGAAGTCTGTGCTCTGAACCTTGTCACTGGATTGCTTCTCAGTGCATCATACCATATGTTTCCACCCCCACCCCCCCCCCAGCGGGAAACACTGTTTTTATGAAACGCATTTTGGGGGAGGCGGCCGTGGGTACCGTAACGTTGGCCACAAAAAGGGTACTGTGTGCGAACCACCACGTCCCGGGTCCAGGCAGACAGAGCTCGTTTCTCCCTTCCCTCTTAGACTCCAGGGGCCTGAAGACCCTGCAGGAAGACACCCCACAGCTGATGCGCACGCGCAGTGACGTTGGGGTGCGTCGCCGTGGCAACGTGAGGACACCCAGTGACCAGAGGCGAATCAGACGCCACCGATTCTCCATCAATGGCCATTTCTACAACCACAAGGTAGAGAGGATGGGGGGTGGGGGGTCAGGGGCCTGGGGAGCCTCAAAGGAATAAGGTCTCTCCCCGGGCAGCCGCCCCCTCGAGGCCGCAGACGTGTGGGAAGCCAAGTGTTTGCTGTTCCGTCTTTGGGTCGTGGGTGGGCTTCAGGCTCTGCCGGCCCTGTGAGGGGTGAGGGACCCCAGATCAGGAGTCCCCTCAGGGTGGTGGGTGAGATGACCCCACAAACATCAGAGCCATTCCCCACTCCCCGGAAAATCCACATGTTACCCACTTCCTACACCGCGTGCCTCTTAGCTGCTGTGGGGTCTCCCGTTTCTGTGAGCTAAGTGCTGCCCCTGCTGCAGAACTCAAGGCAGGGGCGTCCCTGCACCTCCTGCCTCTCCCAAAGCTAGCTGACCCTCTTTTCTCCTGCTGCCTGGTCCGAACCCAGCCCCGGAAGCAAGTGCATCATGGGAGAGCGGTCAGAGACCTTGTGTGGAAGTCACAGTGGAGGGGGCCTTGTGCGTGTTTTATCTGGAGAGGAGGTCTTCCTTATCTGGGTCTATTCCCCCTCCCCTGCCCTGCCACATGCCAAACTCAGAACCCCCAGCCTCCCTCGGGGGCGGCGGGTGGGTGATGAGCTCCTGAGTTAGGCAAAGCCCAGGGCGGCCTTATTGACATCAAGGCCCACTGCTTGCCAGGCCATCGGGGCTCTCAGGGTGCACAGGGTAAGTGCCATTGTCACTGGGCCCTGTACCTCAGGTCGCGGGGCCTGGACACCCAAGTTTTAGTGCCCCGGTCCTTGTTCCCACTGCCAGCCTGAAACAGACCTCTCTATTGACAGACATCAGTGTTCACGCCGGCCTATGGTTCTGTCACCAACGTCCGCATCAACAGCACCATGACCACCCCACAGGTCCTGAAGCTGCTGCTTAACAAATTTAAGGCAAGTTCCTTCTGCTGGCTGGCCTGGGATGGCTGGTGTGTGTGCCCGGGGCAGAAAGAGGGGCTGTGGAGAGTGTGTGGTAAGGGGGCACCGGGCAGACAGTTTGGTTCTTCAGACCCTGTGGCATCAGCATCACGTAGGAGCTTGTCAGCAAAGCAGAGCTTCTCAGGCCCCGGGCCTGAATTGGACCCGCTGAGTCCAAAGCCCGGAGGTGAGGCCGGGAGCCTGTTGGGCAACTTGCGGGGGATTCTGAGACCCCAGGCCTGATGACTGGTTTGGGGCTCTGTGTACAGACTGACTTCTGAAACACATTTGGGGAACCGACTCTGAAAAAGGAACTTCAGGGGGCGCCTGGGTGGCTCGGTCAGTTGAGCGTCTGACTTGAGCTCAGATCACGGTCTCACAGTTTGTGAGTTCGAGCCCCGCATCAGGCTCTCTGCTGTCAGCACAGAGCCCCCTTTAGATCCTCTGTCCCCTCTCTCTGCCCCTCCCCTTCTCATGCTTGCTCTCTCTCTCAAAAATAAACATTAAAAAAATTATTTTATTTTATTTTATTTTTTAACGTTTTTATTTATTTTTGAGACAGAGAGAGACAGAGCATGAACAGGGGAGGGGCAGAGAGAGAGGGAGACACAGAATCCGAAACAGGCTCTAGGCTCTGGCTGTCAGCATAGAGCCCAACGTGGGGCTCGAACTCATGGACCGTGAGATCATGACCTGAGCCGAAGTCGGACGCTCAACCGACCAAGCCACCCAGGCGCCCCCCAAAATTTTTTTTAAAAAGGAACTTCAGTAGATGTGTAAATTATAGTGCATGAGTTTTTTTAAAGTCCTGTTGTTACTCTGTTTTCCACAATCCCTTTATAGGAATCATCCCCTTATCTTTTGGAGTCAGAGATTCTTATTTTTATTGAGGCCAGTGTCGCCCAGTGGCCTAAGGGCGCAGGCTCTGGGTTCGAATCCCCAGCCATCACCTGCTGCATGGATGAGCTGAGCAACTTACTAAAGCTCCCTGTGCTTCTGCTCCCTTGCCTGTAAAATGAGGGTTAATGGGACCCCATTGAGGGGTTGTCAGGAGCCTTAGATGAGTGAATGCATGCAAAGTGTGGAACGCTGTGCTTGGCAGGGTGCAGGAAGCATCAGCCCTGATTATCTGCTGT